>NC_091785.1:15523127-15829968 GCF_029378745.1 Bos indicus
AAGAGCTCGAAGTGTTGGAGCTGAAGTGACCCAGACTTAAGCATTGAAGCATCTTGTCTCACCTGAGCTCTTACCCTTCCCCCCATCATGTGTGTGTGTATGTGTGTACACACACGTACACATGCACTCACACAGTCACTTACACACCAGAACAGCTAAGAATAAATAGGTTCAAATAGCTCAAGCAAACATTTGGCTGAAATGACAGACTCTGAAGCTGACGGGCACTATGCCAAGGCATTCTAATTTCATCTCTACAACAAACTCATATCTCTTTTTTAAAGAGATGTGTCATTTTGATTTCAGCAGTCTAGGCAGGAGGTTTTTCAATGTGAATTCCTCTCAGCCCTTCCTAAATAAAATGAACAGCTGAGCCTTGTCTTGTCTAATGTATGGCTTTCCGTGGTACTTTTATGAGTGAGTAGTGTAAGCAGAGAGGAAGTAGCCTTTAAGAGAATCAGTGTGCGGCTGCTCTCAGCTGCCTAGTGTTGTCTCCTGCAATGAGGATTTATTTTATAAACACATACATCGTGCTTACTCTACAACAGGTGCTGATCCAAACAATGTAGCAATAGTAACATCCTCGTCACAACCCTGTGAGGGGGATACTGAGGCAGGACGGAACCTGGTAGTGGTTCAGCTGTTCTCCGCCAGGGACCAGTTTCATGGAAGACAATTTTTCCATGGACTGGGGAGGGGAGGGTGGTTTGGGGATGATTCAAACGCATTACATTCATTGTGCTCTTTATTGCTATCATTATTATATCAGCTCCACCTCAATCATCAGACATTAGATCCCGGAGGTTGGGGACCCCTGGTTTACCTGAAATCACTTAGATGGGGAATTGGTGGAGCTGGGCTCAAAGCTCAGGCTGCCTGGCTTCAGTACCGGTTACTTATGGGTAGTTGAAAATTACATTTTCTTCTAACATCAAGTCAATTATCCTCATGCAGGACTTTTCTCACACAGAGAGTAAGCCTGAAGTTCACGCATTCCGTGACCCTGGAGGGAAAAAGAACTAAACTCCAAGAAGCGATGGGAAATGAGTCAGAGTCTGTTTATTTTGGTGATTTATTTTGTGAGAGCCATCGGTTGAATGAATGAACAAGGGAAGCATGAGCTTTTCACAGCTTCTGTGTGGCTACTCCGATATTTAATAACTCATTTCTTTTGATCTTCTAAGCCATCTAATTGAAATACCCCCCAGTTCAGATATTATGGTTTATAATTGGCCTTCAGCCCCTGTCTGCATCTGACATGATGGACTCAACTACATCTCACCCCTTGTGCATTTGACCTCTTACTCTAAAAATAAGGGCCAGATGAGTGCTTATATTCTTTACAGAACAGATGATGGTTTTACTGGACGAGTGTGGTTTATACTTTAGAACAGCTGCATGCATGGAAAGAAATTATTCGAGTAACCCGTTTTCAGACCTTGACACATACATTTGCCTTTAAATTCAATATGCACTTTCTCAAAAAGGATAAAAATGTAAACAGTCTTCTCATACATTATCCTGCACATCTGAATCCTGTGTTTTAATGGTTTCTCTTGTGACTCTGGTGTATTACACTGGGAATAGGAAAGGAAGTCCCATTGCCTCTTTGGAGTGACATGAAAACTGTAGAATGTTAGAGTCGACAGGGGACCTGGACATCATCAGGGGTGACCCTCATTTATATGTGGATTCAGAGACCCACAGAAGTTTGGTTCTCCTGGGCCCCTCCAGGCAATGGTGGTAAACGTGAGGCTGGAACCAGTTCACCTGACTGCAGGCCAACAGAGTTGGCCGAAGCTGAGATAAACTCTAAAAAGCTGGTCTCCAGAGGTTTTCTGGCCACCACTCACTGCCTGACAGTGCCAGCCTCACCCCGTTGCCAACACGAGGGATTGGCTGTCTGTCCTCTCAGCCCTTAGACACCTCTTCCAGGTTTCAGACCTGGAGTCGTCCCTTTTGTGTATCAGGCCCTCATTGCCTGAACACGGCATTGGCCTCCTCACTGACAGCCCTGGTGTTCCTGATCACCTCCTCTCAAAACACATAAAGCATTTTTAAGACATGTAACTATCATACCCAAAAGGCCAGTCTTGATTACATCAGACCTTTTCTAAAATACTGTCGTCCGTTTCATTCACTGATGTGTCCCAACCATCTGGAACAGAACCTGGCACATAGTAAATACTTGTTTAATGAATAAATGACCTCATTTCCTACTGAATAAATGGATTCTTACTCCTTAGCCTTGCCTTTGAGGCCTTTTATCACCTGCACTCATCTTTTCCCACCTTCCCCCTTCTATCCTCTGGTAATTTAAAACAGCAACATAAAAGATATTCTTTTAGGCTAATGATTTATGGAGTGTTCATAAGTGTCAGGCCTTTTCTAACCTCTATGTCTATTAACTCATTTAATTGGCACAAAAGCTCTATAATGTAAGTATACTATTATTAATGACATTCTACAGATGAGGAGAATGAGTCACAGAGAGGTTAAATTGCCTGTTGCTTCTAGGATGAGGCACAGCTGGGATTCCAGTGCGGGTAGCATGGCTTGAGAGCCCATGCACTTCACCACTGTGCTATAGTTAGCTCTCCTGTTTACTTTATTTTTTAAAAGAATTTTTTAATGTGGGCCATTTTTAAAGTCTTTTACTGAATTTGTTACAATATTACACTGTCTCTCTCCTGTTTTGGTTTTTTGACCACAAGGCCTGTGGGATCCTAGCTCCCTGACCAGGGATTGAACCCACACCCCCTTGCACTGGAAGGGGAAGTTCTAATCACTGAACTGCCAGGGAAGTCCCCTGTTTAGTTTATTTTTAATTACAAATTCCAACAATCTAGAAATATCAAAAATAAAAAGTGACAATTGTCCATTTCCCCCCAAAATTGAGATAATCCACATGTATCCTTTCAGATGGCTTTCTTATGTTTAAATGAACAGTTATATTATTTTAAAACTAAAATGGTTGATACTATGCATATTGCAACTTGTCTTTTTCATTTATTATATTTTTGAGATTTTTTTCCTTCTTACTACACATATTGCTGCTGCTGCTGCTGCTAAGTCGCTTCAGTCGTGTCCGACTCTGTGCGACCCCATAGACAGCAGCCCACCCGGCTCCTCTGTCCCTGGGATTCTCCAGGCAAGAACACTGGAGTGGGTTGCCATTTCCTTCTCCAATGCATGCAAGTGAAAAGTGAAAGTGAAGTCGCTCAGTCGTGTCCGACTCTTAGCGACCCCATGGACTGCCGCCTACCAGGCTCCTCAGTCCATGGGATTTTCCAGGCAAGAGTACTGGAGTGGAGTGCCATTGCTACCTTACTCTTTTTCACTGTTACCTACTATTCCATTGTATGGATATACCATAATTTATTTTATCAGTCATTGATGATGAACATGAACACTTCCTTAAAAAAAGAAACAGAGCTGCAGTGAACATCACTGTGCTTTCATCTGTACAATGTTAATATCTCTATCAGTTTAGATTCCTAAAAACGTGGTTACTGGATCTTACGGTATATACACTTAAAACTATGATGGGTATTGATAAGTGACCCTCTGGAAATTTTGTGCCAATTTATCCTCCTGCTAATGGTGTCTTGAAGTTTTTGTGATTTTCCTTACTTCCATGTACAAGTTCAGGAAGTGAGCACTAGCTCCCTTCCTAACAATTCCCGTCCTGAGAACTCATGTTCTCTGATCTTTATGCCTCTCTTTCTGTAGAAAAGCTATTTTGTCTTCCTACACTGTTTTGGCTATAATCAAACCCTCCCTAACCCCTCTCTTCTTACCTGTGTGAACTCTGTCTTTCTCTGTCTCTCTCTCTGTCTCCACCCACCCCTCTACCCTGCTTGGTTATGCAACAACAAAATAGAGATCCTCATTCAGGCCTTGATTTATTGGTTACAATTTTCCTACCAGGGAACTTGGAGATTACATAGAGAAGAGTGAACTCTGTGTTCCTGACTGTGATGATGAGTCATGTGGTGCTGGTTGGAGTTGATCTTCCCAACCTTGTGGTATCAGTGTTTGGCTGTGTAGGTAAAGATGTCATTGTCATCTCACCCAACCTTATTTACAACACGTCCATGTGGAAGGCAAGACTGGAGAAAAGTCTTTTAACTGATGAAGGGGATGGGAAAGGAGGGATAAAGGAATGATGCTTGGTGGACCCTTCCTTTGGGCCACGTCCCTTGCTTGGTGCTTTCAGTACATTATTGAATTTAATCCTCCAGTGAGAATAGACTAAACAGCTTAGGAATGTTCTGTCTGGAAAGAGAAGGAGGAGGATGTGAACAGTTTCTAAAGTCATAATAGACTTCCTAGCATAACTACTAGGAAGAAGCAAAGATAGCCCTTGGAGCTAGAGCAGAACGAGTCTAGGACAAGACAAAGGTACTTCTGAAAGTGGCAAGTAAGTGGTGGACTCTGTAGCCACAAGTGTGGTGCTGATGGAAAAATAGATTTGTTTTTTAAAGGCTTTTAGGAAACTACATATAATGGATAATAACTACTACTGGCTTTCTAAAGAAAATTCGAATTTTGGGGGTCCATACCATTCCTTGACGTTAAGGAGTCCAAACATACTTTTGGCTCTAGTGTTCATAGAAGTGTTTAGGTTAGTAGTGGGTAGAAGGAGGGCATTCTGGACTTTCTTCATCTCGCTTTAAAACAGAATTGCTCTACCTTTCATCTTTTATAAATTCTCTGCTTCTCCATGAGATTTCACTTGAAAATATTTTTTGTTACAAAAAAGAAGTCGTAAGTCATTGCATTTGATTTCACTGGAGATGGGCTGTGGGGCTAACCCACCACGGCAGATGTTACCTGTGGATCCAGGCTCCACCGTTGCTTCTCTCCATAGAACAGGCCAGGGCCTGCTGGCCTCGTAGTCCGTTCCTGACCCTTCACAGCAACAGGAACTGTTCCCTGTTACTGGAGGAACAAACCCAGTCTATTCATAAGCCCTCCCAGTCCCCACCCGACTCTGCCCCAGGCAGGGTGTGAACTCAGCTGCAGTTGTAGTGCCTCCAGGACTGCAAACCTGCTGTTTGCCCAGGAGGAGGAGTCAGGGAGGCCTTGGCCTCAGCCTGACTCACAAGTTCGTGCCTCCCCTGTGCTGTTCCCCAGTTCCTGGTTTAAGTCCCACCCTGGCCTGGTCTTTCCCTTGAGCTCTGAGTCAGAAGACAAGGGTTGAAATCTCTGCTTGGCCATTTTGCAGCTGTAAGGTTTTATTTTATTCTGAACCTGTCTCTAAGCCTGTTTCGTGTATGTTTCTCATGTATTCCTGTTGGGCGGTTATGAGGATTTATTGAAATATGGCAAGTAAAGCACTTAGCAGAGTGCCCACAGTGAGGTAAACCCTGAAATGGGGGTGTCAGTGGTCAGAGTTGCTGCTGATGTATGTTACTTTTATGCCTCCCAGCATCGTTGCTAATATCCTGTGATAGACCTGTGACTTGGAGGAGACTTTGATTCCTGCCATGAGACCTGATTCTGAACCACTGATTCTCCCCTGGACACCGTCCTGCTTCTTTCCAGTCCCACAGCTCACCTGATCAGCACTGACTCTTCTCTCCTTGTCTGTACTTGGATTGACAGCATAAAGGACAATACACAGGAATACACAATAACAACTCTGTGCTGTTATTGCACTTAGAGAAGTACACTGTATCTCCAAAACACTTCACATAAATGGTTTCATATTTGATAGGTTTCCTTTTTTTGAAATTGAACCCTTCAAATGTCAATGACAGAGCCAGGGGCTGGCTAGTGGCATAGAGAAGTTGCCAACTTCATACCATTCCCTGCCATCATTGAGTTTACACATCAAGACATACTGCTTTGCTTTCTATTAATATATACTTGTAAATTTTCCTTTGAGTCTGGGAGCAGGAAGAGAGTGAGAGTTCAGTTCTGCTTCTCTGTAGTAGTGGTGGTGGTTTAGTCACGAAGTTGTTTCCGACTCTTTGCAACCCCATGGACTGTAGCCCACCAGACTCCTCTGTCCCTAGGATTTCCCAGGCAAGAATACTCGAGTGGGTTGCCATTTCCTTCTCCAGGGGATCTTCCTGACCAAGGGATTGAACCCAGGTCTCCTGCACTGCAGGCAAATTCGTTACCAACTGAGCCACCAAGGAAGCTCTAGCCATATTCTAATCAGCTATTAAAACTGAGGGAAGCTGGGTCTTTATGGAAAAAGAAACGTTTTATCTTTGATCTATTCTTGTTCCAGAATGTTCTGGATTTATCCCAACAACAGCTGCAAAGATGTTTGTCAAAATTTTTCATTCCCAAAGGCCTGAATACCTGAAACAGAGAGAATACAGTCAAAAAATAAGTAAAAATAAAATACATAAACTGCTTTAATAAATAGAAAATAGTCTTATGCTTATAAGACAGACCTTCTAAGTAAAATCATTTTGCCTCTGTAACCAGTAGATCTTGCCATCTTAAGGGCATATTATGTCTCTTTGTGCCAAAAATCACAAGACCTTTCGTTCTTGTCCTTATGATCCTCTGCAGTGCTCTATTCAGAGTAATGGGATGGAGCCTTTTTTTTGCTACTCGTTTGAAGTTCCTCAAATGGAGACACTTTCGGTTGCAGGTTTGGAGTATGTTTTCAAACCAGCGTAGAGCCAGGATCTAGGAGAACTTTTCCTGTGACTTGCGATGTTTTGGATAGACTCCTTTGACAAATCCTGTTTGCATTGCAAAAATTATGGAAGGAGTATAGACCTTTTCTAAAATTCATCCAGGAAGTAACCACCCCTGTAGAGAAAGTTTTATGCATAAATATGTGTATCACAGCAGCTTTTATAATAGTGGAAAACAGGAAACAGCTGAAATTTACACTAATAAGAAAATGTTGCACTACACTGTGGTTTGTTCTTGGGAAGAATCGTACAATGAAAGTGATGTCTTTTAGTATTACAGAGAGCAGTTTGATTGTTATGTAGAAAAAGAAGAAAAATAAATTGTATTTAATACAGTCACAATTAGGTAAAAATATATAGTGATGTGGTATCATGTGGAATCTTTTACTTTATTCAAATTTTCCTATATTCAGCATGAATTTTTATAATTGGGGGGAAGTTTTTAAAACTGAAAACAGAAGCATTATCCTTCTTTATTGGTAATCTTGTGTTTGTAGTGCTGCGAAGGCATCTTCGATTTTTCTAGACCAGTATTTCTCAACTTCAGCCAGTTTGGAGTTGGATAATTCTTTGTGGAAGGAGCTGCCCTGCACCTCCCATGTAGCAACATCAGGGCCTCTACCCATTAGATGCCAATAGCATGCCTCAATTGTGACAACCAAAAAATGTCTCCACATTTTCCCAAATGTCCCCTAGGGGCAAAATAACTGAGAACTGCTGTTCTATAACTGTCTACTGATACTCCCCAAATTCCCACCTCCTATGCAGGAAAAGAGAGACCAGAGGGAAGAGGGGCAGGAAAGAGAATGTCTGGAGATTGATCTGGAGGGTTTTGGTAAGAGAGTTATGCCAGAAACTTGTAAAGCATTAGGTCAGTGTGGTCAGGAAGAAGGGGCAGAGAGAGAAGGGGCTCCTGGAGACCCTTGGAAGGGGAGGCAGCTGCTGGGCAAAGCCATACAGGCTGAGCTGGCCTCCACAGCACACAGTTTTCAACAAGGGGGACATAGTGTCTGGCAGTCCAAGGGCCACCTGCATCAGGGGGACCTACCAAGATGTAGCAGTGTCCATTCAGTTGTGCACAATGATGGAGAAATCTAGGGATTCATTCATTCATGAAACACTCCTTTGTGGCAATAAGTAGCAAGATTTCTTCCAGTTACAGGGTAGGATTCTAGGACAGGACCTCAGCCCCTTGCAAGAAGAAATGGAATGAGGATAAAGTCTGAGAAAACTTGGAAGGACTAAGATTCCTGCAGTTCTGGTCACAGGAAGGAGGTAGAAGACTGACTTCCCAGCTAGGAGTGAAAACAGATGCACTGGACTAGAGACTGTGAAGGCTGCAGCAAAGAGCTAAAGCTCCTTAAATTTCCCTTGACTTGGAGCAGGATTGTTCTCATAACTAGGGCAGCACAGTGCTCTCAAATACATTAGAAGGAGCACAGCCTCAGACAAGGAGGAGGACTAGGTGAGAACACTGAGGGCAGTGGTGAGTCAGAAATGAGATTGTGCAGGGTTGGTTCTAGACTGAGAGCCTTTTTTTTCCCCCTTTCTTTTCATATTAAAAAAATTATTTTATATTAGAGCATAGTTAATTAACAATGTTGTATTACAGACATAAAGAACAGACTTTTGGACTTAGTGGGAGGAGAGAGTGGGATGATTTGGGAGAATAGCATGAAAATGCGTATATTACCATGTGTAAAATAGATGTCCAGTGCGAGTTTGATGTATGAAGCAGGGCATTCAAAGCCAGTGCTCTGTGACAGCTTGGAGGGATGGGGTAGGGAGGGAGGTGGGAGGGGAATTCAAGATGGGGAGGGGGAACACAGGTATACCTGTGGCCAATTCATGTTGATGCATGGCAGAAACCATCCCAGTATTATAAAGTAATTATCCTCTGATTAAAATAAATAAACTTTTAAAAAACTCTAGAAAAACCCCCCAAAAAACAAAAGCAAAACAGTGTTGTATTAGTTTTAGGTGTATAGCAGAGTGATTCAGTTATACATATACATGTATCTATTCTTTTTCAAATTCTTTCTTCGTTTAGTTTGTTACAGAATGTTGAGCAGAGTTCCCTGTGTTGTACAGTAGGTCCTTGTTGGTTACCTCTTGTAAACATCCTAGCATGTACATGACACTCCTAAACTCCTGATCTCTTCATCCCACGTCTTCCCGCTGGTAACCATAAGTTCCTTCTCTAAGTCTGTGGGGCTGTTTTTGTTTTGTAAATAAGTTCATTTGTATCCTTTTTTTAGATTCCACATATAAGTGATACCATGTGATACTTGTCTTTCTTTGTCTGATTTACTTCACTTAGTGTAATAATCACTAGATCCATCCATGTTGCTGCTGCTGCTGCTAAGTCGCTTCAGTTGTGTCCAACTCTGTGTGACCCCATAGACGGCAGCCCATCAGTATCCCCCGTCCCTGGGATTCTCCAGGCAAGAATACTGGAATGGGTTGCCATTTCCTTCTCCAATGCATGAAAGTGAAAAGTGAAAGTGAAGTCACTCAGTCATGTCCGACTGCAGATGGTATAATTTCATTGTTTTTGATGGCTGAGTAATATTCCATTGTATATATGTACCACATCTTCTTTATCCATTCATCTGTTAATGGAAATTGAGGTTGCTTCCATGTCTTGGCTATTGTAACTATTGCTGCAATGAACATTGGAGTGCATGTATCCTTTTGAACTATGTTTGTCTCCAGATGTATACCCAGGAGGGGACTTGCTACATGATATAGTAGCTCTATTTTTAGTTTTTTGAGGAACCTCCATACTGTTCTCCACAGTGGCTGTACCAGTTTACATTCCCACAAACAGTGTAGGAGTTTTCCTTTTCTCCACACTCTCTCCAGCATTTATTGTTTGTAGATCTTTCGATGATGGCCTTTCTAACTGGTGTGAGGTGATATCTCATTGTAGTTTTGATTTGCCTTTATCTAATAATTAGTGATATTGAACATCTTCTCATGTGCCTTTTGGCTCTCTGTGTTAGACTGGGACCTTTTTACTTGGTGCTGTAAGTGGAGAAAAGAGACGGCCAGGTTTTCTATAGGAAGGATCGCTAGAAGTGGATCAAAGCATATGCACTTTTTGTATTTTGATGGGTAGTGCTAACTTACCTTTCACAAACAGTATAATAATGAATGGGGGAAATACTATTGTGGTATTTTATGGTGCTTAAATAAAAGATTTATTATTTTAGAAGTTTATAAAGGTTTATAGTTGTTGCAACTTTGTTTTTGTGGCTTGTTGTGGATCATATCTCTGATTTATATGATGTCCTGCCTGGCACACAATCCCTAACCATAAGATATTTCCTATGGGAAAATAACTTGCTTTATGACAGTCTGCTTTATGACATGCTGTCCAGAAATAATGCATGACAGAAAGTGAAGGTTGTGTATAAGGTAGGCGTTTATTTTATCTGTTTGTGAGTTGTTGTGCTTTTGTTTTCCGTAATGGCTGATTTATTTTCCACCCTCTACTACTAGAAATATAATTTAATAAAGCTTGAAATGCTCTTTTTTAAAAGTTTATGAAGCACAGGGAAGATGCATAGATGGATTTGTAAGTTGACGGTTCGGATTGAGTACTGTATATATCTTCTATGTTATGAAATAAATTGAATAGTATGAAATTTCCATTTTGTAGCTCAGAACAATCAAGAATCATCAATTTCATATAGTTCAGTCTAATAGTAATGTTGACTATAAAGAAAATTTTAGTGAAATGAATATTCTGGTTTTTATTGCTTTCTTTAAAATTTAGATTTATTTCCCTGAAGGCAGGGTTGAAAACTTGGATTGTGTATCATTCTGGGCATGGCTGGAATTCAACCAATTATTCTTGCTTAGAGTGATTGTTTCCATTGGAATGAGAGTTCTCAACCGTAGCTGTTCATAGAATCATATTTAAAATTGGGGACCATTTAAAAGATACTGACGTGCCCCACAGTAGCCTGATAAATGAGAACCTTGTGGGGCAGGGTGGAGACGGCAGGGCTCATGCCTCTTGTTTCTCAGGTGACACTAAGCTACAGCCAGGTTTGAGAACCACTGCACTAAAATTTCACTTTAAGGAGACTCAGCAAAGTTTCTCTACGCCTTAGAAAACACAACACCACTGCTCCTGATTTATTTCCCCAGCTTGCTTTGGACCAGCAAGGTCCAAAAAGAAACTGTGGGGAAAAAATATGTTTACATCAAACCTGTTTTGATTTTCATTCAGCTTTTGGTTTTCATTCAATGGAACATTTATTGGATGCCTAGCATGGGCCTGGTCTTATGGCTGGGTATTTTGAGGAAATAGATTAATGATGAGTGAAAGAAG
Organism: Bos indicus; assembly: GCF_029378745.1. Taxonomy (NCBI): domain Eukaryota; kingdom Metazoa; phylum Chordata; class Mammalia; order Artiodactyla; family Bovidae; genus Bos; species Bos indicus. Next base: position 15,534,135 of record NC_091785.1, read on the forward strand.
AGTTTGGGCCTTTTAAAAAGCAGGAAAGGGACTTTCCTGGCAGTCCAGTGGTTAAAACTCTGCACTTCCACTGCAGGGGCATGGGTTCGATCACTGGTCCAGGGAGCTAAGATCCCACGTGCCACATGGGCAAAAAAATCAATAAACAAAGAGTGAAAGTTAAAAACAAAAACCAGGTGATGTTATAAAATGTCCAGAATAGGCAAATCTATAGAGATAGAAGGTATGTTAATGGTTACCTAGGCCTGGAGAGGTTAGAGAAGAAACGAGGAGTGACTGCTCATGGGAGTGGGGTTTCTCTTTGCAGTAATGAAAACATTCTAAAATTAGAGAGTAGTATTGAGCTCCCCAGATGGCACTAGTGGTAAAGAACCCGCCTGCCAATGCAGGAGACAGAAGAAACCAGGGTTCGATCCCTGAGTCAGGAAGATCCCCTGGAGAAGGAAATGGCGACCCACTCCAGTATTCTTGCCTGGAGAATCCCATGGATAGTGGAGCCTGGTGGGCTACAGTCCAGAGGGTCACAAAGACTCAGACATGACTGAAACAACTCAGCATGATGTTTGCACAGCTCTGTGACTATACCAAAATTCATTGGTGGTACACTTCAAATGGGTGAATCTCAATAAAACTGCTGTTTAACAAATTAAAAAGCCACAACCGTGCGTCACTAAGAAGGCTTCACTCTAAGTGAATTAGGAACAGCAGAGAAGAAACTTTGCTGTCCACCCATTCCTTTCATATTTGACAGAGCTTAAAATGGGGACAATAAGAGAGCAAAATGACGCAGAGCCTGCTTGGAGGCATTTAGTTCTCACCTATATTCCAGGTAGCATCTGAGTGTTCAGGGGAAGATGGGCCAGAAGCCGTGCAGATGTCCTGGGACATCCGGTGAAAAAAGACCAGAACTCACTGAGTCCCAGGCAGTGTTCTTTGTGCTTTACGTATATGATTAATCACCACCCAATATCCCCATTTTACTTCAGTGAAACTGGGTGTGGAGAAGGTAACTGTCCCAAGGTCACACAAGTATTTCTGAGAAGCAGCCTTAAGGAATGGGTGGGTTTCAGACAGGAATGTGAAGCTGGAGGTGTCAAGTGACTGTAGGGCTGAAGGCTGCGGTATGTTAAGGGGGATGGAGGATAAGCAGCTCGTTTTGGAGGAGCAGTGGGTTCGGGTAGGGTGATGATGGAAAATGATGCTAGAAGGATGGACGGAGAGAGGTTATTGCGGAGCTCTCGTGACCATGCCAAGGCATCACCATGGAAGATCATCAAATCAAAGCAAGGCCATGTGGAGTCTTCTTGGTGTGTGTGTATCTGAATGGGTATTTCTCTGCATCTACTTACAAGCAGCTATGAGTGTATTGTCTGGCACACCACCTTGTTCCTTGCATGACTCCCGGTGTGTGATGGGCACACCACAGGATCCAGCAGCCCACCTGGCCCCCTGATGGCCACTGGGGAGCAGCCACCAAAATAGAAGTCATAGTGATCTGGGGGAACTGAAAGCTTCCATAGGACCAGCCTTTAGAGCATAGATTCTTTGCTGTGATAGCAAAGTCTCAGCCCAGGGGAACTCCTCAAGCCCAGAATGTTCAGGATGTTTAGCATCAAGTCTTCTGGACTAAGAGGCAAACTCTCCATAGGGAAAGAAGAGTCTGTTTTCAACTGACCCCCTCACTCTCCACAAAATGGTAGCGAGTTGGGTTTCCCAGCCTTTGTCTCCCTTCCCTCTGGGATGCACGGGGACCAGCAGTGACGTGGCCCACAGTAGCCGAGGACGGATGGACATTCAGCCTCTGAGGCTGACAGTCTGTTCCTCAACCCAGACCCACGCTTCAGAGCCAGAAGCTTTTTGTGCCCAAGAACACATTCCTTTCTGCCGTCCTAGCTCAGCTCTGTCCATCTTGGGACTTAGTTCCTTTTTGAATGTTTTTTCATGATCTCTCCCTGGTCTGACTTCAGTCATGCTTGGGTTTTTATACCAAGCCTTGTAACACCTCACTCGCAGGTACCTTTACTAGTATGGTAATCTCCACATCACCTCAGATAACCAAGGTGATCGCAGTGCAGCTCTTTCCTTATTTCTTCATCCTCAGACCTCACAGTAGGTTAATTCTGGTGTGCTCTAATTTTTTGCCCTCAAATGATTCTAGGCACGTGGTGGCCACCCACATCCCAGTGAAATCAGCCTGTTCCCAAGTTCTTGAGCCTCTCTCTTCTCACTTATTATCTCCTGTCTCCTCCTATTAATTAACTTTCTCTATTACCTGCCCTGCTTTTGCGATTATCCCTGATCATGTAAGAGACACTCAATGAAGCAAAGGTGAGTCATTGATTAATCAGTAAGCACTTCACAGAGGAGTGACAAAGAGTGATAATTGTTCTGATATCCAAACCCAGGGCTCATCTCAGACACACCATCCTTGCTTCTTTTCTTCCTGCCCCTGCCTTCCTCTCTGCATCTCCAGCTTCAACATTTTCTTCATGATTCTCTCCTTACCAAGTTCCTACCCTACCTACAGACACCCCAATTTATTTTTTAATTTTTCTTATAGTGGCTTTACAATATTGTGCTAGTTTCTGCTGTATAGTAGAGTGAATCAGCCATAGGTATGCACATATCCCCCTCTTTTTTTGGATTTCCTAACTGAAAGAGTTTCTGAAAAAAAAAAAAAGAAGAAAGAGTTTCTGATATCATCCCCATACCCTGACTCTCTAGAGCCTGTTCCCTCTTTGTCCCCAGTGCCTAGCACATCCTGGTCACTACTGGAACCTACACAAGTAGGTGTTGAGAGGATCCTCTGTGGTCTGCTCCTCACTGTGGCCTGGTGCCCGGTCCCCATATGTGGTCCTTCTCCTCCCACCATGAACACAACAAACAGAACTCCCTCTCTCTTTCACATACGTAAGGTGGATGGCTGAACATGGTTGGGGTTCTTGTAGTGAGGGCACAAGACTTTGAGAGAGGAACACAGAGAATGAGCCTCTTAAGGAACAGAAGGTGGCCATGGATCATAGAACCCTCCAGATGATGCCTCATATGCTTCTGAAAATCACCCACCCACTGATAATCTGAAGAATCTGCAGAAATGTCTAGGATTTACATGGAATGCGATCCCACAAAGGTGCCTTCCTCCACTCAGCACTACATTCACTTTTTTCAATTCACATTCCATCAGCTCCTACCTGCTCTCCTGGAAGTAAGCCTCAGTGTCCTCACCCTCCTCCAGCGTACCTGGCCATGGACTCGTGCTAACGCTGGCCACATCATCCCTATTTGCCCCTGCTTTGACATACTGGTAATGTCCAGTAAATATAAGAGCCAGTTTCAGCCAAGAGCCAGTTGAAATCAACTCAAAGAATAGTTCATGAATTTCAACTGTATGCAATACAACATACCATAAATCATGGAAGGTACAAAGGAGAGAGACTCTTGGGACACCCCACAGTTGATCCCAGGGGTGTTGGTTACAGCTATGGCTAGTATCCTGAAAGATGATGCTGTGAAAGTGCTGCACTCAATATGCCAGCAAATTTGGAAAACTCAGCAGTGGCCACAGGACTGGAAAAGGTCAGTTTTCATTCCAATCCCAAAGAAAGGCAATGCCAAAGAATGCTCAAACTACCACACAATTGCACTCATCTCACACGCTAGTAAAGTAATGCTCAAAATTCTCCAAGCCAGGCTTCAGCAATATGTGAACTGTGAACTTCCTGATGTTCAAGCTGGTTTTAGAAAAGGCAGAGGAACCAGAGATCAAGTTGCCAACATCCACTGGATCATGGAAAAAGCAAGAGAGTTCCAGAAAAACATCTATTTCTGCTTTATTGACTATGCCAAAGCCTTTGACTGTGTGGATCACAATAAACTGTGGAAAATTCTTCAGGAGATGGGAATCCCAGACCACCTGATCTGCCTCTTGAGAAATTTGTATGCAGGTCAGGAAGCAACAGTTAGAACTGGACATGGAACAACAGACTGGTTCCAAATAGGAAAAGGAGTTCGTCAAGGCTGTATATTGTCACCCTGCTTATTTAACTTCTATGCAGAGTACATCATGAGAAATGCTGGACTGGAAGAAACACAAACTGGAATCAACATTGCCAGGAGAAATCTCAATAACCTCAGATATGCAGATGACACCACCCTTATGGCAGAAAGTGAAGAGGAACTCAAAAGCTTCTTGATGAAAGTGAAAGTGGAGAGTGAAAAAGTTAGCTTAAAGCTCAACATTCAGAAAACGAAGATCATGGCATCTGGTCCCACCACTTCATGGGAAATAGATGGGGAAACAGTGGAAACAGTGTCAGAATTTATTTTTCTGGGCTCCAAAATCACTACAGATGGTGACTGCAGCCATGAAATTAAAAGACGCTTACTCCTTGGAAGGAAAGTTATGACCAACCTAGATAGCATATTCAAAAGCAGAGACATTACTTTGCCAACAAAGGTCCGTCTAGTGAAGGCTATGGTTTTTCCTGTGGTCATGTATGGATGTGAGAGTTGGACTGTGAAGAAGGCTGAGCACTGAAGAATTGATGCTTTTGACCTGTGGTGTTGGAGAAGACTCTTGAGAGTCCCTTGGACTGCAAGGAGATCCAACCAGTCCATTCTGAAGGAGATCAGCCCTGGGATTTCTTTGGAAGGAATGATGCTAAAGGTGAAACTCCAGTACTTTGGCCACCTCATGGGAAGAGTTGACTCATTGGAAAAGACTCTGATGCTGGGAGGGATTGGGGGCAGGAGGAGAAGGGGATGACAGAGGATGAGATGGCTGGATGGCATCACTGACTCTGTGGACCTGAGTCTGAGTGAACTCCGGGAGTTGGTGATGGACAGGGAGGCCTGGCGTGCTGCGATTCATGGGGTTGCAAAGAGTTGGACACGCAAACGAGCGACTGATCTGATGGCTAGTATTTACACTGTTGTTGACATTGTCTTTGGTTAGGTATAGTCACATCTGCATGGTGTCTTTTACAAAGTCTTAGAGAATCACGCTGCATCCAGCTGTTTAGGGCTCTCTCACAGTGAAGGACAATAGTATTTTAGATTGTTGCAAGAAGCTCAGAGACTCTGGAGACAGAGAAAGCCCTTAAGTCTACTTTTTGCACAATAGAGCTTCATAACATTATTCTGTATATCATCTTTTTACCAAAACACTGTCACCTGTTTCTGTCAACAAAAGAACTCTTTGTTTTGATAGCCAAGGAAAACCTTAAGCTCAGTAGAGACAACAGAACAGTCTTTTTAAATGACAAAATGTAAGGGCTAAAATGCCTTATTTTTGGAATGTAAATTAGAAACTTTTTTTTTCTTTAATATGACTGTCACCCTCGGTTTTGGTCAACTTTAGGTTTGTTTTGTTTTGTTTTTAATGATATCCATGGAGCTCTTTGGAATGCCGCTCAGGATAACCACAGCGTTTCAATCTGACTACAGGGTAGTCATAAGGGAGGTGGGAGATGATGACTTTCCCACACCCTTGAGCCCTCTGAAATGTCTTTGGCCTTCAGTTTCTCTGTGCAATCCTATCTCTGAACATATATGCTCCGACACACATGTAGCTGACAGCCTCTGTAACGGGGCAGACATTCTCTATCTGGGGATGAGACAGAGTGTCCTTACTCTTCTCCATGAACTGGAGTACAATTCTAACACATTCACCTGTTTATTTTTCTGGAGTTCTTCATATTTTAGAAGCTTCTCGGAGGCTTTTCTTTCCTCTGCTATCTTCCACAGGCAGAGAGGAAGGTCACGTTTCCTTCAGCGCCTTCCCATTTCCATCTGGCTCCACACCACCTACTAGACAGGAGAAGTCTTAGCCTGCAGCCCGTCCCATGGGGTGCCTCTGTCAGTGTTACACTGTGGGGATGAATGAAGCCCATGGTCTCTCTTAGTCCAGGTTAGCAGGTGTGTTGGGCACGTCTTTGGCTTTTGTGAATAACAAGGAAACTAGCACATTTAAGAAATCTTAGAAGTGATCGTCTCTATCCCCTGGTGAATTAAGATAGATTGGGTCTTGTTTGATGTTGCATCCTTAGTGTTTAGCATGACACCCTGAAGAGGTGATAGGTGTCCTCAGGCATAGGAGGTATAACCCTTTAGCTGTAAACCATTTTTTTTTTTTTTTCCTATTGAAGACAATTCCATGGTAGTTAGCTTGGAAAATATTTGTGAGAGGAAACAGTTCTGGGCTCAAATGGCATCCACTTGTAAAGACTCAGAAGGACCCTGCTTATCTCCCCAGATTCGTTGCCCATTCTCTTAGCTCCAATAGGGAGCCACTTTGCACATGGCACTCCTTCTGTCTAAAACATTTTCGTCCCTCTCCTTTGCCTCCTCTTTGCCTGGCTAGCTCTCTGTCTTTAGGGTATGTGTAGATGTCACTTTCTAGGAGAAGCCTTCCATGGTCTTCTAAGACCTCCCTCTGAAGCACCTTGTATTCACACTACTGCAGAATTGCCTGCCATCAGAGAATTGCCTACATTCTGGCCTACTTCCCCTGATGCTTGGAAACTTTTCTTGAGAATAAAAACAGTTTTATTCATCATTTTGTCTCCAGTTTCTGGAATGCTATTTGGCACAAAGTAGGCAGCCAGTAAATATTTGTTGAGCAAATGAATGATTGGTGTCCAAATAAGGAAGTTATTCATAGGCATAAATACCTTTTCCTTCAGAAATTTAAGTGCAGCCAGAGACTTTGTGTCTGCCCTGGCTGCCAGTCCAAGCTTCTCAGAGGATTCCCCTGGGTGAGTGCCCCTGCCTGAGGCCTGATTGTTGCAGAGACCCTCCCCAGGCTGCCTTCTGACCTGACTGGGCTCTTGGTGGCTCCAGGTCCTAGAGACTCGGTGGTCTCTATCCACCCACTGCTACTTAGTCCACTTGCTCTACCTGAAGTATGCTCCCTAACTGGCTAAGCCTGATTCTACCCTCAGATGAGACCTGAGAGTCTACACAGCTTGTTATAAACAGCTCTCAAGTCTACTTGGTAGCATTAGGCTCTGAAGTCAGTGTTATCGTGCCTGCAACCAGCTCAGCTGGTCAAGGCCAGCTTACATTGGGTCCTGTTGCTGAGGGTGGGTCCAGTGTTGGCTCAGTCACTGAGTTCTATTCCTTGGCAATGCGGGGGAGGAATGTCCCTAGCTTCTCTCTACTGACCATTCACTTGGCTCCCATCACAGGAGAGACTTTCAGGAATTAAAGCACTGCAGTTTTCTGGTAGTAGAAACACATGGATTCAATAATGACAAACAGCTGCTCACAACTAGAGGAGGGTCTCAGTTTGCAGATCATACCAGTCAGTACTGCTCCTTATTCCCACCCTCTTCCTTTGCCCATGGAATTGAAGCTCAAAGGATCCAGATCAAAAGGGAGTGAAAAGAAATGAGAGTGAAGGAGAGAGATGAGAAAAGGAGAGCAAGTGAGGAGGATGGGAGGACAGAGCAAGGAAAAACGGGACACGAGTTAAGAGGAATAACAATAAGACATAAAGCATAAAAAAGCAAAACAGGGGACATGAACTTGGGGAGGAATAAAAAACTGTGGAGTGAAGAAACTGTGGGGACCCAGAGGAAGCTGGAGAAGACACTTCCAGGAAAAACCTAGAGAGAAAGAAGAGAGCAGAGAAGTGAGAGGAAGGAAGGAACCTGGAGGGAGAGAGGACTCATGCTGTAACTCCCGTGTTAACCAAGAGGATTATTAAGAAGTTCCTACTTACTGAATGCCACCTATGTAACCAGGCACTGTAATAAGACTTTGCATTTATAGCACTGCAGGTGCACTTGCTCAGAGTCTGATTGTTCACAGAGCTGTGGATCAGAAAACACTCAGACATCTCCACATGAGTTCACATTGAGGAGGCTGGGCAAACTTACTCCTGAGCATAGAAGAGGTTCCACTGCCTTGGGAGCACCAGAATAACTAGGAGGGGGAGGGGTGATAGGTGTGCAGGGTGGAAGTTGTTTCTGGTCTTGCAGGCAAGCAGTCATGGCCTTAGAGCTCTAGAGATTCAGGCATGGATGCTATAGTGAACACTAGGATCCTCCAGGGCTATGTAGTTGGAGAACCCATAGCTATCTTATCTCATTTAATCCTAGTTTATAACAACCCTGTGATAACCTCCATTAAAGAAACACAAGTTACTTTCCCACTGCTAGTAGGTGGTAGCACTAGAAGTCCAACAGGATCACAGGATGAAAAGACCAGGTTCTTTCTCTCCACCCTAAGGCATCTGCTCTCCATCCCACCCTTGGTGGTCAGAGCAGTGTGTTCCAGGAGGTCAGCCTCGGGCAGTCTTCAGGCAAAGAGTAGAAAGAGGAAAGGTAGTGTTGGTTGGTCCACAAACAATGACCCAGGCAGAAAGGGGCCTCTTGGAGCCATCAGGATAGATGGTGCCACTGATCCTTTTAATCACAACAAACTGTGGAAAATTTTTAAAGAGATGGGAATACCAGACCACCTTAACTGCCTCCTGAGAAATCTGTATGTGGGTCAAGAAGCAACAGTTAGAACTGGACATGGAACAACAGACTGGTTCCGAATTGGGAAAAGAGTATGTCAAGGCTGCTTATTTACTTATATGCAGAGTACATCATGAGAAATGCTGTACTGGATGAAGCACACACTGGAATCAAGATTGCTGGGAGAAATATCAATAACCTCAGATATGCAGATGACACCACCCTTATGGCAGAAAGTGAAGAAGAACTAAAGAGTCTCTTGATGAAAGTGAAAGAGGAGAGTGAAAAAGTTGGCTTAAAACTCAACATTCAGAAAACTAAGATCATGGCATCTGGTCCCATCACTTCATGGCAAATAGATGGGGAAACAGTGGCTGACTTTATTTTGGGGGGGTTCCAAAATCACTGCAGATGGTGACTGAAGCCATGAAATTAAAAGACACTTGGTCTTGGAAGAAAAATTATGACCAACCTAGACAGCATATTAAAAAGCAGAGACCTCGCTTTGCCAAGAAAGGTCTGTCTAGTCAAAGCTATGGTTTTTTCAGTAGTCATGTATGGATGTGAGAGTTGGACTATAAAGAAAGCTGAGCACTGAAGAATTGATGCTTTTGAACTGTGGTGTTGGAAAAGACCCTTGAGAGTCTCTTGGACTGCAAGGAGATCCAACCAGTCCATCCTAAAGGAAATCAGTCCTGAATATTCATCGGAAGGACTGATGCTAAAACTCCAATACTTTGGCCACCTGATGTGAAGAACCAACTCATTGGAAAAGGCCATGATGCTGGGAAAGATTGAAAGCAGGAGGAGAAGGGGACGACAGAGGATGAGATGGTTAGATGGCATCACTGAGTCAATGGACATGAGTTTGATGTTGGGAGTTGGTGATGGACAGGGAGGCCTGGCGTGCTGCAGTCCATGAGGTCAAAAAGAGTCAGACGTGACTGAGAGACTGAACTGAACTGAACTGAACTGATCCTTTTGAGTTGGGCAGAGGAAGGGAAGTTAGAAGTTTGGTGAGTAGGGATCCAGCTGGGGCTCAGGAAGCAAACAACCTAGCCCTACAGATTGAGCTTGGTCTCATCTACCTGTTGTGGACACAGCAGCCTGGAGCCATAGGACTTCAGGAACTTTCTTTCCCTCATAGCTTCTCATGTGCATATCTGAGCAAGAATGCTGCCCGAAGCCTCTGAGCCAGGGCAACACAATCTAGAGGATTTGTGAAAGTTTGTTTTTGTCTTGCAGGGGCTTTGTCCCCATGTGATTCATTAACTGACCCGCTGCTCCTTAGAGCTGCAGGGAGCCTGGTAGTTCAGGCCTTTAAATCCCTTCTGTCGACCTAATTCACAGCCTGACATCACAAGCCTCCCAACATAATCCATTTGTACTGATTCGATTTTTTTTTCAAGAGGCTTCCTTGGCAGCCAGGTTTTCTCATTATGAATATGATTCATCTGTATGGTAATTCCCAGTAGAATTAGTATCTCAGACATGATTCATCTTGGGAAATATTAGGCCAGAAGCATCGTTTCAGAAAGGCCTGGTACATGCATAGCTGCAGGGAATTTCTGCAAGAGATGCTTCTTCATGAAAATAGCATTTGTTGAGTTGGCCCTGTGCTGGACTCTGAGGTAGGGGCTTTGGGGAAATAGAGAGACATGAGCACCTCACCCCTGCCCTCAGGAGCTCCCATTCTAGAAGGCAGATGGCATGGATGAGCATGTTTATGGGATGGATAACATGAGAAGTACAGTCAGAAATGAAAGGTAATGTGATCTCATAAAATATCAGGTTCTCAAACTTTAGCAGTAATCAAGATCACCTAGAAGGCTTGTTACAATGCAGATTTCTGGGCCCCAACCCCAGAGTTTTGGGTTTAATAGGTCTGAGGTGGGGCCCAAGAATATGTATTTCTAACAAGTTCCCAGGTGATGCTGCTGTTGTTCTGGGCACCACACTTTGAGCACCTGCTCTAAGGATTTCAGTGCTTTCACCCCTATCCCCGCTCTTCACTGCCTGCAAGATGCTAGGCAGTGTGCTTCCTGCTGGGGACAATATGTGGAACAAAACTTGCCGGCCCCACCTGGGGAACTCAGAGCCTGGAAGGGGAGTAAACAGCAGCTTGCCCAGTCTACAGAAAGTAGAGTTTTGTATGGGGGCAGCTGGAACTCAAAAGGTGATGCTTGGTTCTTGCTGAAGCTGGGGGAAGGCCGCATGGAGGAGGCAAAATCTGAACACAAGTGTAAAATGTGGATTGGAGGAAGATATGTGGAAGGGCATTCATTCCCAGCCTTTACCTTCCCAGATTATCAAGTGTTCTGGGGACATCCCCTCACACTCCTTCTTAGATATTTCCTGCAGTCATAAAGTTTTGATTTCCTACAGAAGTGGGTGGCATAGCTCTGGTTAATTGGCCTGGCCTTAGCAAAGTCTTTATTTTTGGCTCTGTGGAGCTCTGTTTGGTCAGTGTCTCGTGCATGGTCTGAATATTCTCAGTAGAATGGAATTCTCTGCACAGGCACTTGAATGGAATGTAGAATGAAGAGCAAAGGAAGCAACGGGCTTGCTACCAAATTCCTTCTCCCCATCCCTACCACTCTGGCCTCCACGCTGCCTCAGCTACCACCCTCCAGCCCAAAACAGCCTCACTGTTTTTGTTGACTCTTCAGGGAACTTGGCAGTTTTTATGTCATTGCATTTTGTGTAGACACACACATCCATCAGAAATCAAGCTTCCAGCATCTCAGCCTTCTAGAACACTGCTTCTGAATTCCAGAATTCAGGAAAGGGGCCCATGAGACCAGTAAAATGGCTTTCCAAACCACAACTCTCACACTTGATTCCTTGAGGAAGGCTCCTGCATTGTTCTCCAGCCTGTTAACTCTCAGTTTACTCAGTTCAGACAACCGTGGTTATTTGTTTTTCCAGCTCAGGCTACTTTAAGAATCACATTATGGGGAGTTTAAGGGTGGTGTTAGAAGTGGATATGTAGTCACTAGGGAGAAATGACAGATGATATTGAAGGAGAACACTGATAAGTGAGATACTGACTGTATGCTGTATTCAAGAATGATGATGGTCTAAAAGAGAATGAAATGATGCCATCTGCAGTGACATGGATGAACCTAGAGATTGTCATACTTAGTGAAGAAAGTCAGAGAGAGACCAATATCACATGATATCACTTGTACGTGGAATCTAGGAAAAATGGTGCAAATGAACCTATTTCCAAAACAGAGTCACAGATGCAGAAAACAAACATGGTTACCAAGGGGGAAGGTGGGGAGAGATCAACTGGGAGATCGGGAGTGACATACACATACTACTATATATAAAATAGATAACTCATAAGAACCTACTGTATAGCACAGGCAACTTTACTCAATACTTTATAATGACCTATGTGAGAATGCTGCTACTGCTGCTAAGTCGCTTCAGTCGTGTCTGACTCTGTGCAACCCCATAGACAGCAGCCCACCAGGCTTCCCCGTCCCTGGGATTCTCCAGGCAAGAACACTGGAGTGGGTTGCCATTTCCTTCTCCAATGCATGCAAGTGAAAAGTGAAAGTGAAGTCGCTCAGTCGTGTCTGACTCTTAGCGACCCCATGGACTGCCGCCCACCAGGCTCCTCCATCCATGGGATTTTCCAGGCAAGAGTACTGGAGTGGGGTGCCATTGCCTTCTCCTATGTGGGAATAGAATCTACAAAAAGTGTATGTGTGTATATGTATATATGATTCACTTTGCTGTACAGCAGAAACTAAGGTAACATTGTAAATCAATTATACCCCCCAAAATTTAAAAGTATCATGATCAAAATTATCATTAAAATTAAGGTTAATTAATATCTTCTGTCCTCCATTTAAGAAAGCTGAGACGTATTGGTCATCAAACAGTAACACTAAGAGGGATGTGGGGATAATGTTAGTTGACGCCTTCATGTTAGATATAGAAAACTGTGGCAGTGGCTGGGTTTTGACCACATGACAGAGTTTGTCTTTTTTTTTCAGTCATTGTCCTCATGCATCTGCCATAGTCTCTGTAACTGCAACTCAGCATTTGCTGAATCCAGAAAGTCCATATTGAATCCGTATCTGTTTTCTCTAAGCCCCATGATTCTTTTAAATCATCATTTTCATGAAAACTCAGGATGGAGACTAGATCTGATTAAGCATTCTCAACTCTTAGGAAAATCAGCAAATGAAAATGGGATAATGTTAAACTATTGGTGAATTTCTCAGAGCAGATCACATTTGTGTACGTGCTTATGCATGCTCAGTCACACAGTTGTGTCCGACTCTTTGCAACTCCATGGACTGTAGCCCACCAGGAATTTAACACATGGAATGGAGGAATTTAATCCATGGAATTCCATCTAATCCATGGAATTTTCCAGGCAAGAACACTGGAGTGAGTTGCCATTTCCTCCTCCAAAGGACCTTCTCAACCCAGGGATTGAATCCATGTCTTCTGTGTCTCCTTCATTGGCAGGCAGATTCTTTACCACTGAGCCACCTGGGGAGCCCCTCAGATCACAATTAGAGCCTCATCTGGTTGCAGCTTTTCTGAATGCTTTGTAAAGATTTGGTGCTATTTCATGTGACTTCTGTATCTGATGTTCAGCACATATAGGTGACAATACAATGTCACCTGTGATTTAGATGAATCCAGTAAGGTCATGACCAAAAAACTATCATGACCAAAAAACTAAAGGATTCTAGCCAATTTCTTGGTGAGGATATAAAAGACCTTCATTAATTCAGTCAAGAGCTATTTATTGAGAAGCTGTAATGCCAAAACTTCCAGACCCTGGCTATAGAGCAGTGAAAATGAAATAAAATCCTCTCGAAGTTGCATTCTAGAGGGAGGAAACAGACCGTAAAGAGAGGTGGCAGGATCACTACTGCAATACCCATAGTAATCTAGGTTCTCTTTTCAGATTTTTAAAGTATGATTCCACTGTCTAACGGTCAATACCATTGTTGTGAATTCAGCTGTTGGTAAATTTATCATTACTTTGCATCTACTCTACCTTTCTTTCTAGTCTTTTTTTTTAATTGGAGTATAATTACTTTACCATTTTGTGTTAGTTTCTACTGTACAACAACATGAATTAGCTATTCGTATACATATCATATATGCCCTTTCTCTTGAGTCTCCCTCCCACCCACCCCATCCCACCCCTCTAGGTCATCACAGAGTACCAAGCTGAGGTCCCTGTGCCATACAGGAGCTTCCCACAAGCTATCTACCCCTCTCTAAAAAAAGGTTTCTTTGACAACTGCAGTATAGGATTCTCTAATTGTTTGGTTTGGTGGCTACCAGTACTGGCTTAGAGATGCAGGGAATGATGCTGAGTCAGGTGTATGCACATTAGTGCCTTATTTTTATGTGATGGTAATAGTAGGACCTCTTTCTAGAGCTGTTCTGGAGTTTCGAGGAAATCGTGTCTCAGTGTTCAGTGCCTACTTCATTTTAAACATTCATTAGATGTTGCGGTGATTACAAGCATTGTTGTGTGTGTGTGCGCTCATCACTTAGTCGTGTCAAACTCTTGAGATCCATGGACTGTAGCCTGCCAGGCTCCTCTGTCCATGGGATTTCCAGTGTAAGAATACTGCAGTGGGTAATCATTCCCTTCTCCAGGGGATCTTCCTGACCCAGGTACTGAACCCAGGTCTTCTGCTTTGGCAGGTGGATTCTTTACTGTCTGAACCACCAGGGAAGCCCACAAGTATTACTGTTAAGGGTCAGTGGACACCTAAGTAACAAGCCTCCTTCTTGCTGAAAACTTTCAGGAGATACGCTATCAGACCTTAGAACATTGTGATTTTCCAGAGCTCTGACCCTAGAAAGAAAGCTTTTGGAACAGAGCAAGTACAAAATTGACTCCCCTTGTCAAGCACTCTCTTTGACCCAAGTAGAAGTCAAGATAAGACAAGGCCCTTTCTGGCTGTACAGAAGAAGGAGCTTTCCTCCTGGGTGAGTGCTGTGGACCCGATGTGCCTGGCTGCTTTGTGTCTTTCGGTGCTCTTAAGTCTTTGATTTCATCTGTCTCTGAATTACCCAGCCTTGGATGTTTGTTTTATTTGGGTTTGGATCTGAACTCCATGTCCCAGTGTTGGTTTCTTGAGTCACAAGGAACTTCAAATGTTTCCTTAAGTATTGTCTAAGGACTGCTTGCTTTTATGCAAGTAACTTCATAATACTGAGGTCATGCTTCTCAAACGCAGCACCTGCCATAGTGGAAGTAGTGTAATTCCATGGAGAGGACCCACTCATGGTTCGCAGTGCTGGGTAAACATAGGTGCTATGAAGGGCACTTTTGGCAACATTGATCTATAGTTCTTTAGGTAAATCTTTTTTATTGAAGTATAGTCGATTTACAATATTTATATTAATTTATATTTATGTTATGCAAATGTACCTATAAAGACAAATGCTTTATATTTATCTCAAAGACAAATATGTTATAATTTCTATGTGGAATCTAAAAAATATATATAGATCTTAAAAGTTCTAAGAACTCCACAATGGCCAACTATAAAAATTTTGACTCCTTTCCTTCCTTCATTCCCAGTGACTTTAGCAAGTCCTATAGAGTCCATATCTGAAATGTATCTTGACTATCTATTGTTGTTGCTAAGTTGCTAAGTCACTTCAGTTGTGTCCGACTCTGTGTGACCCCATAGACGGCAGCCCACCAGGCTCCCCCGTCCCTGGGATTCTCCAGGCAAGAACACTGGAGTAGGCTGCCATTGACTATTTATAATACCCTGCAATTTTTAGCTAACTTATTTGATTTACTTGTTTATTGTCTGCCTTCCTCCAGTAAAATAAAAAAGTTCTTTCTGCTTTCTGCTGGATCCCCAGAGCCACTGGGCTTGGCGCAGTGTATGTTTTCAATAAATAAAAATCAATCGTTGGATGAATGGATGGACACATATCTTTTTACCAAGACTGGATGCCCTGTTGTAAGGTGCTGATTTTATATCAAAAAAAGATATTGACCCATATAGGGCATTAGTCTGTCTAATTTTCAGCACCTTCTATTACCACATTAATCAAGTGAGATAAAGTTTATATATTTTTTCACCTTGTAATTTAAACTACAAATCTCCATAAAAAGGAAACATATTTGCTCATTCATTAGTCATAACTTGACTGTTTTCCAAAGTACTTTAGGGTGACCATGAAAGGAATTATCATGAATAAAAACTATAACAACTGCAATGTTAACATCACTTAACACTCTTGCCAAATAACAACATTTTCTTGAATCCTGTTGTTTGGGTTTTGGGTGTGACCACGTTTAGGGCAATGGATAAAGCGGAACCACAGAGCTGGACAAACCCAATTTCAGTCTTGGCTCAGTTTCTTACTAGTTGTGTAAAGTTAACTGTCTCACTCTGTCTCTCTAGGCTCACTGTCCCCATCTGCAAAATGAATCAACCTCATAGGGCTAGTGTGTGGATTCAGATATGCAAGGAAATACTTATCATTGCACCTACCCCATCATCATTGTGTAGGTTGACTTTTGCCATGTGCCAAGGCATTCCCAGTGCTTCATGGTTTATACAGCAGTCACTTATGTAGCTCGTGTTCCTGTGAACTGTCTGGACGGTGCTCCTGGTTTGGATGAGCTGATCTTTGCTGGGCTCTCTCATATGTCTGTGATGGCAGGTGGAGGAGCCATTGGATAATCTAGGAGGGATTCACGATGTGCGTGCCCGGTGGCAAAGTGAAAGAAAGTGAAGTTGCTTGGTCATGTCTGACACTTTGTGGCATCAGGGACTGTAGCCTGCCAGGCTCCTCCATCCATGGGATTTTCCAGGCACAAATACTAGAGTGGGTTGCCATTTCCTTCTCCAGGGGATCTTCCCGACCCAGGGATCGAACCCAGGTCTCCCACATTGCAGGCAGACTCTTTACCCTCTGAGCAACCAGAGAATCTGCCTATTGGCAGGCTATTGGCCAAGGTGACAGGAGTGACTCAGCCGTGGTCCGTCATCCTCCAGCAAGCTAGTTCTGGCTCCTTCGCTTGGTAGTTGTTTCAGAATTCCCAAAGTGGCAAGAGAGAGCAAGCTCCAACGCTGCAGACTTCACTGGCAATACATTTACTGAATTCCCATTAATTAAGCAAATCACAAGCCTGGCCTGGAATCTGTGAAGGAATAATGTATGGTCATTTTTGTAGTCTATTGCAATCATCCTTGTTACCATCATCATAAAAACCGGTATTTGTTGAACATTTATTAAGCAGCTGTTCCAGTCCTATTACTGTGCTTATCAAAGTTTGTAATTCTTACTACAACTTTATGGGACAGATAATATGTATTATATCCCTGTATTGGAGAAAAAGAGACTGAGACATAGAATGGCAAAGCAGCTTAGATAAAGTCACACAGCTGGGAAGCAGAGAAGCTCAGACTCAAACCAGCACTTCAGAGCAGCACTCATAATCACTGTTTTATACTGCCTCCTTCTCCCATTTGATATACATAAAATTTTCGATAGTTGCTTTTTTTTTTAATGGATGATCTAGTAAGGGGTTATTGCCTATATTTTAACATGTACCCTAAGCACTTCCATATCTTTGAATTCAGCTTATCAAGTATTGGCATGAATGACATGTGTTAATCCAGATCATGGTAGGACCTGTAGATATATTTCTGATTCTTTGTGGATGGGGTGTTAGCAGTAGTGACAGCAGCTCAGGGATATATTCTTAGAACTCTTCATTTCTCCTTTCTTCAGAAAAGTTGGAGAGCTTGGGAACAGCTGGTAGCAAGGCTGAATAATTACTTAATATATCCAAGTATTTGCGTGCATACTGTCATGTCTGGCTCTTTGCGACCCCATGGACTGTAGCCTGCCAGGCTCCTCCATCCATGGGATGTCCCTGACAAGAATACTGGAGTGGGTTGCCATGCTCTCCTCCAGGGGATCTTCTCAACCCAGGGATTGAACCTGCATCTGCACTGCAGGCAGGTTCTTTACCACTGAGCCACTGGGCCTTTTTAGCAGCATTCCTCTGCTGAAAACAAATAGACCAAAAAAAGTGAAGGGCTACCCATCTCTGATAGATTAAATCTCTTTTCTTGACTTTCAAGGCTGTCCTTTGTCAGGCCAACTGACCTTTTCAGTTCCCCAGTGATTTCCCTACACGCTCTGCTCTTAATTCCTGCTCTCCTCACTGTCCCCAGGACACACTGTTTTCCAGCCTCTTCACCCTTACTTGCCATGTGACTTGCCTCCCTCAGCTGCCCCAGTTAGAGCCATGCTTCTTTCTTTATCTTTACCTATCAAATCTCACAGTGGGTTCTCTTCTCTGAACATCCAGTGTTTACTTCTGAAGGACTCTTTTGAGACTTAGTGTGTTGGAGATTGCCTGTATGATTTGGAGCTGGGAGAAGAAAAGCATGTCCTGAGCTCTGCAACTCTCTACCCCCATTTATCCTCACAATACACCCAAATAAGGTTAGGATGACATTATCCAGCACATAAGAGCAAGGGTATAACTCCATCACAGCGAATTTCATAGACTGTGCTCTGTGCTCTGTTGTTATACAATCACCTGATGATTGTTTAGAGCAGGGTCCATTCTCTTCCTGCTCAGTGCTAATGGGCACCGTTTCTACACACCAGACTGAGCACTTTGTATGTATTGTCGGGGGGAATCCCAGAACATCTCTAAGAATGGGCATTAGTATCCTCTCTGCCTGGTCAAGGCAGAGCTGGGTGTGCAACCCCACAAACCTGACCCCGAAGCCTGGGCTCCTTCTGTCCCAGCACACCATCTCTGTGGCCACCAGAAATTTAATGACAGAATTAAAGTTAAAGATTCCACACTCTGTCTTCAAATGGAAAGTATATACCAGAAAGCAGAGGAAGGCAGAGTAGAAGTCTAGTCAGGGTGTCACCACAGACTAGCTCATTGGGGTCCTTTTGAGTACCCTGGCATGCTAGTTAAGGTGAGGTTTGGAGTGTGCAGCATCACAAGGGTGCGTGCAGAGTCTGAAGGGCATGCAGGGTTCTTCCCTTCCCTCTCCACTCATCGCTGTCAGCAGAGATGACCTCCACTGTCGCCCTACCCTGAACTTTTTATCTGTTCACCCTCCTTATTAGACTGTGAACTCTTGGAGAGGAGAAGCTGTTGTATTTACCAAGGCCTAACACATAACTGGTATATAAACACAGAAGAACAATTTTTTAATTTAATGCATCAATTGTCAACCAAGGCATGGTGCTCAAGGTAGCATGATGGAGACGACACAGTATAGTAAACCTTTATTCCACCATCAGAAAGCTAGGTTAATTCACCCTGTGTTAGCTTTCTTCTCTGGCATTTATACACTGCCAAGAAGGCTCTGGCTTCCCAGAGACCTTGACAAAACCCCATACCTCCCAGATATAATGCCAAACTTCATAACTTTCAGGTCTCATTTTCTAAATTAGATTGTGAAGTCCTACAGCACAAGAGGTGTCTGTTACTCTTCATAAACACCTCACATCTTTCAATGCAGTGCCTTGCACAGAGCAGATCTACATAAACATTTGTTGAACAATTGCACTGAAATGGATTGGAATTATGGCTGGGAAAATGTTGTAATAATCCAATCTCTTTGAGATAATTCTTGGTGAATTCAGGTGATGAAGGAAAGAGGAAATCAGGATAGCGGCAGAGGCAGAAGGAAGAAAGGAAGGAGAAGTGGCAGGATCTGTCATCTCACTGGATGTGGGGGTGAGGGAGGAAGAGGGGGAAAAAGGATTCAAAAACTTTGGTCCAAGCTGATGGATTGAAAGCTTATAACCAAAAAAGGGAATATAGAAGTTCTCCTGCCCCTTAACCCACTCACCCTTATTTCATTCTGAGCATGAAAGGAGGATTCCTCATGAATGTGAGTTTTCAGGGTTCCTTGGAGATAGACAGATAGACAGATAGACAGATCTGGGGGAGTCACTCAAGAGAGTCCAGAATGACAAATAGGAAAGGTACGCCCTTGTCCCACTGTAGACGAGCTTTGCTCTGATAAAGAGAAGGAGGAGAAATTTGAGCTGAATATATTTTTGGTTGGTACAAGTCGTAAGTGCTCTGTTTGATAGCAGGGTTGTTTGAACGACCTATTTCATAACTGCACATAGCTTTCCCAAATAAATGGTGTCTGTAGAATGTTCAGGTTAATGTATGAGCCCAGTGTTCACGAGTGTTTGCGCTTAGAGCGACCGAGACTTCTTTCTTAATAAGTCATCTTGGCATTTTGTCAACAAGTTAATTTGCTTTTCTAAGAAACTAGATTAATACTTCCTGTACTTTGTGCTATTCACAGATCTACAGTGCAGTGAGAAGGGGAGAAGCCACAGAACAGACAATTAGATCTCTTCTCCATTTCTTCGCCAAGCTCCCAGCCTCCGAGACAGCCCATGAGAGGATCAGTGTCGGTCCGTACTTAAAGCAATGTGTCCGAGACACAGTGTGTGAGTATCGTGCCACCTTGCAAAGGACTTCCATATCTCAGTATATCACCGGCTCTCTCCTGGAAGCCACCATATCTTTAGGAGCAAGAAGCAGCCTCCTCAATTCTTTTGGAGGATCCACGGGACGAATGATGCTGAAAGGTACTGTCTGAAATTTCACTTTTAACTCTTCATCATTGAATGCAGAAAAGAATCTGAGTTAACATTTATGCATCTCCTCATGGAAAACTGAGTCCACTTATCAACAACTTTCAGAAAAGGTAGCTGCTTTAAAAGAATATAAAATGATAGTCCTTTACCAAAATCCCTTAAGGTATAAGCATTCTGAATAATGAACGCTAAGATTTTGATGTTTCTTTTTCAAAAGAAGTAAATGACTAAATGCTGTGTTTAATTTTTTTAAGTTATTCTAATAGATGAGTTCTCCTAGTGGTGGTCTATGACAGATGTCAATTACTGTAAAAAAATAAAAATAAAAAAGCTCGTAAAAAAGTGTAGTCATGTAGTCACAGTGAAAACCAACTGTTTCACTCAAAACGGAGTGGAATAGAGTTCTCTTGCCTACACAGAATTAATAGGTTCATGTTGACTGGAGAAGCTAAAGGCCATCTTCCAGCAACTCCCATCTTAAAAGACAAGATAGTCAGAAATCCTGCTAAGAAATGAAAACTAATGGAGAATAGGGTCTCTGCATCAGAACTTCCCAGCTACTTCCCACAAGTGGTGGCAGGCAGGTCAGAAATGGCCGTGCACCAGTGGAGATTTGTGCACTGCAGAGCTGTCACCACCCACTTGGTATCCTTCCCTGGCAGGAAGCTGCCAACCAGACAGGGACCATGCAGAGCAGTGTTCCACTGCTCAGGGGCTGCCAAGAACTCTCCCTGACATCCTGCCACTTCTCTCAAGGAGAGCCCCTGTCGTCCCTCCACAGCAAGCCCCAGACCTGCGATTATCACACCAGTGGTCTTCCTCCTTGACCCTCAACCTCCCCTACCCCGCCCCACCCCAGCACCCCTTGGGAAGACCCTAGAGGAGGCCCACACCTGTCTGTGTACCATGTGGGTGCCATGCTGATTTGTTTTCTAGTGTCCCCTTAACTTTTGTGGATCGGTTATACATGATGAGTGAAGAAAAACACAAGATGGGGACCACTAATCCCAGAGACTAAAGAGGAGAAACTTGGATTCATATATGTTTCATACATTCAGCATACGTTTTTTGAGCACCTGGGTGCTGGGTTGGGGACAAAACATAGCCCTTACCCCCAGGGAAATTGTTGAGAAGACCCCCTGAAGGAAAGAAAGGCTACCCACTCCAGTATTCTGGCCTAAAGAATTCCACAGACTGTACGGTCCATGGGGTCGCAAAGAGTCGGATACAACTGAGTGTCTTTCCCTTTCACTTTCTCACCCACGGAACTTGTAGTCTCTAGGTAGTAAGGGTTTCCCCTATCCACAGGATTCAAGATTTCTCTATTCTGATGCGGCTCCTGGTAACTGCCAAGCTTGCATTCTGCATCAGTGATCTTCCTGGGAATTCGGGTTGAAATTGACATATAGAGTTGGCAGAGCTTCAGTGCTTGAGACTCTATGTAAGGAGCTTATCCTGTGCGTTAATCAGGCTTTTGTATCAGATCCCCACCCTGTGCCAAGCAGTGTGTAGGCCTTATGGGAGATCCTAATAACATATAAGTCAGTTTTCTTGCCTTTAAGTTTTTATGATCCTAGTGAGGCAGCCAGATTTGCATGCACCAAGTATTCAAAGAACAGACTGCAGGGAGTTAAATGCCAAATAATGTGGAAGTGACTCTAAGAGTTCAAAGCGTTTGGAAGTAGAGTTAATGGTCCATGTGACAAATGGTTTGGCTGCAAAGGAACAAAGTCAATAAAAGCCACTTTGTTTCTTCTCTATTAATTGCAAAAAGACATATCTCCAGGCTCCCCAAATGTTGTGTTTTGGTTCCCAGGCAGGCTGCCTCCAGTCTTACACAGACCTTTGGGGAGAAAAAAGGAGGCCATTAGTTAAGGTGTCTGTTGCCCTGATAGTAAGTTGATCTCCATTGCTCTTTGCACTTTCCTGTTCAGATCAGAACTCTGAGATCAGCATTCCCATCTCTGGGACTTGTTGGATCATCAGCTGATGAGTTATCATTGAATTGGGTTTTATGCAAGAGTTGGGAGTTTCTTTTAACTTTCTGTTTTGCAGCTCTTTAATGGTTTCTGATATCTGTCTGTAAGTAGTTTCTGCTGAATAATATAGTTAGCAGGTTGGCTTCAGCTCCAAGCTAATTTCTGTATCTCTACCTTGCTCCCTTGGAAAACTTTTTCAGCTTCAGTGCTTTCTCCCATGGGGTTTTCAAAATCTGTATGTGCTGTAGTGAAACATATGGTTCTTCAACATGCAGTGGAATATAATACATCTTAAAAAACCATACATGGCCGTTCAAAATCACGGAGTGTTTAGAGAACCTATAGGTTCAGCATATTGAGTAGCTGGGTCTTGAGCTCTGTTGGCCTCATACTCCAGCAGGGGGTCTGGACGATATGCTTGGCTGCTAAGCCATGTTTGTCTGCTTGTTTTATTGTTCACTATGTGTTCTGTGGCATCGAGCAGGCCAACAACTTTCAGCTCTGTGTCACTAATGAAAATCTATGGGAAGTGTGTGACACACTCAGTCTCCAGGTTATAAACAACTCATGTTCTAGAGTTCATTTCTCAGGAGCTGTGTGGAACTCAGAACGCTTTCCTGGAGAAGCAGTATTAAACATTGTGATTTGGTTCCAGACTTTAGTCCTCAAAAACCTCTTTAACCCACAACACAGTTGAAATCTACACACTTCCCATGGAATAGAGAGAAAAACACAATTATTAGAATACTGAGCATCAGCCTCCAGGAAAAAAGCAATACCAATGAGTTAAAAGGCATTTGTTGTTGAGGGGAAATCATTTTAATTAAGATGAGTAGAGTTAAAGTAAAACTTCCATGGAGATTTTGTAAGGAACTTTGGGCCATTTCAGAGGTTTTAGATGTTGGCATCTATAGTTCTGTTATTATGGTTAATTATATTTTGAAACTCATATCTAATGTGAAAGATTCAGAAAATTATTATCCCAATAACTTTCTTTTCTTTTAATGAGAGGCTTATAAATGGAATGAAGACAGGAAGAGGGAGATAGGACAGAATTTGTAATTTTTTCCCAGAGGGAAAAGGTAAGGAAGAGGGTCAAAAAGAATGACCTTTTCCATGAGAGAGATCACATTTAAAGTGGATTAAGTCAAGTTGGAAAAGGTAGGGGAAAAAAAAAGGAGGAGGGCGAAAAACAAATGCTATATGATTCCTTTTGTGTGGGGTGCTTAGAATAGTCCAAAGCATCAGAGACAGAAAGTAGAACTGTGGTTGTAGGGGCTGGTGGAGGGAGGGTTTGGATGTGGAGTTACTGTTAATGGGTGCAGAGTTTCATTTTGCAAGATGAAGAATTCTGAGGATGGATCATGGTGATAATTGTGTATAAGTAAATTATGATAATTGTGTATTGAGTAAATATGAATTTACTCAGTACAACTCAGCTGCATTAAAAATGGTTAAGATGCTAAATTTTGTTATATATGTTTTTACACAAATGAACACACACTCACAAATCAAAGGATTTAAACAGGAGGAACACATTATGCAGGTCCTTAGTGCCAGGCCCATTAAGATGTTAGAAAGAATCAAGTTTGTGAAAAAGAAATGTGAAGACAGCTTTCCAGGTGACCTACAGATGCCCCAAGTCAACTTGTCTCCTGGAAGTGGTTATGAGTACAAAATGAGGGTTGGAGCTGCCTGTGGTAGGTGAGAATAGGAAGAGAAAATGTCCAACCAATTTCTTCATTACTCACAGGGCATTCCCAAGTTAGGACTTGATAATGTCAGGGTTGATTGGCCAGAATTCTGCAGCTCTGCAGCATTACCACAGTCTACAAGATTCTTCTAACTCTCCAACATCTTCATCAGTTTGCACCCCTCCAGTGGTATGAGTAGCTCTGAAAAATCAGCCAACAGTCAGTTCATTCCTGGCTTTCTGCCTTCAGGACCAGTGAGGATGGTCTGTCTGCTCAATGGAAAGTTTGCCAAATAATGAGAAACATTTTCTGATATGAAGCATCAATCAGCAAGGGTATACTATCTCAAAAAATGGAAAATGGAGAACTTACTCCATCCTATCTTCCACTAGTTGAGTACAGTCAAGATCTTTCCACTTCCCATTTAATTCCCCTTTTCCTCCTCCCCATTAACCTTTCTGGAATCCCAGGACCAACTCTGTAGAGCAGTGGCAGCCAAAAGAGTTCTTGACTTCAATAATCAGAAAGATGTTTTCTAAATCCATTGCCTACTTTTCTTTTTTTCCAATGTACTCCCTACTAAAAATTACAAAAGCAAGATTAAGTCAAAAGGGAGAGAAAGGAATGAGGTAATTGATAGTAATGGGAAGAAGGAAATGGCGACCCACTCCAGTACTCTTGCCTGGAAAATTCCATGGACTAAGGAGCCTGGTGGGCTACAGTCCATGGCGTCTCAAAGAGTTGGACATGACTGAGCGACTTCACTTCACTTCACTTCACTTCAAAGCACTGAAATAGCAAAAGTAAAAAAAAAAAAAAATAGTGATAAGGAAGAGGATTTTTCAATATAAGGTGGCTGTTTTCAAGTGCACATTTTGTATCAGCTTGTTCCTAAGTTTGTAAATCAAAGGATTAAATATTTACATGTAACTCGGACAAAGCATAGTCACATATTTAAATTATGTAGTAGGAAATGCTCATTTTGTAACCAGTTTGGGTGTTTATGTATAGAATAGTTATTAATAAATAAGTTATTCATCATAGATAGACTATAAATAGAATATTAATATGAAAAGAAAAGGTTTCCCTGGTGGCTCAGATAGTAAAAAATCTGCATGCAGGAGACCTGGGTTCCATCCCTGGGTCGGGAAGGTCCCCTGGAGGAGGGCATGGTAACCCACTCCAGTATTCTTGCTTGGTGAATTCCATGGACAGAGGAGCCTGGTGGGCTGTAGTCCATGGGGTCACAGAGTTGGACGTGACTGAGCGACTTACACTTTCACTTTCACATGAAAATAAAAAGTGCCCTGCAGATGTAATATTCTCATTTGAAAGTGGGGAATATTCTGTTTCTGATAGAAAGGTCTAATAATTTTCAACTTATTTTCTTCTACTGCAATAAGTATATTCTATTTATGTCTTTTTCTAAAGTGAATACCTTTGAGTATAAAAATAGGAAGACCTAATAGGAATATACACACACACATTTGAACTATGTGATTGTACCTCATAAATAATTTAGTTTATGAAGGCTGTCTTGGTTGACTTCCTCATAATCAAAACAATTACCCTTTACATGCCTACCAGGCAAGGGAAGACGTCTCCATGGTTCTAATTCCAAGATGTAAGTGTATTTAAATCTGACTTACTAGTTTTGTGACCTTGAAATTATTTTCTTGATGTTAAAGTATGCTTTAATGCAACTTGGGTTATGTTTTTATACCAGTTAATCAACTGAGAAGTATTCATTCAGTGCCCACTATTGTCTAGGGCAGTGTCACCTCAGAGAAGAATGGAAACATCACATCTGGAAGCCTTCAACTTGTAAGATAATATTTCTCACTCCAGTGAAAATGTAATAATAGGTTTCAGGTTTACTGAAGTAGCCCTTACTGCCACCCTGAAAAGATTCACAAAGTTCAAGGTTAGTCACTTGAAGGTGGGATCTGTAGCTCATGGGGCCAGGAAGCTTGGTGGGTGCAGGACAAAAGCCCTCTGCCTTGGGATACGCATGGCCAGGCATGATCCAGGAGTGTGATTTCATGTTTAGATGTGACCTAAACCTGCACAGTATTTCTGATGAGTGTGACTCCATACCCCTGCTTATAACAAGGGGGATCATCTCCAAGGCTCCAGGGCAGCACAAAGTCATCAACCTCGAATATTACCAGAGACATGATGCTTCTAGAGTCAAAACAATCAAGAGTATTTTGGGGGAGGAGGAGGGTCAAGCAGAGGAACTAACTTTTTAAGAAAACTTTTCCAAGCTGACATCCTCATTACTGTTATATCTGAAGTTGTAAACTGTCCCATCTGTAAAGAGAAAATTGGGCATACGGAAGGATTGGAATTAGAATCATAGTAATAGTTGTGAGTATTTTTTTAGTTCTTGCTGGGTGCCAGGTATTACTCTGAATGCTTCACGTGTTTGACTTCAGTGAAAACCATTCAATGATCCAATGAGAGAGGTACTATTTACTAAGGAGGAAACTGAGGCCCAGAGATATGAAGAAACTTGCTTAAGAGTGCACGGGTAGTCTGTGATAAAGTCTGTGCTTGAACTCAGGCAGGCTGTTGAGTCCTTATTGTGTTTCAGACAATGCACCAAGTCCTTTATCTGCATTATTTCATGTAGTCCTTTTGGGTTGACTTGTGTCCCTTTAAAGAGATACGTTGAAGTTCAAACCCCAGATCCTGTGATGGGACTTTATTTGGCAGTAATATCTTTGCAGATGTAATCGCGTTAAGATGAGGTTATTTTCTGTTACAATGGGCCCTAAACCCAGTGAATGGCTTTCCTTATCAGAAGAAGAAACAGGCAGACAGACCATGTTGGGATGAACACCATGTGATACGAGAGGCAGAGATCAGAGTGATGCGTGGAAACCAAGGAATGCCAAGGACTGCCAGCCAGCAGCAGCCACTAGAAAGAGACAGGAGAAAATTCTTACCAGAGTATAAGAGGGAGCATGGCCCTGCCAACACCTTGCTTTTGGACCTCTAGCCTCTAGAACTGAAAACAAAGTCCTGTTGTTTTAAACCATCCAGTGGTGGCATTTTGTTAGGGCAGCACTAGGAAACGATGACAGCCCTTTTTTGGAGATCCTGTAAGGAAGAAATTGTTAGTGCTAGGAGACTAAAGCTCACAGAGGTTAAAGGACTTGCCCAAGGTCACACAACTAGTCAGTGTGTGTAGCCAACTCAGATCAAGCTTCTCCAGGGCCTGTGGTCACAGCTATGATGTAGACATGTTTGCAGGTCTCCGATGGCACTGTCCATTTCTGCTTTGTTTTAATTGATTATGGGTTTTTCTGGTCTCAGTCTCTAATATTCATCCTCCTCCCCCATGAGCCTCTTGCCTGACATAGGACCAGGCACAGAACAGACAGTCCATAAACTTTCATGGATTCCAGTGGCAGATGTGTTCACAGAATCAAGGAACATGAGATCATTGCTGTTTATCACATTTAATTGAATGAGATAATTTTAGAACCAAAGAAAGAAAGCACTAATTTTCACTGAAGGCTGCACTAACATATCAGGCTCATACCAAATGAAAATGCAGATACATTCAGTAAGTTTCCAAGCTGGTACAAAAGTTATTTTCAGTGTCTCAGAAGGTACTATCAGCACAAGGTCCTGGAATGGTTACAGAGCTATCTCCAGGGCCTTCCTTGCTCCCTGTCTGAATTCTTCTCCCTTCTTCCTCAGGCACCTCTTGCCTCTGGGGTCCAGAGCCCCCTTAACTGTATCAGCCCATTTACTCCTCACTTACTACCCCATAAAAACACAATCTCCTTTTCTTTCTGTAGTGGATCCTAGCTATGCTTTGTGAAGAGAGGGATCTTGTGGGTTGGAATAGAGACCTGGGGTATTGACTGATGAAGGAAACTCCCCTGCGAGCATCAGGGACAGATAGAGGAGCCAATGGTAACTAGTAGAGGAAACAGAGCACCCAAGTGTAAAGGCATGAGACAGGAAAAGGCACGATGTGTTCAGGGACTGCTGGTCTACCGTGCTGTTATGGCCAAAGTTTGAGGTGCACAGGAAGTAAATAGGAAGGTATGGGACAAGAAAATAGGTCTCCAGGGGCTGTAATTCATGATAAAGAGCTTGGATTCTACCTTGTAAGTAGGAGAGACACAGAAGGGTTCTAAGGAAGGATGTGATGTGATCATATCCTTTAGAAAGAACCATCTGGCTGCAGTGTGGAGTGGGGCTGCTCAAAGCATCATCTTTAGCCCACCTGCATCAGAATCGCCCAGCCTGAGTGTCCACGAAATAGCTTGCCTTGGCTTCATCCCAAACCTACCAAATCAAGAGTCTCTGATCAGGAATTCCCTGGCAGTTCAGTGGTTAGGACTCCATGATTTCACTGCCCAGGGCACAGGCTCCGTCTCTGGTTGAGGAACTAAGGTCCTGTAAGCTACGAGGTACGACCAAAGTGGGGGAAAAAAGCGTGGCCAAAGCGGGAGGGGAAGAGTCTGAATCTCTGATACTTCAGGTGAGAATGCCTGGTGTGGAAGGTGGATGGAAGGAAAGAGTAGTGAGAACTGGAGGCATTTAGGAGGAGGCATTGCTAAGGCTCCTGAGAGTCCCTTGGACAGCAGGGACGCCAAACCATTCAATCTTAAGGGAAATCAACCCTGAGTACTCATTGGAAAGGCTGATGCTGAAGCTGAAACTCCAGTATTCTGGTCATCTGATGTGAACAGCTGACTCATTGGAAGAGTCCCTGATGCTGGGAAGGATTGAGGGCAGAAGGAGAAGAAGGTGTCTGAGGATGAGATGGCTGGATGGCATCACTGATACAATGGACATGAACTTGGGTGAACTCCAGGAGATGGGGAGGGACAGAGAGGCCTGGTGTGCTGCAGTCCATGGGGTCGAAAAGAGTCAGACATAACTGAGCGACTGAACAACAGCATTGCTAAGGCAGTGTTGGTTACTGCTGGCCCATTGTAATCTGTGAAAATTACAAAAATTTCACTCTCTCCAGAGTGATCAAGCCTCATCCCCACATACATCATTTAGTGCACAGCGTGTAGACTCAAATCTCTCTTCCACTTGGGTACAGATCTTTGTACAGTGCACAAAATCGTCCCCTGTTGTTACCATTAGTAGTACATCCTTCCAATGTTGGTAAAAGTTAATTGAATTTTTATAATTAAATAATTATAAATAATTATATATTAAATATTTATATATTATATTATATATAATTATATATATTAATATATATAATTATATATTAAATAATTAAATAATTATAAATAAATAAAAATAATTAAAAGTTAATTGGATCATATGCTCATCTATCCTTCCCATTGCATCGAGAAATCAAGAAGTTAAGGGTTGGTTAAATCCTAACATTAAATTCAGAAAGATGACTGGTGAGGACAGCAACCCCAGTCAGTCACTTGGACTTCCCGTATTTGTTCAGTTCGTTCAGTCGCTCAGTTGTGTTCCGACTCTGCTACCCCATGGACTGCAGCATGCCAGGCTTCCCTGTCTATCACCGACTCCCAGAGCTTGCTTAAACTCATGTCCTTTGAGTCGGTAATGCCATCCAACCATCTCATCCCCGTATTTGAACTGATCATAAAAATACCATGTCCTAGTTCCAGAAACTCAGAGTGGGCCATGTTTCAGAAAACCATTTGTAAGATAGTTATTTGAAACTCTGTACCCAAAAAAACAACTAGATTCCAATCCTTTCCTCCAAAGCTTGCTTATTGCATATAACACTGAACTCATAACTATTTTAAATCAAGTCTTAAAATATGACTTTTCAATGTCGGTAAGTAAATGTTCCCCCCAAACAACCTAGAATAAGAAATCATTGCATTGATCTTGAAAAAGAAAGGTTTAGAGAAGGAGAAAGAGCAGTTGGATAACCTCGGGGGAGTTAAGAAATACATTTAAATTGAAATATAGAGAGAGAAGATTAAGAATAGTATTTAAATCAATTAAAAATAAACAAATTAAAAAAAAAGAAAACACAGGAAAAATAGTATTTAAAGCTGAACAATACAGTTATCAACAGAAAAATAAAACTAAAAAGATGTAATTTGCAGTGATGGGGAAAATAGGCCAAATTTCTCATCTTCCACTGAGGTGATTAAATACACTATTCTTGAAAGGGAAGGGAATATATGTATTTTTTAATGAGATGCAAATCTTTTCTTTTCATCCTTAAATTGTACTTTTACATTTATTTATTTTTGGCTGGGTTGGGTCTTTGTTGCTGCATGCGGGTTTCCCTAGTGTGGAGCTATTATAGTTGCAGCGCACGCTCGGGCTTCTCCTTGCGGTGATTTCTTTTGTTGTGGAGCACAGACTCTGGGGCATTTGGGCTTCAGTAGTTTGACTGCATGAATCTTAGTTGCCCTGAGGCATGTGGATCCTTAGTTCTCAGACCAGGTGTGGAACCCATGTCCCCTGCATTGGCAGGTATAAGCACTGGACCATCAGGGAAATCCCCAAGACCTCTTTTACAGTTAAAAGATAACTGTCAAAGAATAGGCACAGAAATGGTTGCCTCCAAGAGAGGCCTTTTACTTGTCACCTCCTGCGCATTTATACTGTTTGAATGTTGATGTTCTTGTCCATACTACGTAACTAATGGTTAAAAGGAGGCATTTGGAGCCTGTGTGCAAACTGATGGATTCAAGCCCCTTGTTTCCAATGATACTATTTTCTGCAGCCATATGGGGCTCACATTCAGATGAGAAGGGGGACAGAGGCTTTGTTAAAGTAAGTGGGGAGAAGGGCTTAGAATGAATAAGAAAAGTATTCCTGGGGCTCTCTCTGTCCTGTTAATTGCTTCATGGTTAAAAGAAATTGACTGGGAACATCATTCTATCTTGGGTTTGAGTCTTGATTTCAACACTATGCCATCTTGAATAGGTGACTTTACTTTCTAGGCTTTAGTGCCTGCCACCGTAAGTCAGGAATAAAAGTGACAACTTCACAGAGGTGTTCTGAGGACTAAATGAGATAATGTGTATAAAGAACTGAGCAAAGTATCTGGCATCTCTGTTGAGTAAATGGTAGGTTGATGATGTAATGCTGAGGATGATGAGGGTAGCAATGATGATTGCTGCCACCCTTACCAGCCCCTCGAAACACCAGCCTTCCACTGTTCTTAATTCAGGTGCTCCGCTCTTAGCTCAGTCTTAGATGCACACAAACCTCCAGGTTTCCCTGGCTCTGGACTCAGGGAAGTAGTATCTTACAGGACACTTGAGAGCTTGTTTGGAGGTTCTAGCAGGGGAGCGCAGCTACTCGTATACCCTTGACTGAAGACCGGTCCTCCTCTATCAGGGATGGTCGTCCTCTTCGACCGAGAGTGCAGCTTCGAGAGGGACGCACATGGAGCGGTGAGGGAAGAAGGGGACACCCGCCTGGCCAGCCAGATCAGCCGAATCAACCCTGGCGATCAATGGGGTGACAGATGTCACAACCAGATCGCCCTCACATCCTTACAGGACACTTGAAAGGAGGTATCTAGAGGCTGGAGTCTGCCCCTTTGTAAGGTTTTCCTTAGGATTCATGCATCAGATCATTCATTAATTCATTTAACAAACATTTGTTGAGCATCTTCTATGCGACAAGCACTGTGCTAGGCCCTGAGGATAAAACAGTGAATAAGACAAAGTCTTAACTTTCAAGGAAGTTACCTGATAGTTCAGGAGATGCAAATATCCCTGCAATGTTCAGATGGTAACAAATGTTATAGTTGAGATAAAAACAGGATATAGGGGCTCAGAGGGTCCCTGTACCAACTTGAGTGAAGTCTGAGGTTTCTAAAATCACTTAAGAGCCTGGAGAAATGTGAACACCTTATGTAACTAAGGAAAACAAGCTCTCACCTGTATTATGATGCTTCTGTTGTTTTAGTTCTGTTTTTTGCTGGTATCATCTCTGTTCCCTCCGGAGTAGAAAAGGTGCTAAGCGTTTATTCCTGGGATTGGGTACCATGTCTACTAAGATTGGTATAAAATTTAGTGTTCAAGCTAGAGTTTGTACATTTTTATGAAGATGCATTTCTCTTTACAATAAAATTAAATGTTTCAATACATGTAACTAATCCTTTTGAGTGTTTTTAAATTGTTTACCTTTTTAAAGGACAAAAACTTCACTTAAATGAGCTAGGAAAATTCTTGTCCATGGGAACATTTATAGAAAGAACACAGTAGAATATACTTATAATTTGTTTATAATAACATGTGGGTCAGTAGCAAATATTTAAGAGGAAAAAAGAGAAGATCTCAGGACAGTCTGAGTCATTATTTAAACTTCTGTCGGAATTGAGTTTTAAAACCAAGAAATTACTAGTACAGTTAAAGTTGTAAGTGGACATTTTAAGAATGTTTGGTTTTCAATGGACTAAACTCTAACAGAAGATTTTGCCATCTTCTGGAAAGTATAAAATGTTTTGCCAGCTGGAAATATGTACATATATGGCATTTAAAGCCTTTTTACTCTCTATTTCATTGTAATAACAAATGATTCTATGATGGCCTGAACAAATGGTTGCTTCAGCCCCTCTGAGGCTCTCCTTGTGAATTTTACATTCACCAGAAACACCGTTGCTAACAGTCGTGGGTATTTTACCCTGATTCACACCCAGAATCACTCAACTTTTGCATTAGTAAGCAGACTCGTCTAAAATCCATTTCAAGCAGGTATTTTTGTGGATGATCTGGAAACATGGAGGGAAACTGAGAGTATAAAAAGTTTCCGAGACTCTGGCAATGCACAGGATCTGAGCTTGTGGACTACCAAATCTAGAACTAAAACCTTTAACTGGGCTTAAAGGGGCAAAGCCTGCGTTTGGTCTCCAAGTCTCTCTGATCCCCAACCCAAGTTCTTAACCAGCAGGAAATCCTGCAGTTTTAACTCCCACTCACATCTCACCCTGTACTGACCTTGTGTGTGTGTGTGCGTGCACGCGCGAGTACATACATGAATATAACATAGAACCCCCAATTTGATTACAAGTCCATCCAGACTACAAAATTAATCTCTTCTCTGTGTACCTGCTGCCTCCTTGCCCTGTACTCCTCCGTGGACTTCTAAGACATCTCCAGCATTCTTTATTATGGGAACCTGTAGGGGTGGGTGGAAGGATCTTCCCATCTACGGCTGAGTAGTCGTAACACAGAATCAACCAAATGTGAGAGGATATCTCAGAAAATATTTGTTGAGTGAAAAAATAAGTAAATGAATATATACATACAACTCAAGATAACATACAATTCCCCATACTAAAACCAGGAAAGAAATTTGAAGCCATGTGGTTCGAACCTGTGAGCATCACCATCCAGAGTTAACTTATCAGCAATGACTATTTTTCAAGCATCATTTACAAAAGTCACTTGGGCTGGTCCTCATCCTGCTCAAACTGTGACTGGAGGTACAGGGTACAAGTCAGACCGTCTGAGAGCCATACAAGGAATATTTAAGCCTCTGATCTTCCTTGGCCTCTGAGTGAGAGAGTCCTGCCCTGGCCCATATTGAGGCAGACAGCATGGATTGACTTCTCTCTGGTCTGTTTCTGTCTCTGTCTGTGTGTCCTCGTACCCCTGAGCCAATTGACAAGTGCACTTGAGGGTCTTATCTCTGCAAAGTGGACCTAAACTTTGTTGAGAAAAGAGAAAAGGGGAAAAGGAGTGACCCCAATCTCTGCATTAGCCCTGCTTTGAAGGGTCTGGAGTCTCTTTCCTGAGCAAAGAGATGAAGGCATCTCCATTCCACAGCCCTCACATTGAGAGAGGAGTCTATATTCCCTCTCTGTATTTGGGGGAATGCCCTCTTCTCAGTGGTCATCATACCCCCACACATGCCAAGGACAGGCCACTGGTGGTGGAAATTCATTTATCTTGCAAATATTATTAAATACCTTTACTGCCAGCTACCAGGAATAGAACAGACATTGTACCCACCCACATGGAACTTAAAGACCAGTAGGGAATCAAGTAATTACAAAAATAAATGACAAGTTGTGGCCATGGTGCCTGCTACCAGGGAAAGGGCCATGTGCATGTGACCCTCTAAAAGGGGGATTTGACCCAAGCAGAGAAGGCTTGCATGTAAGGCTAAAGGCTCTCCTTAGTTATCTAAGGGAAGGGGAGCAAGAAGAATGTTCTAGACAGAAGTAATCATTTGCCAAGGCCCCATGGCAGCCAGGAGTATGGCAAGTTTGAAGTTTGAATGGACAGTTGAGATCTGGAGGGTTCCCTCTCAAGAAAGTCTGGAGAACTCAGAACGACAAAGGCTAGCAGGTATTGGGTGCTCATGGCAAGCCAGACACTCTGACAAGGTTTTTTTTTTTTTTTTTAATCTAATTTAAAACTCATATTTTTACATGAGAAGAAGCTAAGCCACAGAAAAGTAAAGCAAGCTGCCAGATAGTACAGACTCTAGTTAAGGGCCCCTGTCTGTATTCTTGGGAGCCATGGAAAACCAAGTTTCAAACAGAAGAAGGGACACAATAGGATTTCTCTTTCAAAAGGATGATTCAGACAAAAATCAGCTTGAGATGACTCCAGCCCTCTTCATACCCAGATAAAAATGTTAGCATTTAAAACCACTGAGGATATTGAATCAGAGAAAAAAGGGTACTCTGAAAGAAAGCTACAGCTCAGATGAGCCTTAGTACTCTGCGGTTGTTCTGAGGAGGCAGGCAAAGGACAAATAACCTAGTAACCCAGCTCTCTCTACTTCCTGGGAACTGTATTCCAAGAAGTTTAGAAGAAAGGTTTGTGGTGTGGACTAGAAAGGAAGATTGATGACACCCCACCCACCACCCCCCCGCAGGCCCAGGGGGACTGTTAACACTCCTCCACCCCAGGCCAGACTCACTGAGTACTGAGTCATAGTAATGTCTTGCTTTAACCAAGGAAGCAAAAACTCCCTGGCGGGCCAAATCCAGGCCATGTGGCTTTTTCCTTGACAGCTTCAGTGTTTTTTTAAATTAGGAAATTTTGCGTTAAAATGTGGAGTTCTATCTTTTCTGGCACCCCGGGGCCCCCATTCTCCCCTGGCCCCTTGCGCTGGCCCTGATCCATACACCTGCCTCCAAGCAAGATGCACCAGCTCAGCTCACCCTCCCATACCTACCCACCCCAACCCCACTGCTGGGTGTCTCCCTCCCAGCTCGGGTCTCATTTTCTCACCTGCCCGGCCCTGCAGACAACTTTTGTGTGCCCTGGGTGGTATGCCAGGGAGAATTTCAGTTCTTGGGTTTAGGAGGCTGGGCTGAAAGCAAGTATGTCTTCTGTAAACCAGTTTCTGCTTGGAAGTGGGGGAGAGGGGTCTCGTTCAAGCAAGGGGTCTCAGGCGAGAAAAACATGTGAGATAAAGTAAAGGGTGAGAATGAGGAAGTGATTCTCAGCCAAGATCTCATGGGGGGAATACAAGGAGGCATAAGGCTAAGTTGGTAGATGTGGTCACAATTTGGAGAAAACAAGGGAAAAGTTTGGACCTAAAGCATTAGAGAGCCATCACAGGCTCTTAAAGCAGGTTGAATTTTAGGAAGGAAAGACCAACAAAGGTCAAGGGTCTGGAGGTAGGACACCCTCAGAAGGAGGGAGAGTCATAATCACAAACCTGCGTGGATATTCCCGGATCAGGAATAGTGTGCTCAAAATAAAGGGCCAGAAGCCAGTGTGAACACATGTAGTTTATGTTGGCCCAGGGCAGTGCTTACAGGAAAAAAGATTGGTCTTGAAAATTTAACATCACAGGGAGAAAAATGAAAAGGTAATACAAACTACAGTTGGTTAAGAATGGAGGCATTTTTACTATGACACAGCAGCATTGTGAAAATCCCCACACTTGAGCCAAGGGATATATGCGGCTAAACTTCTCTCAGAGTTTGGGCTTTTGACTGGTCTTGACGCAGACTGCTCAGCCCGAGGGGCTGAGAGCAGGGCCTCATTGGGCTTCCATAAAGCATAGATCTTGCCCAAATGTGGAAAACCTTTAGGGACATGAAAACCATTAGGGATCTGTAGCCCTGACTTGAACCAAGCAGAATAAACAAACCCCTGCCCAAATTGGAACTCACTGGATGCCTTTCAGAGTTATCCAAGGGGAAAGGCTGGAGGCCTCAAGGGTCTTCAAGTGGGTTAATGTCCTGTTTCACTGCTTCACTCCAGTCTAATTTAACTGCGTGCTCTTCAGTCTTTGCCCTTTTTTGAAGTGTCTCAGCACCTCAGTTGCAAACCCAGAAATAGACTGTGTTCTGAACCTAAAACATATACAGTACTCCCTTTTTTTTTTCCTGCTAACGGGATGTTAAAGTCCGAATAAGATCTTCTGGAAGTGTGTTACATATTCAGGGACTGGGTTGGAAAAGTTCCAGAGAGCATTCACATTTTCCATAGACAGGGTCTTGCTAAGTTCCCAACCTTGATTTCTATTTTCAATATCCTTTGTCACTCTTTCCAGTCTCATTGTTTAGTTTTCTGTATGCATAACATAGTGTAATTGTGTCTCTCTCCCCATAACAGCTAAGTGGCATGTTTTCCTTTTAATTCCTTTTTTTTTTTTTAAATGGGGAGGCAGATGCATAGAGAACTGTGAACATTCATTCATTTACTGAATAGTCAACTTGATGCCTAACGGTTGGACACTCAGATGCTGTTTGGAGACAGTGAAAGGGGTAGATTGAAGAAGAATTAACACTACTCCTGTCTCCCTGATGTTCACAGTCTAGTAAAAGGTGGAGATGGACACAGGGGTAGGAAACCAAGACTCAGAGCAGCTAAGGACCAAGCCCTAGATGGGCATGAATCCAAAGGTCACAGAAGCCTGATTTGAACTAACCTCAACCTAGGCTTGGGGCTTCCCTGGTGGCTCAGATGGTAAAGAATCTGCCTGCAATGTGGGAGATCTGGGTTCAGTCCTTGGGTTGGGAAGATCCCCTGGAGGAGGGCATGGCAACTCACTCCAGTATTCTTGCCTAGAGAATGCCCTTGGACAGAGGAGCCTGAGGGGCTGCAGTGCATGGGGTTGCAAAGAGTCGGACACGACTGAGCGACGAAGCGCAGCACAGCACAACCTAGGCTTGAGCTCTTGCCCTGTCTCTAGTCCACCTCTAGGAAACGAAGTGTAACACACTGTGAAAACGTTTGCTGAGCGCTAGCCATGGCTTTGTCCTAGACAGGGAAAACAGTGAAAAGAGGGCATGTTCTTCAGCTCCAGGAGTCAGTGATTTAGTTGATAGAAAGACTGACGTTGAATATGTGGTTACACCATACCGTGACACATATGAAACAAAGATTAGTGATTAAAAGTGTGCACTTTGGTAACAGACAGACCTAAATCCCAGATCCACATCAGACAAGCTTTGTGACCTGGGGTTAATTTGCTCCAGGCAAATTCTGTTC
This sequence comes from Bos indicus, assembly GCF_029378745.1. NCBI lineage: Eukaryota > Metazoa > Chordata > Mammalia > Artiodactyla > Bovidae > Bos > Bos indicus. The sequence goes on from NC_091785.1 coordinate 15,571,301, forward strand.
CTAAGTTTCATCATGTTTTCTGTAAAATGGGGACAATGTAGATACTTGCCTCACAAAATTATAATGGGATAAAATCAATGAACTTAATGATTATAAAGCATACTGTCCAAAACAAACAACAGGAAAAGGTGTATGTAGAGCAAAGAAGACATTCCAGAAATAGTAAGAACAAAGGCTTAGGTCAGAATCGCTCTTAGAAGGGGTTCAGGTTTGGGCCTAGCAAGGGGTCAGGTTTGGCAGAAGGGAGAGAGCGTGAAGGGGACTGTGGAAATGGAGCAGGGTAGTGTGCCCTCGTCTGGAGGCTGCCTGGAGCCGCAGGTGGACTCTGGGGGTCAGTGCAAACCTCAGGAAACAGAGCTTTTCACAGCTTTTGACCTCAGAGCTCATTTCTCCCATCCACACCCACCCTTCTCACAATTCCAGGCCACATCAGCCACCAACAGCAACTCACCTGCCTGGAAATTCTCTCTCTTCTTCCTGGCTATTAATAATTCAGGTGGATAATGCACATATAAATTTCCTTTTCTCTTTTTCTGCCTCAGACATGAGAAATTGGAATTTTTTGTGCAAACTCTTTCTCTTAGAAGAAAAAGAGAAAAAGGATGGAAGGAAATGAAGGAGGTAAAAGAGATAGAAGAAGGGAAAGGGAGGGAAATGCCTAGAGACAGGATGGACATACGGGTGCATGATAACAGACGTGTTCAGCAAAGAACAGACTTACTATCCCATGTATCAGAAATAAGTCACACAAATCAGTCTTGCCAATGGATTCCATTGGAAGGACTTCCTGCTCTTCTTCTCTTCCCTGCTGCTGTCTGAATGTCTGGACTTAGAGAAATTACACTAGCTATTTGAGGAAGAGTTTGCTTGCTGACATGGATGCCACATCCCTTCCAGAACCTTCTGATCTCCCCACAGTAGGGGGAGCAGGGAGCCCAGGTCTTAGATTCCTTTGGCCCTGGACTGTGTCACTGTCCCTTGTGTTTATCAGTCTCTCCATCTGTTCATTCAGTGACACTAACCTCTTCTTTCTGCAGGCACTCTGCCAGGAGTTGGAGATAGCAACATAAGCTATAGGAGGTCCAAACAACAGAACTGCTGCTGCTAGGTTGCTTCAGTCGTGTCCGACTCTGTGCGACCCCATAGACGGCAGCCCACCAGGCTCCCCCGTCCCTGGGATTCTCTAGGCAAGAACACTGGAGTGGGTTGCCATTTCCTTCTCCAATGCATGAAAGTGAAAAGTGAAAGTGAAGTCGCTAAGTCGTGTCCGACTCTTCGCGACCCCATGGACTGCAGCCTACCAGGCTCCTCCATCCATGGGATTTTCCAGGCAAGAGGACTGGAGTGGGGTGCCAGTATCTTCTCCGAAACAGCAGTACTACAGACTCTGAAAACAGCATTGAAAAAGGACCAGGGCTATGCAGAGCACCTTTGTATCAATTTACAGTGCCCAAAGGTGACTGCTTAGCGCTTAACTTGGGCCTGAATTCTTGTGATTTTTCTTAAAAAAAAAAAAATCATTTCTGTACCTTTATTACTTTGGACTTAAAAGCAAAAAGCCTACGTTGCTTTAAAAATATTGTTTTTAATATTGTATTAAGATCTTAATATTTTAAGATCAAAATATTGATCTTTTCTACTGATCAATTTAGTACAGTCATTCCAGGTCTTATGACTGTTCTATACCAGATCAAAGAGGAGCTGGTCTCAGGAAGAAAGCGTGAGGTCCCTCTTAAACATCTTGAAATCTGTATGTGTTTTCTTTACACATTTTATTGAACTGGCTCCCTTCTCCTGCGTCCCACTGCCATCATGGACATCATGTCACAAAATCAAATGGCCTTGCTAACCCCCTAGACTTTGGCCTAAGAAAGGTCCTGTGAAGATTCTTCTCAACATCCCATAGTGGAAGACAGTCAAGAAGTTGATGCAGACGTCCATGCAGGTGGATTGAGAGAAAGCAATGAAAACGGGATGGAAGTGACTAATTCTGGAAATAACTAGCAGATGCAAACTCAGCCCAGGAGGTGGAGGGGTGACAAATGTCCCCAGGAATTTGGACCAGAGGAAGTGAAGGTGACACCCTAAATAGAAGTTCAACTTGCATAACTTGACTCTAAGATGCTGGTTGTTCAAGTAGACTCTCCCAATAGAAGCATCAGGATTGGAGCTAAGTGAGAGGTCAGAACTGGAATTACACATTTACAAAGTCATCTGCTTAGCTGTGATGGTTGCATCTTGAGATGAACATTTCTAGGAAATAGAGAGGTAAGAGAACTGCGACTGTAGAGTTCAGGTTCAGGAGCTGCAAGAAGACTCAGAAATCAGTGTCATTTCTGGAGAGGAAAGAGGAAAGCCAAGATCATGTAGTGTCCTGAGCCCGGACTCAGGGAAGGTCCACGGTGTTAGGCTTAGACTTGTAGATTACCAGGCTCCCGCTCCATGACATTTGCATGGTAATTTTAATACACCAAATAATAATTTCCTCCAATCTATCACTAGCCACTTTGGCATGGCTATTTTTCCCCCTCTTAAAGTTGGCTTTGACTTTGTCAGTAAAGATCTTCTACTCAAATAATACTGCATAATTAAATACAAAATAGTTTCTATCCAGTCGTGTCCACTACTAGATAAGGTACATCCCACAGGCTGAATTCACGTGGTAAGTACTTACTGAGGATTTGAGTTGAAATAACATTTGGTCAACAAGTGACACACTGTGAATCCTTATGCCTTCAGGTTTTGGTCCCATTTTAGTTGAAAAGGGGAAATGAACAGTTTTGTGTTTGTGCATAACTTTAGCTGTGGTACCCAGAGTACAAGAAATGGGGAAGAGAATGAACTTTGAAGTCAAATGAGTCTGAGTCAAATTCCTGGCATCACTACTTACTACCTGTGAGTATTTAGGCAAGTTACTTAACCTTTGGTGTTTCCTCAGCTGTAAAATGAAATATTTAATCATACTTGGGGGCTTCCCTGGTGGCTCAGACAGCAAAGTATCTGCCTGCAATGCAGGCGACCCAGGTTTGATCCTGGGTCAGGAAGATCCCCTGGAGAAGGGAATGGCAACCCACTCGAGTAGTCTTGCCTGGAGAATTCCATGGACAGAGGAGCCTGGTGGGCTACTTTCCATGGGGGTCGCAAAGAGTTGGACACCAATGATTGACTAACACTTAATCATACTTAGACCAGAGTCACTGGTAGGACTAAAGGAGATACTTAAATAAAATGTTACAAAAAGTAATGCTGTCAGTACAATTAGTACTGCCTTTTATGGGCAAAAATAAATAAATAAATTCCAGGTCGACGTGTGTTTTTCTTATTAAGTGACTTTGAGCTACCCAAAGTCTGGTACAGGTCAGTTCTGAAATAATATGTTTTAAATCAGAAATAACATGCACCAGTTTTCTTTTAAGTCATAGAGCTATTTTAATTGATACTCATATCATCATGGGTTGAAAATGTGATTATGATAACAAACAACAATTTTCAACATGCATTTTTAAAATATGTATTTCCTTTCTTTAAAACAAACATAATTTTTAAAAATATCAGAGTGTTTGTGGTTTGAAGTCATGGTTACAGTCACATCCCAGTTTGCCATCTGTTCTTGTCCAATGTACAGGTCCAAGTTAAGGTCAGAACTGCAAATAAACAATAAATGTCTGCTGGTCTCATACAAGGCTTTTCTCGGTTAGGCTGTACTTAAATATGCGATATATTAATATACAATAACTATGCAGTTAAACATATGAAAATTAAAGTAACGCACCATATTAGTAGAATAATGGATAACAACCACGTGATCATCTCGAAAGATGCAGAAAAATCATTTGACAAAATCCAATACCCTTTTACAATAAACACATTTAACAAAATAGGAATAGAAGGGAGCTTCTCTAACCTGATAAAGTGCATCTATGAAAAACCCACAGCTAATACAATGTGTTATGGTGGAAGACTGAGAATTTTTCACCCAAGATCAGGAACCAGACAAAGATATCTCTTCTCATCGCTTCTGTTCCACATTTATTGGAGGGTCTTGCTAGGGCAATTAGGTAAGAAAAAGAAACAAAAGGTATTCCAACTGGAAACAAAGAAGTAAAACGATCTCTGTTATCAGATAACCTGATCTCATATATAGAAAATCCTAAGAAATCCACTGAACTCCTATTAGAACTAATAAGTGAATTCAGCAGGCTTGCAAGACAGAATCTCAGTCATATTTATTCACACTGGCCATGAACAATTTGATAGTGAAGTTACAAAAACTATTTCATTTACAGCAGCAGCAAAAATAATATAATACTTAGGAATAAATTTAACAGAAGAAATTCAAGACTTGTACACTCAAAACTACAAAGCATTATTGAAAGAATTTTAAAAGACTTCAATAAGTGGAAAGACCTCCTGTGGTCATGAATTTAAAACTAATATTGTTAAGCTGGTCATACTCCCCAAAGTAATCTACTGATTCAGTGCAGTCCAAATTCCACCCACTGTTTTTGGGGAATTAACAAGCTGATTCTAAAATTTACATGGACTTTCAGGGTCCCAAAATAGCCAAAATAACTTTTTAAAATAAAAATTAAAAGTGAAAAAAATTGGAAGACTCACACATCCATTTTCTAAATTTACTACAAAGCTACAGTAACCCACTCCAGTGTTCTTGCCTGGAGAATCCCAGGGACAGGGGAGCCTGGTGGGCTGCCGTCGATGAGGCCTCACAGAGTCGGACACGACTGAAGTGACTTAGCAGTGGCAGTAGCATAGACCAAAAGTATGGAATAGAGATCCCAGAAATAAACCCTTGCATGTATGATCAAATAATTTTCAACAAAGATCATTCAGTGGGGAAAGTTTTTCCAAAAATGATGCTAGGAAAATTGAATACACATGTACAAAAATGAATTTGGGCCCTTGCCTTACACTGTATACAAAAATTAACCTAAAACAAATCAAAGAACTAAATATAAGACCTAAAGCTATGAAACATAGAGGGAAAGCATCATGACATTGTATATTGCAATGAGTTTTGGATATGACACCAAAAGCACAGTCAACAGAAGAAACATGGAAAATAGGACTTTATCAAAATTAAAAATTTTGTGATATCCAATGTCTTATAATAACTTATTATCGAAGGTAATCTGAAAAAAAAATATATGTAACTGAATCAGTTTGCTGTACACCTGAAACTAACACAATATTGTAAATCAACTATATTTCCATTTTTAAAAAAAATTTTTTTGTCAAAGAACACTATCAGTAAAGCTAAAAGGTAGCACACAGAATGGGATAAAATATTTGCAAATAACATACATGATAAGAGATTAATATCCAGAATATATATAAAACTCAACAACAACAAAAAACCCAATTCAAACTTGGGCAAAGGACTTAAGTCAATATTTCTCAAAAGAAGTATACCAATGGCCAGTAAGCACATGAAAACATGCTCAACATCATTTGTGACTAGGAATATGCAAATCAAAACCATAAGATACCACTTCACACTCACTAGGATGGCTATAATTTAAAAGAAGATTTAAGGAAAACAAATGTTGACCTGGATGTGGAGAAATTGGAGCCCTGTGCATTGCTGAGGGAATGTAAATTGGTGCAGTCCCTGAGGAAAACAGTTTGAGCATTCCTCAATAACTGCTAAACACAGAGTTATCATATTGTTGTGGCCACGTGTGCCGGGAAACAAACTCACTCAGAAGGACGATGCAGATGGTGGAGTGCAGTTTATTACACCGGCGGGCCCAAGGCTGAGTCTCCTCTTAGCCAAGGACCCCAACCAGTTTTTGTGAAAACCTTATATATCCTAAGTGTACATGTTCAAACCCACCTCCCCAAATTCTCTGAAACTAGTCTGAACAAAGGAAAAGAAAGATACAATCAAAGTTAACCAGTGATACATATGCCTTAAACCCGTGATTCGTATGCCTTAAGCCTAGGTAGTTAACAGTGGACAATTATCAATAGGCCTGTGGTCATACCCCAATAAGCATAATAGAATTTATGATTCTATTTGGTTACACAGATAATTAGTGTATTCTTTTAGGCGATGGCGGAGAAGGCAATGGTACCCCACTCCAGTACTCTTGCCTGGAAAATCTCATGGATGGAGGACCCTGGTAGGCTGCAGCCCATGGGGTCACTAAGAGTCAGACACGACTGAGCGATTTCACTTTAACTTTTCACTTTCATGCATTGGAGAAGGAAATGGCAACCCACTCCAGTGTTCTTGCCTGGAGAATCCCAGGGACGGGGGAGCCTGGTGGGCTGCCATCTATGGGGTCGCACAGAGTCGGACATGACTGAAGCGACTTAGCAGTAGCAATAGCAGTTTAGGCGATGGAGAATCTAGATACGAGCCCTGGGGCTCTTCCATCCAGGGGACGGGGTGTGTCTGGTTTTCCAGTTGGTATGTCGTTTCCATAAATACTGGGCATATAGCTCAAAGTCCACAGTCCAGCCCAAGATGGAGTCCTGCTTTCAAGATGGAGCCTGTTCTGTCTTCAGTATGATCCATCCTTCAGTATGATCCATCAATCCCACTCCTAGGTATTTACCCACACAAAAGATTTTACACAAGTATTCATAATAGCATTATTCATGATCATCAAAAGGTGGAAACAATACAAATGTTCATTACCTGATGAATGGATAGACAAAATTTGGTATATACATAAATGGAATCTTATTTAGCCAAAATAAGAAATGAAGTACTGATTCATGCTATAACGTTGATTTACGTTGAAAATATTATAACTGAAAGAAGCCATACACAAAAGGCCACATATTGTATGATTCAGCTTTAGAAAATGTACAAATCCATAGAGACAGAAAGAGTAGTGGTTGTCAGGGGCTGATAAGAGTTGGGCCAGGGGGAATGACTGATAATGTGTGTGCATATATTCTAATATTATTGCTCAGTCGTGTCTGACTCTTTGTGACCCCATGGACTATATAGCCTGCCAGGATGCTCTGTCCATGGGATTGTCCAGGCAAGAGTACTAGAGTGGATTGCAATTTCCTCCTCCAGGGGATCTTCCCGATGTGGGATTGAACCCGTGTCTCCTGTGTCTTCTGCATTGCAGGTGGATTTTTACTTGCTGAGCCTTAGAGGAAGTAGCAGTGATAAAAAATGCTCTAAAAGTAACTATGACAACAGTTCAACTCCATGAACATAGTGAAAAACTGCTGAATTGTATACTTTCAAAAATGAGTTTTATGGTATGTGAATTATATCTCAGTTAAAAAAAAAAGAATGAACATAAATAACTCAGCAGTATTTTAGCATGAAAGGATTTAACTCTGAGACTCTTCTGACTTTTCAATGAGGTTTGCTGATGATGCCAAACTAGAAAGGATGTGACTGTTCATAGAGAGGACAGCTGCCAAGTTAAGAACAGCAAATTTGGGGTGGGGAGGCGATAACTTTTTTAAAGTGGGGAATCTATTATTAAAATGTATGGCAAAATGTGATAGATATTTTCCTATGAATAAATGAGCATCTTTTTAAAAAATGCTTGATTATGGTGGACACCATACCAGAGGGTACAAGTTGCAGGTTATAAAAACAAAGCAAAAGTTTCCATACCCTGAAATGGTTTGATATATGACTAAGTCTCTCCATCTGACTTCCAAGATGAAAGGCCCCAAGATTCCTTCCTCTTTTAAAGGATAAATTCACAACAATAAAAAAACAGCTAACTACTGAGAGCTGAATATGTGCTAAACGTTTTTGCATGCATTTTCTCATTTTAATTTCCCCATCATCATTATGACATGGTTGTAGAGAACTTACCCAAGGTCAGTCAGCAAGTCAGTGCCTGAGCTGGGCTGCAGCCCCACTCCTGTGTGACTGCCAGGACCCCACTCGTAACCGCTGGATTATACTTTCCATTACCTTGTTTTCTTCCTCTGGGGGAGATTCCCCCCAAGAGTGTACAACACCTGAGGTTCTACCCACACTAAGTAGGGGAGACAGTGGAGTAGAGAGGGAATACTTGACTGGGAGTTGGAGACCAACTTTGCCGATAATCAGCTCCATGACCCTGAGCAAGAAGCTTGATCTCTTAGAGGCACTGCTTTCTGATTTGTAAGGTGTGGAAAATTTGTCCTAGCTGTCCCTGAATGAGGTCCTTCCAGCTAGATCATTTGGTCTGAGTCCCACCTCATTTACCTACTACTAGGAATCCAGTTGTATAGAGACACTAAGAGGAACAAATCCTTCAAGCCAGAGAGGGTGGTGATTTGGGGAGCCTGGACTTGGGTGTCAGACTGATGTGGCACGGCTTCCATCACTAATCTCAGGATGATACTGAATAAGTTCTGTAACTTCTGTCCCCGTATGCTAAAATGGGTATAATAGTAGGAAAGGGTATAAATAAAATGAATATAATAATAAAATGAGTATAAAATAATATAAAAGAAGTATAATAATAATAAAACTTTCCAGGTTTTCTAGTGACTAAGACTCTGTGCTCCTGATGCAGGGGACCTGCGTTTAATCTCTGGTCAGGAAACTAGATCCCGCATGCCTCGGATAAAAGCCGGTACTCCCAAATAAATAAATAATAAAAAAAAATAAGCTTTAAAAAAGTAATAGCATAGGGTGCTATGGCATAAAGTGGTTGTGAGGACCGAGTGAGACCTCTTTAGGGAGCTTACAGCAACTCTTAGCATACAGTAAGTAGTGATTATTATACATTATTTAATGATATTATAATTTATTTAGTATTATTATTGATGATTATCATTATAAAATCGGAGAAGGCACTGGCAACCCACTCCAGTACTCTTCCTGGAAAATCCCATGGACGGAGGAGCCTGGTGGGCTGCAGTCCATGGGGCCACTAAGAGTCGGACATGACTGAGCGACTTCACTTTCACTTTTCACTTTCATGCATTGGAGAAGGAAATGGCAACCCACTCCAGTGTTCTTGCCTGGAGAATCCCAGGGACGGGGGAGCCTGGTGGGCTGCCATCTATGGGGTCCCACAGAGTCGGACATGACTAAAGTGACTTAGCAGCAGCAGCAGCATCATTATAAAATAGATATACAGAATCCCTTAAGGGTAAATAGTATAGGTTTAAGTTGCTCAGCCAGATCAGACTCTGGTGTTCAGGTGACCTGCTTGGGCTCTGCTCTAGAAATATTCACATCTACTGTACACATCAGGAATGGCCTGCTGGCTACAAGGGCATTAGATTGTCATTGGCACTCTAGAGTTTCCCTCTTGTTAACTTTGAGCCAGTAATGCCACTTTCCTCTATAAGCATGGCATCTTATTATAGTTTACCATATGAATTTTGGCTCAATTAATTTTGTTTACCCAAAAAATCAGAAACAATAGGTGATCAATGAGAAATACGGCTGAAACATTTGACTAATGTGTGCTGTGAAAAGAAATTACCGCTCCCTGGAAATTTCCCAGTGTGGGTGGGGAATTTTTCTCTGTTTCAATGTTATTGGAAAATATAATAAGCACGTATAATGATATATTTAAAAACTCTATCACAGTGTTATTTATAATGACATAAATGGTAAACATAACACTGACTACTAAAGAGACATTAAGATCAAATATTAGAAAACTAGTTTTAAAGTTGGGGAAATGTGCACTGTAGAATAAGTTGGGTTTTTTGTTTGTTTGCTTCGAAAAAAAAAGCATGTGTTCTGATCCTAATTTTGTAAGTGCTTTGTACATTTGTAGAAAAAATATGAAATGCTACAACAAAAGTATTAGCAGAGATTATCTATGGGTGTAGGATTATTGATTGTTTTAATTTTCTTCTTTATACTTCTCTAATTTTTTATACTTTCATGGTGGGCTTATATCTCTTTGGAAGTCAGAGTGAGCACAGAAGTTATTTTTTACTAATAGGAATTCTGTCATATTTCTTCCATGAGGCTCTTCCATCCTTATAAAGTATTTTATCTGACTGTGGTTTAATTCTCAATCTATGCATATTGGTTTTTTCCCCTTTTAAAAAAAGAGTACAACTTAGGAATAATATGCTTCATTGATTTGTGAACTCATAAAATCATGCAGTATTGAGGGCCAGACACAGCTGTTGCAAGATTGACTGTGACTCTGAAAACCAATAACAGATAATGAGAAAGTATCATCAACTAGCTGACCTTTCTCCATCTAAATCTATTACTTCCCTGTTGAAAAACAATTTTCAACTCTGCCTGAGATTTAGTGTCTGCAAGTCAACTTTGAATCTTAAATAAAAGAAAGAAATTAACATCCTTCCTCTCCTGTCTTATTTTATGATTGGAATCACATCACTCAAAGAGTGATGTGAGGTTGATGAATCCAGGGCTTCAGTTAAAAAAATAAAGGATTGCCTGCAATTGCAATTTGAACTAATTTTTCAAAAACAATACTGTAATATTTGGAAAAATCTGAACTGCTCAAACACCAAACCAGTTTGTGCCCATGAGAAGATTAGAATTTTGTTCTCTGGCTGAATTTTTCAGATACCATTTTGATATATCTTTTTAATACTGTAAAATTACATTAGAAAAAAGTTCAATGAAATAGTAGACAGTCCCTGGGAGTAGAAGTTTATAGGCAAGATCAGGGCTTTCTGGTCATAGGAAGGAAGGAACCAAGGGTCAAGTGGATGTCTCTCACCACAGCATCCCTCAAGGGAAGACTCGGCCCAGATTCTCCTCCTTCAAAGTCGGGCGATCGCATAGGTCCACCCAGAGACCCAAAAGTTTAAGGTGTACATTTCTTCACGTATATGTTTGGAACCTCCTACCACCCCCATTGTTCCTTCATGAGCCACACCTGTTCTGTAGTGCCTTCCAGAAAATAAAGCTTCTTTCATTTTCTACGCAGATGCTCCATCTCTGTTCATATATGCTACAGCCTTGGGCAATGACTTGCAGTTTCCAAAATAAGCAATGTTCTCTCTCACCCTTGGATCTTTACATGAACCTTTATATGTTGTCTTTGGCAATATGGCAGACCAAGCCTCTTTGGAACCACTAACCTCACCCAAGGCCCTATTTCCCCCAGTTGACAAAAGTTTTGAGGAAACTGTAATTCCCATGGAAATTATATTAGACATAGATAGCAAAATTGAGGATAGCTACTGTGTGCTATGATAGTTTTTCCCCTAATGGGAATTATTAAAGGCTCTGAGAAGTCTTGCAGTTAAAATGGAAAAAGGAAAGCTTGTTTAACTTTGTTTAACCCAGTATGTCTCTAAATTATTAACAAAGGAACCATGTTTTGCATAAATTCAGTGTAATACACTTTCAAAAATTTTGGTTTCAAGCATGGGAACTTTCATACGAATTTGTGAGAAGGAGAGGAGAGGGCACTTTTTCATTACTGTTAGCAACTTTCTAATGTAATTGTAATGTTGTGATTGACACGATGGTTCCAGGCTGACCAAAGAACGGAACTGTCAGCTCTTTAGAGTCAAATCCTTACCTTTGGAGTTTGAAGAGTTCATCTCATCAGACCACTGCAAGTAAGCAAGCACAGGAAGTTGACTTATACTAACAGAAATCACTTGTGATGCACCTAAAATCCATAATGCCAATGTGATATTCTGTTGCTACATAAGATCATATGCTGAGTGATCAAGAACACAAACTCTGAGGTCAAAAAGACCCTAATTCAAATCCCAACTTCCCAGCTGACCACTTAGGTTACCTTATATGAGTATCACATAATAATACTACCTACCTCCTGAATTAATCCAACCATCTCATCCTCTGTCTGGATGTCTCAACCTCTCACTCCTCCTCTTGCCCTCAATTTCCCCCAGCATGAGGGTCTTTTTCAGTGGGTCAGCTCTTTACATCAGGTGGCCAAACTATTGGAGCCTCAGCTTCAGCATCAGTCTTTCCCGTGAATGTTCAGGGTTGATTTCCTTTAGGACTGACTGGTTAGATCTCCTTGTTGTCTAAGGGACTCTCAAGAGTCTTCTCCAGCACCACAATTCAAAAGCATCTATTCTCTGGTGCTCAGCCTTCCTTATGGTCCACCTCTCACATCCTTACATGACTACTGGAAAAACCATAGCTTTGACTAGACGGACCTTTGTCGGCAAAGTAATGTCTCTGATTTTTAATATGCTGTCTAGATTTGTCATAGCTTTCCTTCTGAAGAGCAAGCATCTTTTAATTTCATGGCTGCAGTCACCATCCACAGTGATTTTGGAGACCAAGAAAATAAAGTCTGTCACTGTTTCCACTTTTTCCCCTTCTATTTGACATGATGTGATGGGACTGGATGCCATGATCTTCATTTTTTGAATACTGAGTTTTAAGCCAGCTTTTTCACTCTCCTCTTTCACCTTCATCAAGAGGCTCTTAGTTCCTCTTTGCTTTCTCCCTTTAGGGTCATATCGTCTAGATATCTGAGGTTATTGATATTCTCCTGGCAATCTTGATTCCAGCTTGTGGTTTTTTTCACATGCTGTACTCTGCATGTAAGTTAAATAAGCAGCTGTTTCATAAGATTAGGGAGTTACTTTTATTTCCTCCACAGAATGCTATACTTTGAAATGTCTTAAACCTGGTTACTTCTGGGAAAATTTACTATGTATGGCTAGTTCCACTATACATATATTATCAGCATCAGATACTGAAATCTGCCTCTGTCATCATTCAGGCCATATTCTGGCTCTGTTTGGGGGAAATTTGGTCACTTTCTCAACCATTTAGCAAGTTGGAGAATGAGGTCTTGTAGGCTTGATTGAGAACCTGCCTTATTTTAATTATTTTCAAATATGAGCTTAGAGAAAACCAGATATAATTTGGTATTCCACATCAACACTGTCATCTAAGACAGACCTGGTTTCTACTTTTCTGTTCCATCCACATCCTTATTGATTTATTAATTTGAGCAGAATTATGCATGGCTTAATTTTTGGATCAGATATTATAGTCACCATACTCATAGAGGAAGGAATCAGGTAAAGTAGACTACCTTTTAGAGAAGGTAGATAATGCAGGGTAAGTCTAGTTGGAGTTTAAGGGAGAAGGGATATTTTACTAGTTTGTCTTTAAGGACAATCTCTCTAGGCAAAGAAGAGTCCATGGAAAGGAAGATATGGAAGGTGGAGATATCCACTATGGCAAAGTGAACATGTGCTAAAGGAATAATTTTGAGTCTACGAATGAATGCCTTTGGGACTTCTATCTAATGCACTTGCTACCTTCCTTCCTGCTGCTACTGCTACTGCTAAGTCGCTTCAGTCGTGTCTGACTCTGTGTGACTCCATAGACAGCAGCCCACCAGGCTCTGCCGTCCCTGGGATTCTCCAGGCAAGAACACTGGAGTGGGTTGCCATTTCCTTCCTGCTACCACCTTCTTATTATCAGTTATGAAGCAGGGAATAAAATTTATTTTATTTATTTAGATACATCTCATTACCTATTTCTTCCTTACTTGTATAGGTGGTTCTGTCCCTGTAAGGAAAGTAAAGTGTTTGTTGCTCAGTTGTATCCAACTCTTTGCAACGCTATGGACTATAACCCTCCAGGCTCCTCTGTCTAAGGGATTCTCCGGGCAAGAATACTAGAGTCGGTTACCCTTTCCTTCTCCAGGAAATCTTCACAACCCAGGGGTTGAACCTGAGTTTCTTGCATGGCTGGCAGATGTCTGAGCCATCAGGGAAGCTCTCTGTTCCTGCAAACCACCGGATAAATCTCAGTGGAACTGGCATCTTTGAGGGTGGGATATTGGCAGGGTAGACCGTGACGTTTTGAAATCTGGTGTGCGGAGGGTCCCTAGGTCTCTGGTATGTTCGCACACAGGGTGCACATCCCTGTATGTGTATAGGCCTCCTCCCCTCTTCCATTTCAGTTGCTTTGTCTGTGCCCACCTTCATTCCTTTTCAGACTGATGGTTAGCCCTGGAGGATGAGGAAGCAAATAGTACATTCTCCTTCACTAGTACTCTGCAGAGGTCACAGTGACCTGCTTAGGGAATGGTGTGCTAGGTCACCTCTGCTTCTGAAAATGGGAAACCAGAGAGTGGGAGGGGGGCAAGACAGATATCAGAAAGGTCTCCATAACAGGACAGAGAGTATAGAACCATTCACCAAGCAGAAACTTTGGTTGATAAACCTCTAAGATTTTTTAAAATTTATTTTTAATTAGAAGATAATTGCTTTGCAATGCTCTATTGGTTTTTGCCATACAATGACGTGAATCAGCCATAAGTATACAAATATCCCCTCCCTCCTGAATCTCCCTCCTACCCCGCCACCCCAACCCAGCCCTCTAGGTTGTCACAGAGCACCGGGTTGAGCTTCCGTGTTACATAGCAACCTCCCATTAGCTATCTGTTTTACATATGGTAATGTATATGTTTTAGTGCTGCTCTCAGTTTGTCTCACCCTCTCCTCACCCTCTGCCACTGTGTCCACAAGCCTGTTCTCTACATCTGTGTCTCTATTTTTGCCCTGCAAATAGATTCATCAGTACCATTTTTCTAGATTTCATATATATGTGTTAATATACATTATTTGTTTTTCTCTATCTGATCTACTTCACTCTGCATAACAAGCTCTAGATTCATCCACCTCAGTTCAACTGACTCAAATTTGTTCCTTTGATGAGTGAGAATTATTTCATTGTATATATGTACCACAACTTCTTTATCCCTTCATCTGTCGATGTACATCTAGGGTGAAAGCTGTAAGATTCTCAATGGCTCTCAAGTAAATATCTGCTGTGCATGCATGCATGCCAGGTCATTTCAGTCATGTCCAACTCTTTGCGACCCTATGGACTGTAGCCAACCAGGCTCCTCTGTCCATGGAATTCTCCAGGCAAGGACTAGAGTGGGTTGCCATGGCCTCCTCCAGGGGATCTTCCCATTCCAAGGATCAAACCTGTGTCTCTTACATCTCCTGGTTCTTTAGTGTTCTCTAGTGCCACCTGTGAAGCCCAAATATCTGTGGTAGGGGTTACCAGTCACAGTGTAACCATGGCTTCTGTTGCTTTATTTCAGAACGCCAACCAGGC
Source organism: Bos indicus (assembly GCF_029378745.1). Taxonomy (NCBI): domain Eukaryota; kingdom Metazoa; phylum Chordata; class Mammalia; order Artiodactyla; family Bovidae; genus Bos; species Bos indicus. The sequence continues at coordinate 15,586,323 of NC_091785.1, forward strand.
ACCTCTATGGCCAACTCCAGTGCCCTTCCTTCAAGTTCAGCTGGGATCAGCAAGGAACTGATTGATCTGAAGCCCCTCATCCAGTTCCCAGAGGAAGTCGCCAGCATCCTGATGGAGCAGGAGCAAAATATTTACCGAAGGGTCTTGCCAGTTGACTATCTTTTCTTCTTGACCCGGGGCTTGGGCACAACAGAACGCCAGAGGTCCCTGCCCTGCCTCAAAGCATCCATCTCAGCATCCATTCTTACCTCCCAGAAGGGAGAGCACAACGCCCTCGAAGATCTTGTGATGAGATTTAATGAGGTAAGAAGCCGCTCTCAGATGTGTTGTGATTGAATCACGAGTAAGTGCTTGTTTTCATTTTTAGTTAATTTTTAATTGAAATATAATTGATTATCATGTTGTATCAGTTTTTGCTGTACAGCAAAGTGAATAAGCTGTTCATTATACATATGTCTTTTTAGATTCTTTTCCCTTATAGGACATTACAGAATATTAAGTAGAGTCAGTCCCCTGTGCTATGCAATAGGGCCTTATTAATTATCTATTTTATATATAATAGTGTGTGTATGTCCATCCCAATCACCCAATTTGTCCCTCCCCCACTCTCCCCCTGGTAACCGTAAGTTTGTTTTCTGCATCTGTGACTCTACTTCTGTTTTGTGAATAAATTCACTTGTACCATTGTTTTATATTCCACACATAAACAATGTCATATGATATTTGCCTTTATCTAACTGCTAGTAAGTGACCTTTAGGCATTTCCCCTTTTAGGTCTGTTTGTTACTGCTATCTCATCTACCTGTCTGTCTTGACGCTTCCATGATAACTGTTTCCTTTCCAGGCAATGGGATAGACACACTGTCATCCTCCCTTTCACTCCACTCTACCCTTCAACCTAATTGAGCCCATCTCCATCCCCTAGCATAACCATGTTCTACAAGCTTTCACCCTTTGGACAACCAGAACCCCTCATTTTCTGTATGCCCTTGCCAAAATGTTCTCTCTGGGCTCATGTTCAAATAATCTCCTCCTGGTGCTCGTAAGCCTAGGTGTCTTAATTTGGAGTTTGATGACATGATCCCTTGCCCATGGGGTCCTTCTAGCCCACTCCATCTTCTATTGTCAGTTCTCCCCCGCAGAAATTAAACACCAATACACCTGGGTCAGAAGAGCTGGGAGGAACATGGTCTTGAAGGACAATGAATTGCCTCATTCCTGACCTCTGTATACCATCAATTTCTCAGCCCCAGAAAGTCCCTCCAAGGCCTCCGAGACCTTGCCAGAAGCAACCTCTAAAAAGGACAGGTGTGACCAGAGTCTGGGAACACCTAGAAGGGAGGTATTGCAAGAGGTCTAGGAGCTTGCTGGGAGCAAAAGAGCCAATTGCTGGACACCCTGTGACCTTGGACCAAGGATGAAGGACAGGATAGAGAGGCAGGTCTCTAGAGTCAGGGGATGCTGCACTCTTGGACTTAAAGAATACTTTCACTCCATAGCCTAACCCCACACCCAGAGCTTTCTGTTCTATATTTTATTTCTTTTAGACTTCATTTCCTTGTCTTGAATATTAAAACACAGAATTTCAGTCTGTGTGTTTGGTGGTTGTTGGTTGGTTGAATTCCACAAATACAGTAGTTTCCTCGTCATTTAGTAAACTACCTAAATGCTAAGAGACTATCCTAGGTCTCATATATCTCTGATTGGCAGAGGATCAATCAACCTTTGTTACTTAAACACTTTCCAACCATAGCAGCTCATCTTGCAGCCTCCATAGCCTGTCAATCATGACCCTGCTGATGGTTGTATCATGACAGTGAGGCCCAGTGGATGAAGAGAGTGTTAGAGGCTGAGCTCCAACAGTTCTTTGTTCCAGAGATGCCCTGAGCATCATTCCTCAAAGGGAGATCCATGATTCATAGGAATCGCTAATAGTCATCTGGCACTGCCGTGCTAATTATTTAACCTGTGCCACTTATTTGTTCCTCGCAACCAACCTTGGGAGACAGATTCTTGTCATTAACCCCGTTTTACCAAAGGGGAAACAGACACGAGGAGATGGAATTCTTTTCAAAAGGTCACATAGGTAGTAGGTGGCAGCGATATTGAAGCCCACAGAGTCAGGTCTCAGAGCCTGGGCTTTGAACCAAAACATGAGAAAAAAAAATCAGACAATCCCAAATTGAAGGATATTCTACTCTTCAAATGCGTCAGGGTCATGAACGGTAATTGTCAAAAACTAGAGGAGACCAGGAATTTTGTGCTCAACTAAATATAGCTTGGGGTCCTATTACATCCTGGACTAGAAGAAGGATATTGATGGGAAACTGGTGAAATTCTAATAATGCATGTAGTTTAATGCGTATGAATGTATCAATGTTAACTTCCTTGTTGTGATAATGGGACTATGATTATGAAAGATGCTAACACTGGAAGAAGTTGGGTGAACTATGTACAGGAACTCTCTGTATTTTTGTAACTTTCCTGTAAATCTAAAATTACTTCAAAGTTAAAAGATTTTTTTTAAAAAATAGTGAAGCTCAGAGAGGTTGAGTCACTTGTACAAGGTCACACAGTGGCTGAGTGATGTCATCATCCAGATGTCTGTCTTTAAAGTATGTTTTCTTCTCAATCAGTTGCCTGCCTCTCTACTTGTTGAATTACCAAGTTAAAGTTTGTAGTAAAATAAGCATTTCTGACTTAGAGTTTAATTAGCCCAAGGTCTCCTTTAACTTCTTGTGCATCTACTCTTTTTCTACTTCTCCTACCATTTCTATTTTTATCCAATTTCCTATTACCATTCATTCATTCATTCACTCACTCAAGATTTATTTATGGAGCACCTACTATCCTGTAACCTTCTCTTTTTTAAACTGGTGTGTTAAACATCTCTTTTAAATAAGAAATTAGCATCACCGACTCAATGGGCATAAGTTTGAGCAAACTCCAGGAGTTAGTAAAGGACAAGGAAGCCTGGTGGGCTGCAGTCCATGGGATCTCAGAGAGTCAGACACAACTTAGCGACTGAACAACAATATAGGATGAAAATTTACAACATTATTATCCCATGCTTTGGTTCTTTCAGAATTCGGTATACAAAATAAGTGCACTTTCCTCAGTGGAAGTAAAATATACTTTTGTTGAACATGGGAGAATCTCAAAGACAAGAGTGAGACAAAGAGAAGAGTGAGCTTCATTGCTAGTCACTTAGGAGAAAGGCAAATGCATTTGTTCCCACATTCAGTCTTGCAGTTGACGTGTTTTCTGCACTTCTCAGAAGCAGGAGACCATAGTGGAAAAGCTCTAAGGAAAGTGAGTAACAGTCTGTGGCTGCCAGAAGCTACCAGTCTTAGACTGTAGTCAGGCAGGGGCACAAATCTATACCAAAAAAGGCAGAAATTGTGTGCAGTGTGAGTGACACAGATGGTGGGAGCTGAAGTATCCAGGTGGGTGATCAGACTCTGCTTCACGCTGGTGTTTGCGGCCAGGCCTTGAGGGGTGGTTGGGATAGAGGGGGACCATCTCAGGAAAGGGGAGGAGGCCATTCTGGGCAAGAATACAATACAACCAGTTCTTGTCATGAGCAGGAAAGCCTCATGGTCTGAGGCAGCTTGCTCCTAATTGTCAGGAGAACGTGATCATGAGCTAGAAGTTTCCCAAATCCTAACAGCTCTTTACATAAAGACTTTAATGTTGGGGAAAGGGAAGACTATCCCTCATTCCTGTCAGACAGTGTTGCATAACTTTAATTCTTAGGAAAATACGGTGAAAATGCAACTCCAAGTACAGTCATGAAATAACTGAAAGGGGTTTGGCTTACGTTAAGGAAGGCCAGGAGATAAATCATTTAAAATCAATTTAGGCTGTGGCTTGGAAGCAGAATTTCTCCCCCTTTCCCCTTCTCCTGCCCGATGTCAAGACTGGTACTTGCCAGTGACTTTTCTTTATCCTTGTAAGTAAGCAGAAGCAGGCACGAGAAGCCAGCCCCCAAGCCAGTGGTGGTCAAGGAGGTCCTAATGAGAAGTAAAAAGTGTTAGTCTCTCAGTCATGTCCAACTTTTTGTGACCCCATGGACTGGAGCCCACCAGCCTCCTCCGTCCATGGGGTTTTCCAGGCAAGAATGTTGGAGTGGGTTGCCATTTCCTTCTCCAGAGGATCTTCCCGACCCAGGGGTCAAACCTAGGTCTCCTGCATTGCAGGCAGATTCTTTATCATCTGAGACACCAGGAGGTCCTAGGGGTGGGCTCAATCCTGCTCCCCTTGGTTTGGAAGGCAGGGCTTGCTGAACCCTTTTGACCCAGACACCTCTCTGTAGTCATATTCTTGTTCTGAAGCTCCAAGAAGCCAGTGTTCTCTCTTCTTCCTCTGAGGCTCAGCAGGCTCACTTCCTGGCCACCCCCAATGTCTCTTGCTCTGACAATCTCAAATCATATTTTTCTTTTCCCTACTCTTCCTTTCTCCCACCTCTACTTCTAATCCACATTCTTTTTGATCTTACTGTTTTTAGTTTCTCTTCGAATTCCAGAGCCATTTATCTCTTCAAAAAGGAGACAGAGAGGCATTTTTTGGTAGATAATTTTTCCAAAGAGATGACATACTTTATCACGTGCCTTTGAGAAGAGATGAAAGGCAAATACAGATGGATGAGCATCCTGACTTGCTTTGAGTTCATGCCCTTTTCTTGTGAAGGGCTGTGATGGAACATGGTTTGGGGAAGCGGTGTATGAGTCACTAGTTCTCAAACCTTATGCCTCCTCAGTATGGCCTGCTTTTGTCTGGTTGTCCACACACTGATGGCCTTTGGGGTCAGAATTCATCATCCTATGCCCTGAGAGAGCAGTTTTTCTTTATGAGTAGGTCTTAGCAAGACCATTCTCAGAGCTCCTCTCTTCAACCAGCTGATCCAAGGGCAGGTGGCGAGCCCAAGACTGAGCCCTCAGTTAGACTGAGACCCCAGGAGGCTCAGGAGAGATTCTCCCTGGCTCTTTACCCTAGGTGACCTTCCTGCACCCTCCCATGTTTGGTCAGCCTGAGCCATCATCAACCTGCTTCTCTAGACACACAAATGTAGGCAGCCCAGAGTGACACTCAGGTGCTGCCTGTCCCTTCCATCTGGTGAGTTTCACCAGATGTCAGTTCAACAGTGTAAAGGGCACCCCCTCTATAAAGAGTGCCAAGGTGCAGCTTAACTCTGTAGGAAAGATCATAAGAATAAATAAACCATCTGACCAGAGAAAGACTGTCTGGGCTTGAGTCCTTTCAGCCAGAATCTCCTTGCTGTTCTGTTGCTCAGTCATGTCTGACTCTTTGCAACCCCATGGACTGCAGCACGCCATGCTTCCCTGTCATTCACCATCTCCCGGAGTTTGCTCAAACTCATGACTATTGAGTCAGTGATGCCATACATCCTCTTGTCCTCTGTTGTCTCCTTCACCTCCTGCCTTCAATCTCTCCCAGCATCAGGATCGTTTCCAATCAGTCGGCTCTTTCCATCATGTGGCCAAAGGATTGGAGTTTCAGCTTCAGCATCAGACCTTCCAATGAAAGTCAGGGTTGGTTTCCTTTAGGATTGACTGGTTTGATCTCCTTGCAGTTCAAGGGACTCTCAAGAGTCTTCCCCAACACTACAGTTTAAAGGCATCAATTCTTCAATGTTCAGCCTTCTTTGTGGTCCAACTCTCACATCCATACATGACTACAAGAAAAACCGTAGCTTTGACTATATGGACTTTTGTCAGGAAAGTAATGAGTCTGCTTTTTAATATGTTCTCTAGGTCGGTCATAGCTTTTCTTCCAAGGAACAAGTGTCTTTTAATTTCATGGCTGCATTCACCATCTGCAGTGATTTTGGAGCCCAAGAAAATAAAGTCTCTCACTGTTTCCACTGTTTCCCCATCTGTTTGCCATAAACTGATGGGACCAGATGCCATGATCTTAGTTTTTGAATGTTGAGTTTTAAGCCAGCTTTTACACTTTCCTCTTTCACCTTCAAGAGGCTCTTTAGTTCCTCTTTGCTTTCTGCCATAAGGGTTGCGTTATTTGCATATCTGAGGTTATTGAAATTTCTCCCAGCAACCTTGATTCCAGCTTGTGTTTCATCCAGCCCAGCATTTCATATGATGTACTCTACATGTAAGTTAAATAAGCAGGGTGACAATATACAGCCTTGATGTACTCCTTTCCCAATTTTGAACCAGTCTGTTGTTCCATGTCTGGTTCTAACTGTTGCTTCTTGACCTGCATACAGGTTTCTCAGGAGGCAGGTAAGGTGGTCTGTTATTCCTATCTCTAAGAATTTTCTACAGTTTGTTGTGATTCACATAGTCAAAGGCTTTAGTGTAGTCAATGAAGTAGAAGTAGATGTTTTTCTGGAATTCTCTTGCTTTTTCTAGGATCCAACAGATGTTGGCATTTTGATCTCTGGTTCCTCTGCCTTTTCTAAATCCAGCTTGAACATCTGGAATTCTCAGTTCACATACTGTTGGAGCCTCACTTGGAGTATTTTGAACATTACTTTGCTAGTATGTGAGATGAGTGCAGTTGTGCGGTAGTTTGAATATTCTTTGGCATTGCCTTTCTTTGGGACTGGAAAGAAAACTGACTTTTCCAGTTCTGCGACCACTGCTGAGTTTTCCAAATTAGTTGGTGTATTGAGTGCAACACTTTCACAGCATCATCTCTAAGGATTTGAAGTAACTCAGCTGGAATTCCATCACCTCCACTTGCTTTGTTTGTAGTGATGCTTCCTAAGGCCCACTAGACTTTGCACTCCAGGAGGTCTGGCTCTAGGTGAGTGATCACACCATTGTGGTTATCTGGGTCGTGAAGATCTTTTTTGTATAGTTCTTCTATGTATTCTTGCCACCTTGTCTCAATATCTTGTGTTTCTGTTAGGTCCATACCATTTCTGTCCTTTATTGAGCCCATCTTTGCATGAAATGTTCCCTTGGTATCTAATTTTCTTAAAGGGATCTCCTGTCTTTCCCATTCCATTGTTTTCCTCTATTTCTTTGCATTGATCACTGAGGAAGGCTTTCTTATCTCTCCTTGCTATTCTTTGGAACTCTGCATTCAAATGGGTATATCTTTCCTTTTATCCTTTGTCTTTCATTTCTCCCCATTTCTCAGCTGTTTTTAAGGCCTCCTCAGACAACCATTTTGCCTTTTTGCACTTTTTTTCTGGGGGATGGTTTTGATCACCCCCTCTTGTACAATGTTAGGGACGTCCATCCATAGTTCTTCAGAGACTCAATCAGATCTAATCCCTTGAATCTATTTGTCACTTCCACTGTATAATTTTAAGGGATTTGATTTAGGTCACACCTGAATAGCCTAGTGGTTTTCCCTACTTTCTTGAATTTAAGTCTGAGTTTGGCAATAAGGAGTTCATGATCTGAGCCACAGTCAGTTCCTGGTCTTGTTTTTGCTGACTGTATAGAGCTTTTCCATCTTCAGCTGCAAAGAATATACTCTTTAAGGGATCATGATCACTTTGACAAATTCCAGCATCTAAGTCTCTCTGTTCATAGCCCAGGAAAGACCATTTTAGCATAGTAGAAAAAAGCATAACATATCATCATGACCAATGGGAACTTCCCTGTGGTTCAGTTGGTAAAGAATTTGCCTGCAATGCACAAGACCACCTGTAATGCATGAGACCAGGATTCGATCCCTGGCTCGGGTCAGGAAGGTCCATTGGAGGAGGAAATGGCAACCACTCCAGTATTCTTGCTTGGGTAATTCCACGGACAGAGGGCCTGGAGAGGTACAGTCCACGGGGTTGCAAAGAGTTGAATACGTCTTAGTGACTAAACCAACAACAATGACCAAATGTGTTCCTTCACTTGAAATACTTCAGAAAAAAATATTGGTTTTGAATTTGTACATTCAACCTTGTTAGGAAAGTTTCCTATCAAAGCTTCCTGTCCCCCACCCTCATACTCTTTCATGCAGAAAGCCAAACAAATCCTCTGCTCAGGACTGCTGTACAAACTATTTTCCCTCATATTGGAATACTCATGAGGTACGTAATAAAGCTCTCTCAGGGTAAGGGAAATTTCAGCTCTCTTTGGAAAACTAGAGTTTTCCTTGGGAAAGCACTTCTCCCTAGAGGCATACCTCTGAGAGCAGAAATGGTATTCATTTCCCTGGAAATTTCATGCCACATTCCCCAGGGAACAGAAATTTTAGTTCAGAAGTTTCTGGACTGAAGAAATACGTGCGTGCTAAGTCGCTTCGATCATGTCCAACTGATTTATGAATATAGGACACTTGTGAGAGATGCAAGCAGGAAGGCATGGGGGCTCTGTCCCAAGGATTAAATAGGCTGCCGTTTTATAACCAAAGGAAAGTCAGGGAGAGGGGGGAAAGACACCTTCTTTAAGTAGATATCAGGCTTAGATCTCTGGCTCCTCCCTATATCAGGCAGGAGAGACTCTGACCTATGAGGTCAAACTAGGATTATCATAGCACTTACTCAAACCAGTAGGCACGGGTGGTGACATTTTTCTTTCACCTAATGGCCTGGAGTATATCTTGTGCATTTATTTATGCCTTTATAGAAGCAAGGCCGCTTCAGGGAGTTTTGATAGCTTTCTTGAGGAATCATTAGCTTACGGTGGTCTTCCAAAGTATCCTAGGTTTCCCCATCTACAGTGCCTGGGTTTTAGTCCATCATTTCCCACTGTGGAACCTCAAGCCAAGTACCTAATCCCTCACCTTTCAATGGGGATATTAATAGTACCTACTTCATATGGTTGATGTAAGTCAGAGAGATGACGTGGGTAAAGCACTTAGTGCGGACCCAAGACACAGTCCTGGGTTCAGTGTCAGTTACAAACAAAACTAAAATAGCTGCATTGTCAGAATAACGAATGATAATAGATCCCGCTTATTATTATTATCCCCTCACTTAACAGATAAAATGGAAGCACAGAGAGGCAAATGACCCATGGTTTCAGAGTTAGTGTTTGAACTCAGGTGGTCTGACTTCTGAAGCCAGTATTCTTGATTCATTAACCTGGTGCCATTGAATCAGAAGCCATAAGAGCCCTTTTCCCTCACCTTGGTCTTTTATTCTGAATTAAACCATTTGCTTCACAACAGTATTCAAATATTCTTTATTATTTCAACATGTATAGCACTGTTGACCTCCTTGTTGGCTCCATGATATTGAAAATGTGGCATCTCCTTTGAATTGGCAGGCTGTGGAGCTGGAAATGGGTAGGACAATGGCATTGCAAAACGTCTGAGAACATTGTCCTAGAAGAGTAATAGAATAAACTGTCGCCTCCCAGTACCAGGCAGAAATAGGATTTAAGGTCTTTGGCTTTTAAAGTTTCCTTTTTGGTTTTGAAATCTCCTTAGGTACTGGGTACTTGAGAATGTAGGCTGCCAAAAAGAGAATAAAATAAAAATTTTACTTTAGGGACTTGCCTCATGCAGTAGTTAAGACTCCAGGCCCCCAATGCAGGGGGTGCGGGTTTGATCCCACAGGCTGCGCAGTGCAGCCAAAAAAAATTTTTTTTTCCTTTGTTTCTTTATCCTCCTTCCTTGACCACACCATACCTGCAAATCTTTTTCCTCATCTTTTTCTGTATTTCAATTTTGCATGAAACTTATACTCCCAACAGGGATGGCTTTTGAAATTCAAAATCTTTAGTTGCACCTGTACTCCTTGAAAGGCTGGGTGTACAGTTATTTTGTGGATTTTTTGGGGGAGGCTGTTCTCTAGTTGTGCTCTGATTTGGGGCAGCAGGAGAAGGCTTTGGAGAGGATCTGCTCAGTATCTTGTGAATCAGCCCCTCCACGCCTGAGTTCATGCTTTAAACATCGAACGTGATTTCCTTTAATGGTGGCTTTCGCTGATTAGCAGAATGAAATCAATGGACATCTGAATATTTTTAAATACACACATGTCTGGAGCTAGTCCACAGGAGATTCTGGCTGTATGAATCCATGGTGGGCCTGGGGCTCTGTATTTTTAAAAAGCTCCACTATATATTACTGATGCCACCAATGGTTGAGAATCACGACTCCAGACCTTCAGGAGCACAGGTTTTTCAAAGAGAAGAATAAAGCTGTAGCCCAAAACAAATAGGGGGGAAATGATTCCAGTCTTTGGAGATAGTATAATAGTTGAAAATTGTCTAAATAGATAAATGAACAATAAATATTAAGTGTGATGGCTTGCTTATTTGCTTATTTGCTCTTTCCTTCCTTCTTTCTTTCTGTATTTTTTTTTAATTGTTTGGTCCTAGAGGACTTGGTTTTGAAATCTTCAATATTCAAACTATTTTATTACTATGACAGGATATGTTTATTCTTATTTACCCTGCTTAAGGCTCACATCATGCCTTTAGTATTTAGCCGTTCTAGAAAGAGAACTGCCAAAGCCATAGATTCATTGGAGGCCTGTTTTATTCTGTTGAAAGTAAGCATCAAGTTACTACTTCAGTCCCTGGACTGATAAAAATAAGAATGCGTCCAGTGGAAATTAGCAAACAGACAAATATGATTTTGACATACATGAGACGTATTTATTTTTAACTGGAAACAGTTAACATGGCTCAGAGAAACACTCCAGCAGTTTCTCAAGACCCTGTATTCTTTGCCTTCAGGCGTGTCACTGAATGACAGTGAGCACTGTGGGAAAGAGACTGGGATTTTGAGTCTCTCTCCAGGACTGCCTTAACTGACCCTGTTAGGATGTTTAATTCAACTCTCTGAAAAACCACTCTCTCAGAGGTCTTTACTGCACATGTAGGAGCCAAGGCGGAAAATTTATGCTTTGCCAAGAATCTACATTCACCAAAGATATTTAAACATTCATAAATCCAGTTGCCTTCTTGATGCCCCGCCTTTTATCATTCAACAGATTTTTACGAAGGTACATCTTATATTCTAGGCACTGTTTTGTGTGCTGGGGATATAGCAAAGAACCAAGACAGAGCCCCTCCATGCACAGAGCTTACATTCTAATGTCTAAAAGGCATCTCAAATATGACCAAAATAGAACTCCTGCCTTCTCTCTACCCTATTCACATACCACATAGTATTTTCCCCATTTATCTCCTTCCTCTCATTTCAGCATCTACCTGGATGCTCAATCTGACAAGCTAGGAGTCACTCTTGATTTACTCTCTCTACCCAGACTGCCAACATCCAAACCATCAGCAAGGAGCATTTGCTGTACTTACAAATACACCTGGAATTGGACCACTCCTTAGCGTTTCCCCTAGGAGCTTCCCTGGTGGCTCAAATGGTAAAGAATCTTCCTGCAGTGTGGGAGACGTGGGTTCGATCCCTCGGTTGGGAAGATCGCCTGGAGAAGGGAATGGCTACCCACGCCAATATTCTTATCTGGAGAGTCCATGGACAGAGGAGGCTGGTGGGTCACAGTCCACGGAGTCACAAAGAGTCAGACACAGCTGAACGACTAACGTATTCCCTTTTTTCACTTTAGCATTCCCCCTGCCACCACCGTGGAGCCAGTCCCCACTGCACTCACCTCCAGTGCTACTTTGATGCTTGCATAACCTATAATCCTTTTCGCCACCCAGAGGCCAGCGTGATCTTTTATAAATATAAAGTGCATCAGATCACTGCTGTTGTTTAATTGCTAAGTCATGTCCAACTCTTTGCAGCCTCATGGACTATAGCCCACCAGGCTCCTCTGTCCATGGGATTTCCTGGGCAAGAATTCTGGAGTGGGTTGCTATTTCCTTCTTCAGGGGATCTTCCCGACCCAGGGATTGAACCTGTCTCTCCTGCATTGCAGGCAGATTCTTTACTATTGAGCCACTTCCTAAAAATTCCACTAGGTCTTCCCTTTGCATTTGGAATGAAATCCAAAATGGCAAGACCCTGCATGATTTTGCCCCATCAGCTTCTCCAACCATCTTTATACCTGGCTCTGTTCCAACCACACTGGACTTCATTCTGTTCCTGAAGACGCTGAACTTGTTTTTCCCACACAGCCTTTGTACTTGTTGTTCCCTCTGCGGAAGACTGTCTCCCCCACTGCTGGTGTCTGCTTTTTCTCGATCATGTCTCAGTTCGAAAGTCAGGGAAGCCATTGACTTGTTTACTTTTTCGTCAGAAACCTGATTACCCTGTTCATTGCTATAGGTCTGGTTCTTCGCCAAGAGCCATTTAAGTTCAGTTCGGTTCAGTTGCTCAGTCCTGTCTGACTCTTTGCGACCCCACGGACTGCAGCATGCCAGGCTTCCATGTCCATCACCAACTCCCAGAGCCTACTCAAACTCATGTCCATCGTGTCGGTGATGCCATCCAACCACCTCATCCTCTGTCGTCCCCTTCTCCTCCTGCCTTCAATCTTTCCCAGCATCAGGGTCTTTTCCAATGAGTCGGTTCTTCACATCAGGTGGCCAAAATTTTGGAGTTTTAGCTTCAGCATCAGTCCTTCCAATGAATATTCAGGACTGATTTCCTTTAGAATGGACTGGTTGCATCTCCTTGCAGTTCAAGGGACTCTCAAGAGTCTTCCCCAACACCACAGCTCAAAAGCATCAATTCTTCAGAACTCAACTTTCTTTATAGTCCAACTCTCACATCCACACATGACTACTGGAAAAACCATAGCTTTGACTATACAGATTTTTGTTGGTAATGTCTCTGCTTTTTAATATGCTGTCTAGTCAGACATGACTGAGCAACTTCACTTTCACTTTTCATTTTCATGCATTGGAGAAGGAAATGGCAACCCACTCCAGTGTTCTTGCCTGGAGAATCCCAGGGACGGGGAAGCCTGGTGGGCTACTGTCTATGGGGTCGCACAGAGTTGGACACGACTGACGTGACTTAGCAGCAGCAGCAGCAGGTTGATCATAGCTTTTCTTCCAAGGAGCAAGCGTCTTTTAATTTCATGGCTGCAGTCACCATCTGCAGTGATTTTGGAGCCCCCCAAAACAGAGTCTGTCACTGTTTCCATTGTTTCCCCATCTATTTGCCATGAAGTGATAGGACCAGATGCCATGATCTTAGTTTTCTGAATGTTGAGTTTAAGTACTAGATGCTTAATAAATATTTAATAAATCAGTTCAGTTTAGTCGCTCAGTCATGTCTGACTCTTTGCAACCCCATGGGCTGTAGCACACCAGGCTTCCCTGTCCATCACCAACTCCCAGAGCTTGCTCAAACTCATGTCCATCGAGTCAGCGATGCCATCCAACCATCTCATCCCCTGTCATCCCCTTCTCCTCCCGCCTTCAATCTTTCCCAGTGTCAGGGTCTTTTCCAATGAGTCAGTTCTTTGCATCAGGAGGCCAAAGTATTGGAGTTTCAGCTTCAGCATCAGTCTTTCCAATGAATATTCAGGATTGATTTCCTTTAGGATGGACTGGTTAGATCTCCTTGTAGTCCAAGGGAGTCTCAGGAGTTTTCTCCAACACCACAGTTCAAAAGCATCAGTTCTTCCGTGCTCAGCTTTCTTTATAACTTTCATGTATAGTTAATAAATGAATAATGCTAATTGGTATTAGCACTTGTTTCTTGAAATAGATGCTGTTGGACATAATAAGCAAGACATGTCTGTTTGTTCAAGGAATTTACAGTCAAGTTCTAGACACATAAGATATAACATATTAAGTAAATACACATATTTAGAAAAAGGCAGTGCAGAGCATCACCTGTCGCAGGAGAGAGTGGTTGGAGAGGTGCCATAGATAGTGGCAAGAGTATGATTCTGTTTCAAAGTCTGGTTTTGAGTCCAGGTTCTGCCCTTACTCACTATGGGACTCTAGACAAGTAAGTGATCACATTACTAGATAATCAGCTCCATATTTCCCACCTGTGAAGTGGGTTAATTTTATCAAATTCACATGATTATCGGGACATTTAGGCAAGCTAATATGTATAAGATCTCCAAGTACAGGATAGGTACTCAATAAATAGTAACTAGGGGGATTCCTGCCATGTGAGAGACTCAGGACTATGAGAGTAGAAGGGAGTCACACAGGCACATCTCTCTCGAGCCTGGTGAAGGGCTTCAGAGCCTCAGAGGTTGGGAAGGCTTTTAGCAGACACAATTATAAACTTTATCACTGATAAAGTTTCAGAGATTATGGTATGTTCTCCTATCTCCACCAACTGTCGAAATCTCTCCCTTGCATAGCCTTACCCAGCTTTTGCTAAAAACTTTCAGAGTTCATTCCATTTTAATGAACCTGTTATGTTGATGGAACTCAATTTGTTTTAAAATTTTTCCTTAAACTGAAATCTGCCTCCTCATAAATTCTACCTGTTCTTCCCAGGGGGCTATTAGAAATTGTCTTCCTTTGGTTTGGTTCTCTCGAGATTGGGCGTTCCTCACACTGTCCAAACTTGTATTATTTTTCAACATCCCTCTTAAGAAATGAGGCTCCCTAATCTGTTTTGAATAGTGAGACTCTTCTTTCTTGCAACTGGGTCATTCTCCTGCTCTTCGCTTTTTCCATCTAATTATTAGCCCACTGATGATCAGCTAAAACCCCTAGACTTGTAGCATACAAAGAGACCATGCTCAAATTTTCTCTCTGCATAGGTTGTCTTGTTTGTTGTTTCCTTTTTTGGAAAATATTTATTTATGTAGCTGTGCTGGGTCTTAGTTGTAGCATGTGGGATCTTTAGTTTTGGCTTGCAGGATCTAGTTCCCTGACCAGGATCCAACTTGGGCCCCCTGGATTGGGAGCATGGAGTCTTAGCCATGGGATCTCCAGGAAGTCCCTGTTTGTTGTTTTCTTACGTGGAGGTAGTATTTGATGTTTAAGTCTACTAAGTGTTCTCTTTTGGCACATTAAAACCTATCAAAAAATTTTTGAATATTTATTTAGTTATGTATTAGCTTCCACTCCCCATATATATATTTTTTATATTTAGGCTTGATACACATGTCTCATGTTTTTAAATGCAAATTGTTGGTAAACATGTCAAACCAAATAAGAATTAATAGGAAGCCTTTTGGCACATCATTAGAGTGCTCCTCAGGTTGCCCTAAACTACATATCCCCTCTTTATGTAGTGTTTTTAAGCTAGATGTAAATTTCCGTAATGCAGTCACTCTGACAGATGTTTCTCATTTTGTCTCTGGGTGTAGCTTGAGATACTCTGTGAAATGATTTCTTAAAACCAGTAAACATGCTTGATATGCATGTCAAATTATCCTCTAAAAAGGAAAGAAAAAAATTGGTTAATTTGATACATAGCTGTTTGAGGATATCTAATTGTTATTCCATTTATTTAAATAATGATGATGAGAGAGAAATTAGTAATGTAACCACTGTTAATTCTGTGCCTTGCACTGGGCACCATGCCAAACACTTTACGTACCTAATCACTAAGTTCACACACCTCTGAAAGATGGGAATCACTGCTTTATATTACAAATACGAAAACAGACTCAGAAAGGCTACATAATTTGTCCAGTACCACACAGCTAGAAAGTGACTAAACTAAGATGAAATTCAGGCTTTCATGACCCCAGAGCCCAAACTCTTTGTTTTATTGCTCTACCTGTAGCGCTATGCATCTAATTACACAGTAAATACTTGCCTCAGGAAATACCATGAATAGAGAAACGAGGGCAGGGCTTCCCTGGTGGCTCAGTGGTAAAGAATCTGCCTGCCAGTGCAGGAGACACGGGTTCAGTCCCTGGTCTGGGAAGATCCCACATGCTACAGAGCAGCTGAGCCCGCACACCACAACCACTGAGCCTGTGCCCTGGAGCCTGGGAGCTGCAACTGCTGAGCTCGTGTGCTGCAACTGCTGAGCTCGTGTGCCACAACCACTAAGCCGCCACAATTACTATGCTGGCACACCCTACAGCCTGTGCGCCCCAACAAGAAAAGGAGCCACAAGGAGAAGCCCACACACTCTAACAAAGAGCAGCCCCTGCTTACTGCAACTAGAGAAAAGCCCACACAGCAACAGAGACCCAGACAGCCAAAAATAAACAAATAAACTATTAAAAAAAAAAAAAAGAAATGAGGCCAGAAAATGCTGGTTTGTTTGAAGGATTTGAGGGGTAACCAAGTCAGACTATAGCAGCCTCTCCTAAAGTGAGTTGTGTAGGAAGTCAGTATGCATTCATGTGACATATGCATATGCCACAGGCTGGGCAAACGATAACTTTTTCTTTTCTCATTGCAGGACTTCTCAGGTCATTTTTTGTGCTCATGTACATTGGAACCCTCTTGGAAGGAAATATTTCATAAACATACTTGAGTATTGCATAGCTGTAGGCCTGGTACCTATTATAAAACATGCTTTAAGAAACTCTGCCACATAGGAAAAGTAGGTGGGTCTGTCATATAAAGGAGAAGGTGGGTTTTGACTTAATGCCTTATCCTCTCTAAGCTGCACGGCTACAGATCCTTTGAGAGCTAGAGACAGAGCAGGGAAGGAAGTGAGGCTTCAACTCCAGGTCAAAGCAGGGCAGATGCTGTGGAAGGTGAGGTCTTGGTCCCTCCTGCTCTGGCATGTGGGTCTGAGGCACATGAATTTACACGGTGAGACCCTAATCTCATGATTCAGATTTCATAAGCCTCACACAAATACAAGTTTCATTCCTTTATTATTACAGTTCCTACTTTTAAAACTGTATAGACACTAAAATTGTATAAAAATCATTAGGGTAGAAAACATGAAGGACAAGCCCTGGACAAAAAATGCAGCCAAGAAGGTTGCTGGCCTTTCCAACCACCGCATCCATCTCTTCTATTCTCTTTCCCTCCTGCCCCTTCCCTAGGTACCTACAGCTACCATGATGCAAGGATTTAATATGAACTTCAGTTCAGTTCAGGTCAGTCACTCAGTAATGTTCAACTCTTTGAGACCCCATGGACTGCAGCACGCCAGGCTTCCCTGTCCATTACCAACTCCCAGAGCTTGCTCAAACTCATGTCTATCGAGTCAGTGATGCCATCCAACCATCTCATCCTCTGTTGTCCCCTTCTCCTCCTGCCTTCAGTCTTTCCCAGCATCAGGGTCTTTTCTAATGAGTCAGTTCTTCACATCGGGTGGCCAAATATTGGAGCTTTAGCTTCCGCATCAGTCCTTCCAATGAATATTCAGGGTTGGTTTCCTTTAGGGTTGACTAGTTTGATCTCCTTGCAGTCCAAGGGACTCTCAAGAGTTTTCTCCAACACCACAGTTCAGAAGCATCCATTCTTTGGCACTCAGCTTTCTTTATGGTCCAACTCTCACATCCACACATGGCTACTGGAAAAACCATAGTTTCGATTATACAGACTTTTTGTCGGCAAACTTATGTCTCTGCTTTTTAATATGCCGACTAGGTTTGTCATAGCTTTTCTTTAAAGAGAAAGCATCTTTTAATTTCATGGCTGCAGTCACCATCTGCAGTGATTTTGGAGCCCCCAAAAATAAGTCTCTCAGTGTTTCCATTGTTTCCCCATCTATTTGCCATGATGTGATGGGACTGGATGCCATAATCTTAGGTTTTTTAATGTTTAGTTCAACTCATATTAAAGTTGCCTTATCTTTTTGTTATGAGTCATTCTGTAATTTGTAAAATGCTCTTCTCTTCAATGAAAAGTAAAATCACCATATGTTTGTGGCAGTTCTTTATTTGGATCAGTTGAATATATAAATGTAACATCTACTCCCTGGAAGTGGAGGAAATAAAAATCTATATGTTTATGGAACTTCTCTGGTAGTCCAGTGGTTAAGATTCCAAGCTTCCAACGTATGGAGCCCAGATTTGATCCCTGGTCAGGGAGCTGGATCCTACATGCTGCAACTCAGACCCAGTGCCACCAAATAAATAAATAAATAAAACTGTTTATTTTTTTTTAAATCTTCTTATAAAAGATTTAAAAAACTATAAAATTTTTTTATAGTTCTGGGTTTTCCTAGTGGCTCAGATGCTAAAGAATCTGCTTGCAACACAGGAGACCTGGGTTCTGTCCCTGGTTTGGGAAGATCTTCTGGAGAAGAGAATGGCAACCCATTCCAGTATTCTTGCCTGGAGAATTCCATGGACAGAGGAGCCTGGCGGGCTACAGTCCGTGGGGTCACAAAGAGTCAGACACAACCAACCAACACACACATTTATACTTCTATCTAATACTGTCTTAAAAGCTTCCTATTGTTTTTTAAGATAAGATTTGTTGTTGTTGTTGTTAATCTTTAACTGGAGAAACCAACAGCCAATCTTGGGGGGATATTCTAAGGTATACTTAAAACCGCAAATCATATAGTGACACATTTATACTGTATTTTATACTGACACAGAGCTCATCATATGAGTTATCTTATTTCATCCTTACCGGGCCACTCTGATTTTGGTTCTGGCTCTCCAGTCTGTCCTTCTATGTCCACGTCTAGAGCTCTTCCCCTCATCATTGCTGCCTTTCACTCCCACTGCAAGCCTAGCATTTTGATAGACATTCCAAGAGTAACTTTTCCTAAAAACTGTGCTGCAGAATCCTGGTTTTTCAGCCTGCTCTGGAGGAGAAAGTAAGATAAAAGATTCATGTTTCAGTACCTTCCAGAAACATCTTTGCAGCCTCTCCCTTGTGTATTGATATTCCCAATGCACATTAGTGTATGAAGACCTGAGAAATCCATCAGTAAAGACACTTATAGTTAGTTCATCAGCATTTCCCAGACGTATCTCACCTCCAACTTTATTTACTTGGTCTTTCTCTAGTTTCACAGAACACACTGCTCTTGAAACAACCAAGGACAAAAAAATAGTAAGGAACAAAAAGTACCCATGTGAAATATTTGAATTGCATGATAGTTGGTGTATGTTCTAGCCTTCCTACTCTCCTCCCACCAGGATGAGGGCTGCAGGTCAATTAGGGCTGAACAGTACCAAGACAGGTTAAATGAATGGCAATGAGCAACAGCTGAAGAAACTTGGACTGTTTTGACAAAATGGGAGACTTCTGATGTGGGCAAGATAGGTGCATTTCAGTATTTGAAAGGTTACCATGAAAATGAAACTGAATTATTCTTAGTGACTTTAGGGTTAGGATCAGGCAAAACTAGGGCCCATCATTTTATCTTGGCCTTGGAATAGACTGCCTTTGGAGGTAGTGAGCTTTCTACAACTGGAGAAATTTCACAAAGGGCCTGGCTGGCTCTCTGCAAAACTGGGAAGAAACTCATGGTTTGGGTTGGGAGGTTGTCCAAGATCAAGCTGTGGCCTGTGGGCCAAATCTATGCCACCACTTGTTTTTGTATTGCCTGTGAAATATAAATAATTTTTGCATTTTTAAATGATTTTTAAAAATCAAAAGAAGAGTAATATTTTGTGATGGTTGAAAATGATATGAAGTTCAAATATCCATGTCCATACAAAAAACTGCACCAGAACACAGCCAGGCTTACTGGTTTGCATATTGTCTACGGTTGCTTTCTCGCTGCAAAGCCGGTTACAACAAAGATTGAATGGCTCACAAAGTCTAAAGTATTTATAATCTGGTCTTTTAGAGAAAAAGTTTGCCAAAAAGTTTGAGATCATCCAATTGCCTTTTTTTTTTTTTTTTTCCTCCAACTGGGAGATTCTATGAGGGAGAAAAGTTTTTGCCTTAGATTTGGGTAGGAGGTCCTGGGTCACTTGGAGACCACTGGTACAATAGCCTGTGGGGATGGAAAACCAGGGTGCAGTGGTGAGAAGATGTAGGTGATGGGGCAGAAATACTTGTTTGAGAAGGAAGTCAGAACACAAAGGTGAGAGCCTGGATGATGCTCATCAGACCAACACCATACAGGGAAGGTATTTTTCTGGCGATAGGGAGACATGTATAAATTTGTGTCAGAAGAGAGACATAAAACCTTTTCCTGTGCTTGATGAACTTAACGATGTTCTTAATGTCTGCTTTCTTTTACAGCACAGTTAAATATATCTGTTGTAATACCTCTCAGCAAGAGGGGATTTTCTAAATGTTCTTGTTTATAAATGTGCAGAAAATTTTTGCACAGAGAGTCATGCTTTTATTGGCCAAAGAAAGTGAACACTTGCTGATTTTCTGGCAATCCTAACAAAAATACTGAAGTGTATTTATACTCTGGGGGCCAAAATGAATTTCAAGATGACAGCACTCAGATACATAATCAGCCCAGCTTTCCTCTTCTGCCTCCACTGGGTTTAACAACTCTGTCAAATCCCTTCCTCTGAAATCCACTTCTGCAAGTGAGTTGAAACTAATTTTCTCTACAGCCACATAAACACAAGACAGGCTTCCCTGCTGGGCTCTCAAAAGCTTGATCCCCAACCAGAGGGTGAGATAAGCATGATTTGCCACCAAAAGTGTGGTACAGAACTGTCTTTATTAAAAAGCAAAGTTTTTACTGATTTTTACAGTGTGGTTTCCTTATTAACATCTCATAACTACCGCAAAAAAAATGTTTACTTCACATTGTTTTGAAGTATTATGATAGTCTAGAATTTCAAGTAAGCTTAGTTACTGCTCTTATTTCAATCAGGGCAGGATACCTATTATGTAATCCAGTACTGTATGTGTGTGTGTGCTCAGTCGTGTCTGACTCTGCAGCCTCATGGACTGTAGCCCGCTAGGCTCCTCTGTCCGTGGGATTTCCCAGGCAAGAATACTGGAGTGGGTTGACATTACCTACTCCAGGGGAATGAATCTTCCTGACCCGTGAATCGAACCCATGTCTCTTGTGTCTCCTGCATTGGCAGGTGGATTCTTTACCACTGTGTTGCCTGGAAAGCCCTTCAGTACTGAAAAGTAACTATTATCTCTGCCAATGAAGGAATCAGATATTCTGCTGATAAAAATCCACACGGAACCAAACGTCCTACTTTGGCTAATAGTTTTGCCATCCTTTCCCAGGAGAATTAAGTGACAGTGTATTTAACAAGACTCACATTCATTCATTTGGTTGTTGCGTTTATTCCCTGTCCCTGTGGCAATAACAGGAGCTAGCTCTCTGCTCGTCTTCTCTCGTAGCTTCTTATCATTGACCAAATAGTGTTCAGGCCTTTTAGCTGCATTCAAGCGTCTCTCCAACGGACCTGTGCAGTTTTTTCCCTGAGTAATCCCTCATGCACCTTTCATAAGAATCAGCCTCAAAGATTCACTGTTGTGCTCTGTTGGGAGATGCAGGGACCCTACAAAGTTCCAGAGGGCAGCATTCACCTAGTGCCCCAAACAGCAGCTCTGGAGGAGAATGCTGGCCCTGGGGCTTGAATTTAAATCCCAGTTCCAACACTGAGTGGCTGTGGGACCCCTGGCAAGTTTCCTAACCATTCTATACCCCAGTCTCGTCATCCAAGAAATGGTACTAATAACACCCACGTAACATGTAGACTTGTTGCAAGAATTATGAGACTGTTTCAGGGGAATGTACTTGCCACGGTGATCTACCTCGATTCAAGAACTCAATAAATATCAACCAAGGAAGATCTCCTGGAGGGGGGCATGGCAACCCATTACAGTATTCTTGCCTGGAGAATCCCTTGGACAGAGGAGAGCCTGGCGGGCTACAGTCCATGGGATCACAAAGAATTAGACACAGCTGAAGCGACTTAGCGTACCCACACACAGTGTTGAAGATAAGATTCTAGGAAAACTAGTAACTTTGAACCACTACTTTTAGAATGGATAAGAAAAATGTCTCCAATAGTATAATATTTTAAGATTTCTATTTACAATCTATCAGGAGGTTTGGGAAAATGGAGGTCCCCATTTTGAATAGTTCAACATACCTATGCAGGTTCTTTGAATGACTGCAAAAGTGGCAGATAGAGATACTGATATTAGGAGTGGTTCTACTATCTGTATCTGGATTCATAGAATAGAGAAACTGCATTTAAGGTATAGTGTTATAACATTTTTAACTCATGCTCTTTTTTCAGAATTAAAAAACATTCATATCTACATTTAATGTGATTTGAAATTTTAAAATATAATTGATGGCATGAGTAAAAGCATTTAATAAAGTGCAAAATACATTTAAAAATATCATGTGTTCTTCTCTCCTCTACCTGCCCTGCTCCAACTGGGCAACAAGACTGCCTTCACCCTTGACAGGTGGTAGGATGGTCCAGATAACACATGACCTCTTCCAGCCCTGGACGTTTATGATTTGGGGACTCAGCATTGAAACCCTAGAGATCCAAGTCCTCCTCTTAACAGGAAAGAAGTCCCTGTGTAAAAGGACACAATGAGATGACAAAGAAGTATTCCTAAGAATTGGAAGCTTACTTTCTTTCTTTTCTATTTTTCGGAAGAGGAGGTGACATGACTGGACATCTTTGAGAAGAGTAGCGCCACGCCAGTCATTCCCTTTCTCCTGGGAAGATGAGACTAGTGAGAAAAAGTCACATGCACAGAAAGGCATTCTGTCAGCTGTATAACTCCCTGAAGATTTTAAAAACTTCTTTCTTAGAAATCCTAAAGAAAACAATACACACTCATCTGCTTGGACTTAAGTTACATGACTCTGGACTATGGCTGTGAGATCCTGACTTCAGGGAATTTCTGCCATCTCTGTACCATGAATCTAAAAAAAAGGCCAAGGGTGCTTTTAACAAGATGATGAGTCTGGATTCTTCCTTTTGCCACTAGCCAGCCACATGATGCTGAGCAACTCCTTTAACCCCTGGACATTAGTTTCTGCCCTGTAAGACAAAGGTTGAGAACAGGCAATCTCTAGCACCCCTTAGAATTTGAGCTCTGGAGTCTGATCTCCCCAAGTTTGAATCCTAGCTGCATTGTTTATGTGACCTACATGACTAAGCTTCTCTTTTCCCCTCTGTCTAATATCCTCTGTGAGTGAAAGTGAAAGTGAAGTGAAGTCACTCAGTTGTGTCCTACTCTTAGCGACCGCATGAACTGTAGCCCACCAGGCTCCCGTCCCTGGGATTCTCCAGGCAAGAACACTGGCGTGGGGTGCCATTGCCTTCTCCAACAAATACCCTCTAGATGGGACCATTTGATGCCCCCATCAATTCTGTTGTGATCAATTTTATTGTTCAGTCACTGAGTTGTGTACAACTCTTTGCAACCCCATGGACTGCAGCATGCCAGGCTTCCCTATCCTTCACTATCTCCTGGAGTTTGCTAAAACTCACGTCCTTTGAGTCGGTGATGCCATCCAACCATCTCATCCTCTGTCGGCCCCTTCTCCTGCCTTCCATCTTTCCCAGGATCAGGATCTTTTCCAATGTCAGTTCTTTGCATCAGGTGGCCAAAGTATTGGAGCTTCAGCTTCAGCATCAGTCATTCAGTCAGTTCAGTTGTTCAGTTGTGTCTTGACTCTTTTCGACCCCATGAATCGCAGCACGCCAGGCCTCCCTGTCCATCACCAACTCCTGGAGTTCACCCAGACTCACATCCATTGAGTCAGTGATGTCATCCAGCCATCTCATCCTCTGCCATCCCCTTCTCCTCCTGCCCCCAATCCCTCCCAGCATCAGAGTCTTTTCCAATGAATCAACTCTTCACATGAAGTGGCCAAAGTACTGGAGTTTCAGCTTTAGCATCATTCCTTCCAAAGAAACCCCAGGGCTGATCTCCTTCACAATGGACTGGTTGGATCTCCTTGTGGTCCAAGGGACTCTCAAGAGTCTTCTCCAACACCACAGGTCAAAAGCATCAATTCTTCGGCGCTCAGCCTTCTTCACAGTCCAACTCTCACATCCATACATGACCACTGGAGAAACCATAGCCTTGACTAGATGGACCTTTGTTGGCAAAGTAATGTCTCTGCTTTTCAATATGGTATCTAGGTTGGTCATAACTTTTCTTCGAAGGAGTAAGCGTCTTTTAATTTCATGGCTACAGTCACCATCTGCAGTGATTTTGGAGCCCCCAAAAATAAAGTCTGACACTGTTTCCCCATCTATTTCCCATGAAGTGATGGGACCAGATGCCATGATCTTCATTTTCTGAATGTTGAGCTTTAAGCCAACTTTTTCACTGTCCACTTTCACTTTCATCAAGAGGCTTTTGAGTTCCTCTTCACTTTCTGTCATAAGGGTGGTGTCATCTGCATATCTGAGGTTATTGATATTTCTCCTGGCAATCTTGATTCCAGCTTGTGCTTCTTCCAGCCCAGCATTTCTCATGATGTACTCTGCATATAAGTTAAATAAGCAGGATGACAATATACAGCCTTGACGTACTCCTTTCTCTATTCAGAACCAGTCTGTTGTTCCATGTCCAGTTCTAACTGTTGCTTCCTGACCTGCATACAGGTTTCTCAAGAAGCAGGTTGGGTGGTCTGGTATTCCCATCTCTTGAAGAATTTTCCACAGTTTCTTGTGATCCACACAGTCAAAGGCTTTGGCATAGTCAATAAAGCAGAAATAGATGTTTTTCTGGAACTCTCTTGCTTTTTCGATAATCCAACGGATGTTGGCAATTTGATCTCTGGTTCCTCTGCCTTTTCTAAAACCAGCTTGAACATCTAGAAGTTCATGGTTCACGTATTGCTGAAGCCTGGCTTGGAGAATTTTGAGCATTACTTTACTAGAGTGTGAGATGAGTGCAATTGTGCGGTAGTTTGAGCATTCTTTGGCATTGCCTTTCTTTGGGATTGGAATGAAAACTGACCTTTTCCAGTCCAGCGTCAGTCCTTCCAATGAATATTCAGGACTGATTTCCTTTAGGCTCAATAAATGCCACCTATTGTTATAGTCCTCTGATGCTTAATACATAAGATGAATTGAATGTAATACCAAATCCACAATACCCAGTATGTGCTTCACACTCGCTATACCCCTATTTTCAGGGAAAGTAGGGGCAGGAACTGAGTCTGCCAGTCAACAGCCATGGCCCTGGGCTCAGTGGCTTGGTTTCTATGGGGTGGGGTGACAGCAAGTCACTGCTGCATACTAAATATTTTAGCATGGTGTTCTCTTCATTTCTTTGAGGTAATGACTTCTTATCTGATCCATCCTCAGCCTGGTTATTACAGTTGGGCAGAGCCCACAGGAGAAACAGCTACACCCAGCTGAATCTTCTTTGGATGAGAGAGGAGGATCAATAACCTGCCTTCCAAGGGAGAAATTGAGGGAGAAAGGGCCACACTCAAACATAATAAGGGGGGACTGCCTAGCTCTGCATGCCTGATCCTCCTTCTGGTGTGTTTTCTCTACTGCTGGCAGCAGTTCTTTTTTTGTTTATTATATTCAGTATTTGTCATTTTGTAACAGCTTTATTGAGATACAGTTTGTATGCCATAAAACAGAAAGATTTGAATTATACACTTCAGTGACTTTTTAGTATATTCAGAAGAGTTGTACAGATAACACCACAATCGATCTTATTTTATTTTATTTTGATATTTTATTTATTTATTTGGCTGTGCCAGGTCTTAGTTGCGGCATTTTGGATCTTTAATTGTGTCATACAAACTTTTAGTTGCGGCATGTGGGATCTAGTTCTCCAACTAGGGATCGAACCTGGGCGCCCTGCATTGGGAGTGCAGAGTTTTAGCCATAGGACCACCACAGAATTTCCACCACAGTCAATTTTAGAACATGCTCATTGCCCACAAAAGAAACCCCCTACCCATTGGCAATCACTCCCTATTCCTCTCTAACCCTAGTTCCTGGAAACCACTCATCTATCTCCTCTTTGTCTCTATGAATTTGCATATTTGGGACATTTCACACAAATGGAATCATACAATGTATGGTCTTTTGTGTGTGACTTCTTTCCCTTAGCATAATGCTTTCAATGGGGGTTTCCCTGGTAGCTCAGTGGTAAAGAATCTGTCTGCAGTGCAGGACCCAGGTTTAATCCCTGGGTCAGGAAGATCCCCTGAGTCAGGAAGATCCCCTGAAGAAGGAAATGGCAACACACTCCAGTTTTCTTGCCTGGGAAATCCCATGGACAGAGGAACCTGGTGGACTACAGTCCATGGGATCGAGAAAGAGTCAGACATGATTTAGTGACTAAACAACAACGTTTTCAAGGTTCATTCACGTTGAATTATAGCATATATCAGTGCTTCACTTTTTTATTGTTGAATAATATTCCATTGTATGGATATAGCTCATGTTGTTTATCTGTTCATCAGTTGATGGACATT
The DNA here is from genome assembly GCF_029378745.1 of Bos indicus. Classification (NCBI taxonomy): domain Eukaryota; kingdom Metazoa; phylum Chordata; class Mammalia; order Artiodactyla; family Bovidae; genus Bos; species Bos indicus. The sequence continues at coordinate 15,612,357 of NC_091785.1, forward strand.
TGGGTTGTTCCACTTTTTGGTTACTACAAATAATGTTGCTGTGAACATTCATGTATAAATTTCTATATGGATATATGTTTTGAATTCTCTTGAGTATTTATATACCTAGAGGTGAAATCACTGGGTTATATATTAACTCAATTTTTAACATTTTGAGAAATTGTCAAACTGTGTTCCAAAATGCCTGTACCATTCTACATTCCCACCAACAAAATAAGAGGATTCTGATTTCTCTACATCCTTGTCAAAATCTTTTCTATTATAGCCATCCTAGCAGAAGTGATATGGTAGCTCATTATGGTTTTGATTTCATTTCCCTAAATGGCTAATGATGTTGAGTATCTTTTCATGTGCTTATGTTTTTATATCTTCTTTGGAGAAATTTTCATTCAAATCCTTACAACATTTCTGACAATGCTGCTATGCACATTCATGTATAAATCTTAATAAAATGCTTTGCTAAGATACGGTCTCATCCTTTATAGATTGGCTATTGTCATTCTGAATCCTTAAGTAGGAATATGTATCCTGGGCAGGAAAAGTGAGCTCTGCTTCCAGATGTGGACAAGAAGAAAGGGATCAGCACTTAAGACTCTCACTCAAACTGGGGTTTATGTCTATAAGCAGGAAAGACAGAAAATCGGTTGTTTTCTAGACAAGTGTCCATTCTCAATAGAAAAACTCTGGGCTTGAAGGCAGAAGACCTGGGTTCAATTCCTGGTTCTTCTTGGTAACTATGAATAATGCTCAGTGGGCAACTTAGCTTATTTAAACTTTCCTTTCCACCATCAGCCCCCTCCCCTTTTAAGGAAGAGTTAAACCTCTTACTTAAAAAAAAATTATTTCGTTATTTGACTGCACCAGGTCTTAGCTGCCACACTCAGGATCTTCAGTCGGGCGTGTGGGGTCTTTAGTTGCAGCACGTGAAGTGTTTGTTATGCTCTGTGAACTCTTAGTTGTGCCTGTGGGATCTAGTTCCCTGACCAGGGATTGAACCCAGGCTCCCTGCATTGGGAGTGTGGAGTCTTAGCCACTTGGACCACCAGGGAAGTCCCTCCACTACCACTTTTCAATGATCCACTTCCCTTTTTTGAATTGAAGTATAATTTACACACCGTAGAGTTCACCTTTTGTGGTGTACAATTTGTATTTTTGACAAATGTGTAGAGTTCTGTAATGATCACCACAAACAAATATTTCCCTCATTTCCAAAGTTCCCTTTGTGGTCAGTCTCCTCCCCATCTTCAAACCTGTGGGAATTAATTATCTGATTTCTCTTTATCCTTTTTCCTTATCCAGAATGTCATGTGAATGGAATCTTCCAGTCTTTTGAGGTTGGCTTGTTTTTCATTAAGCATCATGGTGCATTGGAAAGTCGTTATTGTTATTGTGCATGGCAGTACTTTGTTCTGAGTAGTGTTCACTGTATATACGTCTGTTACGGTTTTTTTAAATTCATTCATCAACTGAAGGACATTTGGATCATTTTCACTTTTTTTGCAATTATGAATTAAACCACTGAACATTCTCAGATAGGTGAAGATAGGTTTTAATTTCTCTTGGGTAAACCTAAACTATTTTGTAAAGCATTGGGCAAGGTGTCTGTATCCTTTGCCATTCCCAGTGTGACCATCCCAGTTGCTCTGTGTCCTCACCAACACTTGCTGTCACAAACCTCAGTTTTTTAAATCTGTAAATGGAACAACAGTCTGTCTTCCCCTCTCAGGATTGTTATATAGAAGTAAAAATGAAACAGCTTAAGCAGAAGTGTTCTATAATCTGTTAAGTGCCACACCCAAGGAAGACGTGCTCCCGTGTCTGATGATAATGATCATACCCATACTCACTTATATGAAAAACTTGTTTCCCACATGAACTGAATGTTTTGTTTTTTTCCCCTACATCTTGGCAGACAGAGTGAGTTACAGCAAGTCTAAAGCAACAAGAGGTTTTGCCTTAGATGCATTCTAAAGTTTGTTTTGGCTTCAGATTTTGAACTTTTCACAGAAGCAGATAAATGGTCAAGATGTAAATCATCAAGTGTGAGTCAGTTTTGTAAAGAAACATGACCCTCTGTGATGGAAGTCAGCAGGAGTGGAATCCGCAGAACAGGGAGTATGACGTGCTGTGGGAGAAATAGCGGCAGGCCTAACCGGGCAGTGTCCCCAGGGTAAGGCATTCATACGACTGCGGCAGATAAGAGGACTGGCTGCCTCATATGCCCCATCAGGGTGGGGTGGAAGGGTGGGGAAGAAAACTGAACATAAAAGTAATAATTTTAGGTTACTCTTTGGTTGTTGTTTTTGTTCTTTTTTTAAAAAAAAGCTTTTTATTTTGTATTGGGATATAGCTGATAAAACAATGTTATGATAGTTTCAGTCGAACAGCAAGGGACTCCTTCAAACATATTTACATGTATCCATTCTCCCCCAAACCCCCTCCCCTGATTGCCATACACTGGTTGTATGTATCATACATTCATATATAACACTGAGCAGAGTTCCATGTGCTATACAGTAGGTCGTTGTGGTTATCCATTTTAAAAATAGCATTAACTTACTCTTTTCAACTTTGAGGTTTACTTTTGTGTTAAAAACAGAAGTGTGTGAGAAACAAACTGGCAAACATTTTCTCATTAACATTGGTATGAACTAATGATTGGCATAATGTACAAGTGGTTACATGTAGAAATATTGGTAGTATGTATGAATTCACAGGTCAATATACACACACGTATTTCCTTGCTCTGACTTCTGAGGGCCTAGAAGCAGCTGACACCCCAGTAGCAATGGGCACACCTTCTTCCCAGCTCTTGGTTTCTAATTCCATTCTTCAGTAAAAGGAACCAGGGCTCCTTGGATAAATGTCTGATTCTAGGACTAGGTCAGGAAGTAGGGCAGGGTGGAGCGTCTGGTAGGGCTAGGATGTAAGTAGGAGGCCAAGAATCCCAGTGATGGTATGTTAAAGGGGCACAGGAGCCAACTGAAAGAGCTCCCTGTGGCCAGAGCTGGAGCAATTAGAGCAACAGAATAGAGTACTACAGGCACCTCTGGCTCTTTCAAAAGTTCACTTTACTGCATTTCAGTTTTACAAGAGATCTGCACTAGTACCTGTTTTTGCTAACCAAAAGAAATCCAAAAAGGATTTCCATTTTTACAACAACAACAACAACAACAAAAAAAAAACAGCAAGAAAAAAATAGCATTAAGCACATGTTTTACACTGAGCAGTTACATAGGCAGCATGCCTCGTGACCAGCAGTAGGAGTGGCAACACCGCTCTCCTTCCCCGAGGGCTACACTAAGTGTCCCGGTGCCATGGGTCCGAGTTGTGTCTGTGGACATCTGCGCTTTCTATCAGTTTATCTTGTGGTAGCAAGATGTGCCCTAAGGCAATCACTTATTCTCTCTGCTACACCAGTTTGGTTTACAAAATGTTTCATAGGAACACTCTCCTTTCAGATAGCAGGGAAAACCCATTTTAGAGTATGTAGCCTGTCACGGCTTTTTAGAATAAGCATTTGTTAAGTGGAGTCTGGTGTCAGATGGTGAGCCACTGTTCTACAAAGACTGGTGTCCTTGTACCTAGCCAGCACACTTAGGGGGGCCACATGGAGAAGTCAAGGCCTGTGCAGGTAGTGAGAAAGACAGGACCTGGGGTATGTGCTTTTATTAGGATCCATGAGGGGCATGCTTTGGGATTCTGGGATAAGCCAAATTGGTCAATTCAAAACAAAAAGAGCAGGGTTTTAACAAGCTCCACGGAGGTCTTATCTAAGATGCACAAGGCCTCAAGCAGAGCATTGGGGAAGAGTGTCCATCCAAAGAGTCTTTGAGGGAGTCCTTATCCGAAACCTGTATTTACTTGTGATTCTGCAGCCAGGAGGAAGGGGCTAATGTCAGTTTAACACTTGGCCATACAGAATGGCTATCAAGGCAACAATATCTCAGAGTAGCTGAGCTCTCCACCTAGCCTAAAGTGTAAGTCTTCACGGATCTGTACTGATATAAGTAAATGATTGAGTCAGTAAATGAGAAGCATAGGCATATATCCTGTGCAAAAGAATTCACAAGAACTCATTCTAGAAACTGCCCTCTAAGAGGTAGAGCATGACTCCCTGCTGCTTCAGAGTGAGCCTCACCTAGTGACTTACTTCCAAAGAGCACCATGTGGAAAGGGAGGAAAAAATGAGTAACTTTTCAGAATAAGGACATTAATAAAAACTGAGAGAAAGTGAATAAATTATGGAATTTAGTTAATAATAATATATCAATATTGTTTTATTGTGACAAATGTACCATACTAATGTAAGATGTTAAAAAAGGGGGAAATTGGGTTTGTGAGAATTCGCTGTATTACTCTTGCTGATTTTCTATAAGTCTAAAAATATTATAAAATTAAGTTTACTTTTAAAAAACTTCTCACAAAATAAGAATAGAGCTAAAAAAAAAAAGAATAGAGCTAAAATTTCATTTGTATATGTAAGTATATATAGGACATTTTGCCCCGCTGAAAAATATTCTCTGAAGGATTTCAGTTTTAATCTTGATGAAATCTTAAACAAGATAATTTTTAAGGTGATGTGACATGAATTATGTAAGCTTCAAAAGAAATTTTTTTGTTTTTGTTGTTAACTTAGAAACTCAAAGAAAAGGATGACTGTAGATATTTGGGGTGGAGGGCAGTTTTGTTCTAAAATTTAAATATGGAGAAATGTTTGTTTAAAAAAAAATAATAAATAAATAAATAAAACCCAGAAGATAATTATTTAGACTATCACATACAAAATCATAGGCTACTTTTTCTGCCAAGTTAAAAACAAAATTCAGCTTGTCTAGCTTTGTTTCTGTTTGTCCTCTAAAACTTAAAAAAAAATTTTTTATATAATTTTTTTTTTTTTTGCCACACCACATGGCATGCAGGAATTGTACCCACACCTCCTGCAGTGGAAGCATAAAGTCTTAACCACTGGACCACCAGGGAAATCCCTGTAAAATATTATTTTGTTTTGCTTTTCAAGTTAACAAATAAGAGCAAGTATACAAATAAGATCGATTTACAGATAGTATAGAACCCAGTATTTTATAATGTGACCATGGCATGGCCTCTATGTGTCCATATCCAAACATCTGGACTGTCTAGGTCAATCAATCAAGATGTTTTATGCCAAGAGGAAATTTCCATATTCCTTTTATCAGATTAATTTATTCCTGGCTACAGTACCCTGACCCCCTTCCCTGAGATAATAGTGATGCCTTTAAAGGACATATAGCAGTTTAACCTTCTATTGCTTTCTAGTGAGCTTCCTGTTACAGAAAGTTTCTGGCAAGATGTCTCACGTTCAGATCCAATTCACTGTCTGTGATGAAACTGAGCCAAGAACTTCATGACCAGGCCCCACAGGAACTGACACTCCCAGTCTCACCTCCCAAGACTCAGGGCTGCCAATCACTCAGTTTTTGAGGGTCTTTTTTCCGTGGGCTCCGACCTTAGGACTGTAGTCTTGGCCTGTTATTACTCTTCAGGGGGCACTTTGGCCCATTCTGTGCTCAGCTGGTCATTTATGACTTGATCACAATGTGAGAAAACCTTGGCCCTTTGGTTGCAAGATATATAAGTCCAACAGAGTTAGGCAGTTACCTTGGTACGAAGTTTATTTATTGGTTTGATTTATCCTAATGTAAGTCTGGCTCATCACAGTTTTAGTCTGAAAACATCTTCTTTGCAGCTATGAGAGCAAAGTATGATCTCAGTTAAGCATACCCAGCACCTCTTCAGCACCTTCTGTGTACTGAAGGTTTTTCTTTATGATTTTTGCCTAGTTGTTTAAGTAACTTAGTTACTGACTGGATACTGTGGTTTCTCTAACCTGACTTAGAAGTGGTGATAGCTATGATTAGTTGAGCACTTAAGTCTACACTGTGGGGTTCATCCAGGGGGACTTATTAAATCCCCTGCACAGTCCTGTTTTATAGATGGGCACACCGAAGTGCAAATAACTTAGAACACATTTCAGAGTTCATGCAGCTGGTACCTGGGAGAACTGGGATTCCAAAACAGTTTGTGTGCCCCTAAAACCCCTCCCCATTGTGGCACTCCAGTCAGATCTGGGCTCTGCCATGCTCTCTGCTTCCCCTAGCTGTAACCCCCTCCTCTATGGCACTTAGGGACACCTGTCAGTCTGCCCTGACAACTCAGCATTCCTAGCTCCATCTTTATACTTACCCTGTTTTCCCACATGTGAGGGCTCAGTCGTTTCCATTGTGTCCAACTCTTTGTGACCCCATGGACTGTAGCCCACCAGGCTCCTCCGTCTATGGAATTCTCTAGGCAAGAATACTGAAGTGGGTTGCCATGCCCTCTTCCAGGGGATCTCCCCAACCCAGGGATCGAACCAGCATCTCCTGCATTTCAGACATATTCTTTACTAGTGAGCCACCTGGGAAACCCACACAAGGAAACCTTAAAGTACAAATAAGGGTGTTTACTTCATATTGATGTTTTAGGGGGAAGGGCTTCCCTCATAGCTCAGTTGGTAAAGAATCCATCTGCAATGCAGGAGACCCTGGTTCAATTCCCGGGTCAGGAAGATCCGCTGGAGAAGGGATAGGCTACCCACTCCAGTATTCTTGGGCTTCCCCTGTGGCTCAGCTGTTAAAGAATCCTCCTGCAGTGTGGGAGACCTGGATTCAATCCCGAGGTTGGGAAGATCCCCTGGAGAAGGGAAAGGCTACCCACTCCAGTATTCTGGCCTGGAGAATTCCATGGACTGTATAGTCCTTGGGGTCACAAAGAGTCAGACGCAACTGAGCGACTGACTTTCACTTTCACGTACTTGCTTTGGGTGCATAAACTACGATATTTCAAACTTCAAAATATGGAGTTCTTCAGCTCTCATTAAGCTCATAGTTTCCCTCTTTTTGGTGACTGCACAGTCCACAACAAAAATGTCATACTCAGAAATACCTTGTTTCCTAAATATATTTTATCCATATCCCCTTTATTATGTCAGAGTGAATATTCACAATATCTGAAGACAGAAGAAATACAGTCTTTAATTTGAAATAATATATAGGGCAGTGAGAGAGTGGGGACCCTCTGGTTTCAATCTGAAAGCTTCTGCTAACTAGCTTTTTGTGACTCTTAGCAAAGGCAACCTTGAGCCCTACTTTCCTTCCTTGTAAATTATAAAATGTCAGCATTGGACTCTATTAAATTTTTTACATCTCCTTCTTCTTGCAAAAAAAAAAAAGAAAAAATTCAAGAAGGTTTTTAGAAATGGTGGAGTAAAAAGACTGGACTCATGCCAAGAAAGGATAAAACAGAGCAAGAAAGAACACTTAGGCCAAGGGAAACTGATACCATTGATTCAAAAGTTGGTCCAAGCTTCCTGGTAGCCTAAGCAAAAAGAGAGAAATGATAACACAGTATTATTCTTGTTATCTGAAAAAGAAAGTTTAGAGAGAGGAGACAGAAGATGAATGAGAGGAGGAAGGCAAAGAAGCAGCAGCATGCCAGATTGTCTGAAAATCCAAGCTAAGTTCAGGGAGGAATTTTTTCTGTGTCCTACGGAAGGTGGATAGTCTCTAAGAACTGTTTGGGGGACAAAAACATTTGCAGAAACCATCTCTCTGGTCATATTTTATATTGATCCTCAATAAAAGGACATGATTTAAAAGCATAGCTCTCTAAAGATATGCACAAAGAGAGCTGAGATAATCTAGTCCAGGTGTATTGCTCACTGAGAGTCACTTGGCACAGGGATAAAGCTCAGAAAATCTCAGGAATGAGTGCCTGGTATGACCCTTAGGATGTCTTTTGCAAATACCAGTCACCTCCGCCAAGCTTTTGACAAGCGTGACATAGAACAGACAGTTGAAAGTTGAGATTCCTGGCAAGTTCCTTTGTATATAAAAGTCAAGTTTGTGGAAGTTCTCTCCCCTTTCATCACCTTTCTATTCCCCCAGGAATCTCACCTGTCTACCTGAAGAAAGGGCTGATAAATGTTATTATTAGAATGACCCATGATGAGGGAGGGAATTTCATTTTCTACTGCATGGAAAGCTATGTTGTTGGATTTTCTTTTTACAACAAACATGTATTGTGTAAAATAATGAAGTTGAAACTAAGGACCTTGTGAGTGGTGGGAGAGAGAGAGAGGAGGGAGGTTGGGAGGGTGGAGAAAGAGAGAATGAAAAGAAGTGCTGTTGCTAACTCACTTCAGTCGTGTCCGACTCTGTGCGACCCCATGGACGGCAGCCCACCAGGCTCCCCCATCCCTGGGATTCTCCAGGCAAGAACACTGGAGTGTGTTGCCATTTCCTTCTCCAATGCATGAAAGTGAAAAGTGAAAGTGAAGTCGCTCAGTCGTGTCTGACTCTTAGCGACCCCATGGACTTCAGCCTAGCAGGCTCCTCCATCCATGGGATTTTCCAGGCAAGAGTACTGGAGTGGGGTGCCATTGCCTTCTCTGAGAAAAAGTGCAGTTGCATGCAAATAAATTTGATAAAGTCTGCTTAACTAAAAGAAGAAGGTTATGCACATGAAGCCCTAGTGCTGTCTGTCCTGTCACTTAGACAGGATGAGTATTTATTGAATGACTAAATACATAGAACACAGAGGAGAAGACCGGTCTGCAAGAGCCCGAGGGCAGAGTCTTCTGTTGGCCACCTTGACTAGGAAACAAGTGTACTTCAGCTCTTTAAAAATACTTTGTTGTGAGTGAGGCAGCATCCTAACGCCCTTTCCGGGGTGGACAGCTCCAAAATGCACTCTCCTCACCCTCAGATGCCTAAATGGACCGCTAAATGGATTCATTTGTCAACCAGAATTATATGTCAGAGGCAGGCTGCCAAAAGCGACTCTTTGGATCCAGCAGAGTTGGAAATGAGCTCTTCCTCCTGTTGTCAGACAGCTAGCATTTTTGTTTGCTTCTTGAGGCCACGCTTGGAAGAGCATTCATTTGTTCATTCAGTCATTCATGCAGAAATATTGATTGAGTGCCTGTGACATGCCAGGCACTGTTCTAGGCTCTGGAGATCCTGCAGTGGAAAAAAATGACAAAAATATCTACTGATAGAAATTCCATTCTAGTTAGATGGAGACAGATAATAAGTAGAGCATATGGCATGATAAGTGCTAGAGAGAAAATAAAGCAAGGGAGAGGGTTGAGGAGTGTTGGGGAGGAGTGGCTTTAAAATACTTATTTAACTTTATTTATTTGGCTGCTCTGGGTCTTAGTTGGGGCATGCAGGATCTTTGATCTTCATTGCAGCATGCAGGGTCTTTAATTGTGGCATGTAGGATCTAGTTCCCTGACTAGGGATCAAACCCAGGACCCCTGCATTGTAAGCACAGAAACTTAGCCACTGGACCACCAGGGAAGCCCCAAGAGTGACTATTGTAACCTTAAGTAGGGAGGTGAGGGAAGACCTCACTGAGAAGCTAATATTTAAGTAAAGACAGGAAGTGGAGGAGAAAGTGATTGATCTGGACTTCTGAATGAAGCTGTCCAGGCAGAGCGAATAGTAAGTGCAAAGACCCTGTAGAGATGGGTGGGGGGGTTCTCATGCCTGACACATTCAAATCATAGTAAGGAGGCCAGTGTGGCTGTGAAGGATGGAATAGAGCAGTAGGAGGTGAGGTCAAATGGCTTGATGGTATAGAGTTTTGTAAAACATTTTAATTTTATCCAGAAGGATATGGGAAATTGATAGAAAGTTTTGACCAAATTGTGTGTATTCTTTCCTGACTTGTTCTTTTACTCAATTTTGTATTTGAAATTCATCCATGTTGAAATGTGTGGCTGTGGTTGATTCGTCTTCATTGCTCTCTATTGTTCCGTTGAGTAGACTCTTTACCCGTCTACCATTGGAAGATAGTTGTTTCTCTCTTTTTTTGGTCATCATGTGGATGCCTCTTTATATTTACAGTTGTGGGGAGTGGAAGCAGGTATATCCTATTCACCTCAATGCCATATTGAAATAATTTGGGGATAAGTTAAGAGTTAGGGATCTAGGCCGTTCTTTCTCTTATGACCAGCTGGAATTTGTGCCATCAATGGACAAATCCTATGCAGTACAGTCTTCTATTATTCCTTCAACAAGTATACAGAAGGAATGTAAGATCCAGAAGAACGTAAGAATCCTGAAATCCTGAAAGGAATGTTGAGATACGTGGCTTAGCCCCATAGGTAGTTCCTGGACATGTATCAACAGTGGACAATGGTCAAATCTATGTGGCTGAGTTGTTAGCAAATAGCAAAGTGGTTGATTAAGCCTGCCTTCTACTTGTTTGGACTTTGAGAGGTTGGATGAGACTGGTGGTGTTGAAATGATGTTCTGAGGAGCTCTAGAGAATATTCCTTGAAGAGAGACTACTCTCATCTAGCCTGTCTTCATCAGAGCAGCTCTGCTTTCAATGTTGTGTTCTAGGCATCAGCATAAAATCCTGGGGACTCCAGTTAAAACCATTTGACTAAGTGACCTTTGAAGTTCTTTACAACTTTAAAGTTCAGTTGCCCCCTCCCACACACACACAGTGTTTAAATTATCTTGCATGCTAAGTCACTTAAGTCGTGTCCAACTCTTTGTGACCCTACAGACTATAGCCTACCAGGCTCCTCTGTCAGTGGGATTTTCCAGGTGAGACTGCTGGAGTGAGTTGCCATTTCCTTTGCCAGGGGATCTTCCCGACCCAGGGATTGAAACCATGTCTCTTATTTCTCCGGCATTTGGCAGGTGGGTTCTTCACCACTAGCACTATCTGGGAAGTTCCCTTAAATTATCTTAGTATTTACTTGTTATTAGTGTTTTAACAAAAAAAGTCAAATTTACTTTCACAATTAAGAATTTACTAACCACTGTAGCTCAAACACAAGACACTATTGATTCATTTACTAGGAATGAATAGCCTTCTCTTTCTTTCCCAGCATGGAACAGTCAGGAGCAAATCTGCCTCATTGAAGTGAGGGGTGTGGGAGCCTCACAGGTACATCAATTGCATGTCAGAGAATGTAGGGTAGTGATGGGCACTTAGGTGGTGGTTGGAAGAGAAGGCCTGTATGGTTGGCATACCGGTTACTTTCAGCAAATAACCCAATTGATTGAATAGATAAGTACTAAATATATTAAGGAAAAATATATGAAAGCCAGGTTCATCACTGTTGGAAAAGATGCAAACTTAGAAAGAAGAAAGAACCTTAAGGTATTAAAATGGAAATGTAGATTTCATTATGAACTTATGTTTATAAATATATATAGGTATAGAGATAAATATGGGAGCAGTTAAAGGGTGTGTCTGTGTGTGTATTTCCTAGCGCCGTGTAACTAAGGGACCTAGAAGAAATGACATTCCAGTAGCATGAGCTCACGGAGCACGCAAATACCAGATTCTAAATATCACCCTCCACTTAAAGGAAACCAAGGGTTTCGTAGAGAAATGGCTGATTCTGTGGGTGGAGCAGGAAAACTTAAAGAGAAGTCTGAAACATCTTGTTATGCTAGAATGGAAGGGAATGTGCAAATGATGATGGTGTATGTCAAGAAGACCCAGAATTTGAGCTTCTGCAACAATTTGAGCTTCATTATGATAGTCGTGGATTCCAGTGTAGTAGGAAGTTTAGCAATCTATTCGTCTTTGCTGATTTAAGATAATGAATAAATAAATAAATGGGGGGCTTCCCAGGTGGCACAGTGGTAAAGAATCTGCCTGCCAATGCAGGAGATGTGGGTTCGATCCCTGTGTCAGGAAGATCCCTGAAGGAGGAAATGGCAACCCACTCCAGTATTCTTGCCTGGAAAATGCCATGGACAGAGGAGCCTGGCAGGCTACAGTCCACGGGGTCTCAAAGAGCTGGACACGACTGAGTGACTGAATACACTCATGTACAAAGAAAGGAAAGCTCATCCTTACCAAGGAATGCAACTAATAAAAATAGAAGGAATAGTGGAAATATAAATCATCATTTGGCAACTCTCATAGGGGTGGGTGGTTGATCCAGGTGGTAGTCATCTGTTGAAGGCAGGTGGACAGAGGGTTGATGAGGAGCAAGATTTCAGTATGTTCATTGAATGACCTCCACATAAACACTGATCAGTTATCGAGGACAAATGGTGATGTTATGGTGCAGAGATCTGGCCACATGATCAAGATCTATATGACCAAGTGGTGTCATCCTGTAACCTCTGTTGTGATGCACTGAGATGAACCCAGTTTCATTCTGGGGCATTCCTGCTCAAACAGTGAAACTGAAGTCCGGTCATGAGGAAGTATCCCACGGACCTAGGCAAAGGGCTGTCCTACAGAATGGAAGCCTGCAATCTTTGAAACTGTAGAGGACATGAAAGACAGAGAGATATGGAGAAATCATTCCTGATGGAAAAAGACTGAAGAGGCCTGAGAACAAAATGCAGAATCTCCCCACTCAACCCCAACCTCAACCCGGACCTACTGAATCAGAACCTACATTTTAACAAAATCTCCCCAAATTCCTGTGCACACTGAAGTTTGAAACAGCCAGAGCCCTAGCTCAGCAGTTCCTAGGCTTAATCAGTATCATCTAGAAAGACTTTTTAATAGGACTCCTCTGCTGGCTCAGATGGTAAAGAGTCCGACTACAATGCAGGAGACCTGGATTTGATCCCTGGGTTGGGAAGATCCCCTGGAGGAGGGAATGGCAACCCACTCTAGTGTTCTTGCCTGGAGAACCCTCATGGACAGAGAAGCCTGGTGGGCTACAGTCCATGGGGTCGCAAAGAGTCGGACATGACTGAAGTGACTAACACTTAGTTATTTAATTTAATAGGACAGATTCCTCCCCTCCCCATCCCCAGATCTATAGAATTAGACACTAAATGGCTAGTTCTCACAGGTGGTTCTGATACTAAGCCACCGGGCTCTAAATGGTATTGTCTTCTATATGTGACCAAAGTAGGATTCATTCCATACAGACCTGGAAATAAATTGGAGAATCAAACTAATCATCACCTTGACTCCTACTCTAAGCACAAAGACATGACCCCAAACTAATATTCCAATGCAGGGATGGAATGTAAATAAATATTGCTGGCTCACATTTCAGGAGTTTTCCAGGACATTTAAGTGGATTTGAAAAATACTTTCTAAAAGATTGTTTGTACAAACATCATACTCTTTCCAGTCCTTGTTTGGCATAGAGTTTAATCAGATTTAAAATGGTAAGTGTTCTTTGTAAGGTTGTATGTTTCTTTTCTTCCAGGGCATGTAAAACAAGACATCTGGGTTTTATCATTAAAATACTAAAACATGTCCAACATTTTTAGGAAATCTGGGCCTGGGTTTATATGCTGCAGGTGTTGAACAGATTTGATAGAAGGCTGTAGTCTATTCATTTACAGTTAAAAGGAAAAAAAATTATGCATACCAATTTTGTTTCAGAAAAATATTTGACTAAAACATCTGAGGTTTTAACTGTATCTTAGAAAACTAAGAGAAAATAGAAATCATTTAGTCAATCTTATATGAAAATGGTTTCAGATAGTCTTAGTTTTATATTATACACTGAACTCTCATCCACTCATAGCAGAATTTGCTTTTGCTCTCTTATTAACATCTGTCAGTTTACCTGTGGACATTAATAGCTCATGAGCAGGGGCCAGTGAGGGAGCGGTGAGAGATACATAATAAGACGTTGATTAGGTCTTCCTTGCTGGTTCAGTGGTAAAGAATCCACCTGCCAATGCAGGAGATGTGTGTTCAATCCCTGATCCAGGAAGATCCCACAAGCTGCAGAGCAGCTAAGCCAGTGCACCACCACCACTGAAGCCCTCACACCCTGGAGCCCCTGCTCTGCAACAGGAGAAGCCACCACCATGAGAAGCCCACACACCACAGCTAGAGAGTAGCCCCCATCCACCACGACTAGAGCAAAGCCCGTGCGGCAACGAAGACCCAGCTCAGCCAGTAAATAAATCAGTAAATAGGTACACTCTCACCACAGCTAGAGAGTAGCCCCCATTCCCCACGACTAGAGCAAAGCCCATGCGGCAACGAAGAGCCAGTCAGCCAGTAAATAAATCAGTACATAAATGTTTTAAAGACATTACTTAAATATTTTAATTTAAATGCCACCTTAAATGTAGGTGCCTCACAAAACCAAATGCCATTATCTGGAAATCATTGACTATGTGCCCATTAATATTAGTAAAATTGGCTAAACTTTCTACTGTGCTTATAAGCACTCTCACCTTATTTCATTTAACCCTACCATTCTGTAAGGGAGGTGTTGCTGACATGCCTGCTTGAAATTGAAGGAATAGAAGAGAGTAAGTAGTTGGCCCAGTGTCAGTTAGTACATGTTAGAGCTGAGACGTGAACCTAGCACTTCTGACTCTGAGCACTTCCTACCCCGGCTCCACTGCATCAAGGAAAGAATATTTGTCCAGTCAGCACCCCAAAAGCATGATCTTGGTTTGTTTTGGGCTTTTGTCTTGTTTCGTCTAGTTTTGACATAAGATTTGCCACTTTCTAATACTTAAGTGACGTTTTTTATTTTTCAGTCTCTGTCATCTGTACCCAAGGCACTTTCGAAGTAAATATTTCTCTAAAGAGATTTCTTGAGCCAGATAAGAAGCATGTCTTTAACTCCTCTGAAGTGAAAGCTCACCCTCCCCCCACAAAGAAGCAAAGCTGGTGTTTAGTCCCCACTGCCTCCTGCCCTGGCTTCAGGGAACCCTTAAATTATCAGACCCCAAACAGGTCAGTTCCTTTTAAAGAAACTGTCAACACCTGCCCAAACTTCTTTAACTGACTCTCCTGAAGAAAACAAGCAGAACTTTAGTCCACACAAAATCACTCTGAAGTCCTGCAGCCGTGTGGCACGGCCCCAGTCTCCAAAGTAAATCCCCTCTTCTGCTGGCCTGAAGCTCCCTCCAGTCTCTCCAAGTTTTGAATTTCTGCAGCTCCTGTCCTTGGGTTTATGCCCATGCACTATTCATTGGGGTCCCCAACCCATAATCCTCCACACCAAAACTGGTGAGCAGCCATTGTCTCCCTTCCCAGAACACACATCCTGGCAGGATCTTCCTGGAAGGCTTCTTCCCACCTGCCTCCCTCCTCCCAGAACCAGAAAAAAACTTTTTTTTTTTTGGCCACACCACCAGGCCTGTGGGGTGTTACTTCCCCGACCAGGGATTGAACTTGTGTCCCCTGCATTGGAAGCATGGAATCTTAACCACCGCACCCCAGGGAAGTCCCTTTCCTAGGTCTTTTTGTTGTTTGCTTGTTTGTTTTTTCAGAGGAGACTTCTTGACTCTTCCTCAGACCTCTCCTGCCATCACTGAAGACAAGTAGCAACTCTACAAAATGTAATTTCTCCTTATCTTCCTTCCAGCCTCCCTTCTAGAATCCTGCCCCAAATCTCTGTGGGCAGGCAGCTGCCCACTGAGAGCTTCTTCCTTTTGTTCCTTGGGTTTTGGCCAGCCAGGACCGGCTGCCACTGTCTCTTAGGTTCCCTGAGCCAGTATCTTCAGCAATTCTTCCAGTTCCCCTCCTCCTCTCTCCATCAGACCAGGTTAGCTCCTTGCTGGCATGTGCTGCTGCTTCACCTGGGGAAGCCTGCCTCTGCAGACCCATGGGTGGAGGGAGTGAGAGAGGGAGGGGACAGTGCATCAGATCCTCTTCTCAGAGATAGCAGAAACCCAGCAAATTGTGACTGTAGGACATCCTGAGGTCAGAGACCTGAGGTCTAGCCTCAGCACTGTCACTGCCAGCTGGATAACCCTGTTATCCAGTTCTCTGTTCTCTTGGGTTTCTTCATCTATGAAATACAGAAAGTGATCTAAATGACCTCTAAGGTCCTTTGATGTAGTTGTCATATTGTATAGTGGAACCACAGCTAAAAGCTGGTCTGCTCAGCTCTTTCCTCTGACCGCCTTGGCTATGAAATAATAATTGCCTGCATGCCTTAATCTCCTCATTATGGATTATAAGAAAAAAATCTTATTTGTGTATTGGTCTTAGAATTCCTACAACAATATATTGATTCTGAAATTTTGACACCTGTCACAAAACCACAGGCTGCCATTTCTGCCTATTTCTACCCCCTGAAGTCCACTCACACCTTGCAGCTTCTAGAGGAGGAAGGATGTGTTCTAAGTTGAGCAGACTCAAGCCAAGGTCTTCAGAATTGCCAGGGGAGATGAGGCTACGAGGGCTCCAGGCTGCAGGAGCTCAAAGAGATACAATGCCAATATTCCAGGATTGCTTTAGGGAAAAATGACATGGTATAAAGAATTCCAGGCTTCCCGGGTGCCGCTAGTGGCAAAGAACCTGCCTGCCAATACAGGAGATGCAGGCTCGATTCCTGAGTCGATCCCCGAGTCGGGAAGATCCCCTGGAGGAGGCCGTAGCAATCCACCCCAATATTCTTGCCTGGAGAATCCCATGGACAGAGTGGAGCCTGGTAAGCTACAGTCCATGGAGTTGCAAAGAGTCAGACATGACTGAAGTGACTTAATACCCATAAAGAATTTGGGAAACTCTGAATATTAGCCCCTTAGAGATTTACCATGCATGTTAGCATATTTAAAGGTCTAAGAAATCCTGTCAGTGAAGAAATCTTAATTATTCCCAGCATCTCCCAAACCTGAATGGCCCCAGACACTTTCTTCACAAAATAGTTACTATCTGATAGAACATGTCCCCAGAACACAGACTGGGACCCAATACCACAGAACCCGGCTGACCTGTCTCTCCCTGGGTCTTCCAAGCAGAAAGAAAACTACAGTTATTGAAATATTTACTAAGCACCTACTGTATGCAGAACAGCCCAAAATTGGCACAGAGTCTGCCTGTCAAGATTTCAAACTCTAAAGCTGCATAGGGGTAGGCAGACATGAAGAAGCATGCCAGGTGGCACACAGGGCGAAGTTCAGGTACAATGTGGAAGCGCTGCAGCCAGGCCCCGGGGCAATGGTTTGCTTCCTGAAGTGAATTTCCACACACTCAGCTGTCAGGCTCGAGTTCTCAGCTTTGTGCCACCGGGGTTGTTACCATTCACCCAGTGACATGACCTCATCGCAGGACAGTCGTTGTTTGTTTTCATAGATTAAGTGGTTGAAGAGACACACCAAGTACTTTTATTTTGTGCTGGCATCCTAGAATTTCTGCCTTACGTGTACAGCTCTGTTGGGTTTTATTTGGAATTGAGATCTATCCTTTCCCTAGAAAAGATGACCCCCTTCTCACAAAGTGAGAAAGGTATTGAACTGGCCAGCGTCCCCTGATGCTGTTTAGCCTCACTCTGGACCAGTGCACCCAGTGTTCCTGGACAAAGGAGCCAGGGCTCTCAAGGCTGCTGCCCTTGCAGAACCTAGCTGTGACTCACTGCTGTTTTCTAAGCACTTCCCCTCCCACCAAAGCACATCCACGTGTCCCCATTTCCTCAGACAGCCCCTCGCCACATCCTTCCTCTTCCCACCCATCCCTGCTGACTGTCCTTAGACTTTTGTTGATCTGTTCTTTTTTTTTTTGGTCTCAATTTTTTTCTTACTCCCTTTCTGCCTTCCCTGTATCTCTCCTTTTTGGCCTCTTTAAAAGAAGCAAAGGATCATTCCTTCTGAGGGTTTGATCCATGGGAAGTCTCTCTCTGCTAAACAGAACAGAGAGGCTGGCACTGTAATTAAAAGGCCAATGTGGTTTCCTCAAAGAAACATCTTTGAAGAAGGAGCTGCTTTTTTTTTTTTTTCCATTATCTGCATTGCTTGACATTTATTGAGTATGTACTCTGCTCTAACCACCAGAGCCCTTTACATATATTTATTGTCTATTAGTTACCACACACCACTCTTGTGGCAGGATATTTTATGGGTGAAAAATTGAATCTCAGGGAAGGTAATAAACTTGTTCAAGGTCACAGAAATAGTGAAAAGTAGTGCCAAGAGGTGAACCTACATTTCTTTGGCTCCAAATCCTGTGTTCTCCCTTCTCTCTCTCACCTCCCATTAAAACAGGGAAGCTAAAATGACAGAATTCTGGTTTTCATCAGATTTATTCCTTAGCAAGTTTCATTCACAGAAGCTCACCCCTACGCACATGTACAGCACAGAGAGCAGATTCCACTACCTTCCTCTTAATGATCTATTACATCTACCAGGGCCAGCAGGGAGGATGTAATGGATCTTGGTGGGATGCTAATATCCTTTGTTTCTTCACACAGATTTGTCTTTAGAGGAACATAGGCGAACACATGCAAATGATTTTATTCCCTTACAATTTCTCCTTCCTGCTTGATCACTGGTATCAGTTTAACTGTTGATCTCCTGTTACCCGCTTACCATCCACCTTGCAGTCAGCAAACATTTGCCATTGGGTCCTAGGGGTGAAACAGTGACTTGTGGGGCTCATTCTTCCTTTCCTGTGACAGGAATCCACCTGCCCTGGGGTCCAGAGTGATTCACAGCAGGTCTCAGAACCTCTGGGCCTGCTCAGTGGCCCGAGAAGACAACTTTCTCTCTCCCTTCTCCAAGCAGTGTGGCCTGTGGCCAGTGAGTTTCCCACTGGGGGACTTAGGTAACTAGGGAGGCCATTTCCTGTCCACCACTCAGAGCAGCTCAGAATGGGGCCACTCCTGTGGTGGCAGCAGCTCAGGAAGAGGTTTCTTAGGGCATCTCCTGACACTTTCTCAGACCTCTGCCCAGGACACCTCGCTGCCCCCAGGAGTGAGCTCAGGGATGGAACCTCTTGCAGGGCTTCTCTCACTTCAAATTCATGCTTGTCGGAGAAAACTTAGAACTTTACACAGGTGACAGAACAGGAACACTGGGGACAGCTGGCAAGCCACTGCACCACATTCTCTGTGACCTATCAGGACGCCAACATCCTATTTCTACAGGAGATGAGACTCAACTGCTCAGATCTGGAGCGGAGCTTTGCATAGCCTGTGTAAAGGCATTTCTTCGTTCAGTAGTATCAGGGCCCTCGTCAGGAGTAAAAGTTGGTCCTCTTTAGTCTAATGCTCAAGAGAAAATGGAAAAGAATAAAGCACGTAGTTTAAAAGCGCAGGCTTTTGATTTGTCTTGTTCCTAGTTTACAGGTGGTGTCACCTTGGACTGGCTAGCTCAGCCACTTTGAACCTCAGTTTCCCCATCTGTAAAATGGAAACACTGTTAGTACCAGCTGTCTAGAGCTGAGGGGATTAAATGGAATAAGCAGTGTCCCTCTCATAGCACACGACCAGTACTTTGAAGCTATTGTTACTGTAAGTATTATTATTAAAATCATACAAAGAAGAAAAGAAATTGGTTCATAAGTGATCCTGCAATAGGATCAGGATAGTGTGGAGCTGACATCTCATGTCAAGATGTTTTATGTAAACTGTTACTCTTGGGGTTTTTTTTATTAATTGATTGATTTGGCTGCACTGGGCCTTAGTTGCGCATGCAGGATTATCCCTGTTACGTGGGATCTTTCGTTGTGGCACAACAGACTCTCTAGGTGTGGCTTGTAGACTCCAGAGCGAGTGGGCTTCAGTAGTTGTAGAGCACGGGCTTAGTTGCTCCACGATGTGTGGGATCTTAGTTCCCCAACCAGGTATCAAACCCTCATCCTCTGCATTGGAAGGTGGATTCTTAACCACTGGTGAGTGGTAATCCCATTATTAAAATGGGATGAAATTAAAAAGACCCTGTTCCAGGACAACGATAATACTTTTACAAAAGGAGAGAATATGCATAAAATGAGGCTTATTCCTGAATAGTTTTTAAAAACTGTTTTCTGAATGAATGATCCATTCAGCTGTAGTAAGAGAGAAGTGGGTAACATAGCCTGCACAGCCATTATAATTCTCTGTAGACCATTTAAATAGAAATGGCATTTGCATCTTTAAGTCAAAGTATGTCCAACGGTTGATTTTAAAATAGTAACTATCCATACAAAGGAATGAAATCTTGTCATTTGTGGAGAATGTGAATGGACCTCAAGGGTGTTATACTAAGTGAAATAAATCAGAGGAAGAGAACTACCTTGTGGTTTCACTTATATGTGGTATTTAAATCACACAAAACAAAACAAAAACAAAGCTCATAGATGCAGAGAACAGTTTGCTGGTTGCCAGAGGTCAGTGAAGGCTGGGAGGGGAATGAGTGAAGGGGTCAAAATGTACAAATTTACAGTTATAAAATAATGAAGTCACAAAGACATTATATATATATAATATATATATAATATATATAATGGTAATCAACATGTTATCATTAATAACACCGTATTGCATTTTTAAAAGTTGCTAATGTCAGACTTTATTTTTTGGGGCTCCAAAATCACTGCAGATGGTGACTGCAGCCATGAAATTAAAAGACGCTTACTCCTTGGAAGGAAAGTTATGACCAACCTAGATAGCATATTCAAAAGCAGAGACATTACTTTGCCAACAAAGGTCCATCTAGTCAAGGCTATGGTTTTTCCAGTGGTCGTGTTTGGATGTGAGAGTTGGACTGTGAAGAAGGCTGAGCGCCGAAGAATTGATGCTTTTGAACTGTGGTGTTGGAGAAGACTCTTGAGAGTCCCTTGGACTGCAAGGAGATCCAACCAGTCCATTCTGAAGGAGATCAGCCCTGGGATTTCTTTGGAAGGAATGATGCTAAAGCTGAAACTCCAGTACTTTGGCCACCTCATGCGAAGAGTTGACTCCTTGGAAAAGAGTCTGATGCTGGGAGGGATTGGGGGCAGGAGGAGAAGGGGACGACAGAAGATGAGATGGCTGGATGGCATCACTGACTCAATGGACGTGAGTCTGAGTGAACTCCGGGAGTTGGTGTGGACAGGGAGGCCTGGTGTGCTGCGATTCTGGGGTCGCAAAGAGTCGGACACGACTGAGTGACTGATCTGATCTGATCTGCACTTGGGGACAAGCCCTTCTTAAGGCTACTACAGGTTCTTCCTGATCTAGCCTTGGATTCCTTCCTTCCATGGAGTTAGGAACTGAGACTTAGAGACTCCTCTCCCTGGATGTCTGTGCTCTGCTTCCTGGAACTCAGATAGCGGTACCAATAGTGGTTATAGAAGCGGCAGGTGGCCGCAGTACTCCACTTCTGTTGAGCCCTTAACTACACACTGAGCACCACGTTGAGGTCCTAGGTATAGTCTCCAGGTTCATCCTGATGACAATTTTATGGGGTAAATATTGTTATTCCCCTTTCCTGGAAAAGAAATGGAATCTCCGAGAGGGTAGATTGCTTGCCTCGGGGACCCGCACAGAGTGACAGTGGGGCTGGGAGGTGAAGACAGGTCCACTCCGAGGCCCATGCTCCTCACCACTGAGCCATCCCATCTCCTGCCGGCTCCAAGTTCTGAGTTTCAAATGGGTCAGAGCTCCAGCCCCAGGTGCTGTCACAGAGGTGGTGACTTAGGGTACTGGACGGGTACTACAGAAGTGATGCTTCCTGACTCGAGGCTCAGGGGCCCAGAAAGGGACACTGAATCCCAGGGAAAGCTCTCAACTAAAGTGCATTTGAGAACGCAGATTTCTGATCTGCAGATCTGGAGAGTCTGGTTTCTAGGTCTGAGTGGGGCCTTGTAATCTGTATTTGAATAAACACCCTAAAGATTCTGATGCAGATGTGCCATGTTGTGAAGAGTGCTGCCTAGGCAGGGATGTGTGTGTGTGTGTGTGTGTATATGTGTGTGTGTGTGTGTGTGTGTGTGTGTTACCTGCATGTGGATGCCAATTGCCCTAGTTCAAGGGTTGTTCTAATAAAGCTCTGTAGAGGGTGGATAAAGATATGCACCACACACAATCCACTTCAGAGGAGCTTTTCTAGACAGACTTCGTGGCCTTCTTTAGACTTTACCATTTGAGCCTGGACTTTGCAGTGAAGGTGACCAGATACCCACTACAAAGGATCATCTTTCTACAAAAACTTCTGCTCAGGATATTCAAAAAAAGTTTTTGGCAGGAAGTCATCGGTCCCCCTTTTCTGGACCTGGGAACAGCAGTAGGAAGTGTTTAGGCCTTTTCCCAAATATAATCTCTGACCATTTGAAGGCTGAGAATCCTCTCTGCCCACGGCCTCCTGGGACTCTGAGTGGCCTGCCTGCCGGTCAGGGGCACCGAACATCCCCACACTGGGGATGTGGGAAAGATGGTCTCTGCCCTGGAGGTCTGGGTGGGGGTGCGGGGGGAGACAGAAGAGATCCATGTGAAAGAATCAGGCACACAAATATAACAAAAATAAGCCAGAGGCAAACGTGTGCTGCTGTGAGAATCCAAGTGCAGACGTGACACTGGACTCAAGGTCCAACATCCAGTGAAAGGGAAGCCGGAGGAGGCTGTGTGTGAGGTGCTAGGTGAGCCGTCAGAACGGCCTTCCCAGGGAGGTCACACGCATTCACACGTGACTGCCCTCGAGCATCTGGAGTGGGCTGTGCTGCTGGTGAGCACAGCAGCCCCCAAGTCAGCCTTTTGGGGAACACAGTGCTGACAGCGCAAGGGGTCTGGGGCACCACCTAGCACAGAGCGCGTGGACCCTGCCCACGTGGGAAGTCAGGCGAGCCTCCCCAAGGTAGTGAGGCTTTCATCAGGTTCCTGAACACAGCCCTGCTGCTGACTTTAGGGGAGTCGGGATGAAATACAAAGAAAGGCCCCAGACCCCAGCCTGTGGCCTGCCCACCTCCCCTTCCATCCCGGCTCGTAAGCCTGTAGCATGTGGACACCTCGGGCCCAGTGTAAGCTCCGTCCATATACTACCTGCTCTTGGCCAGCCTTCAGGCCTACTGTTGTGACTGACCCTCAGGAGGACTGATCCAAATATCAGTCCCTTGCCATCCTAGAAGTGGGGTGCTTAAACAGGGGATTGGGAATACTGGTCTACAGGGGTGAGTGATCTGGTGGTGGGCTGACACGTTCCCTCTGGCCCACAGGCTTCTTATTCTATTGGAGGGAAGGCGAGACACAGCTGAATGAGGACCAACCTGGGCCTCTATAGCTTGGGGCATGGGCAGGGTGCCTGGCTACAGGCCTAAGCATGGTTCTGCCTAGAGGATGAGTCAATGATAGCTAAAGCAGAGGTGGAGGGATGGGAACAGGGTACCTTCCCATAGGAGGAACAACCAGTGCAAGCTCCCTAAGATGGGAAAAGCTTGGTTCACCTCCCCAGGAGCACCTCCCCAAGCACCTTGGGGAGAGCCAAGGTGAGACTGGAGAACAGACTGGGGCCTCCAGGGCCAGGGTAAGGACTCAGCTTTACAAAGGACATAGGCAAGGCGTGGTGGGCCAGGGAAAGGTCACGTTGAATGGAGCAAGAACATTCCTCTCAAACTGAGCTTATATGATGCCAGTAAGGTGTTTGATGTGGGGAGAGAGAGCAAGTTGATCAGTCTGTGGGCCTCAGAATACTGAGAAAGGCCTGAGAAGGAAGGAAAATAAAACAGTTATAGAGGAGCTGTAGACATGTAGAAAGGGGTCAGGATTGTCAGGGTAAGCACAGAGCCTCTGGGAGGAACACTGAAGAACAGGGCTAGGGGCCAGGTTCTCTCTCTGTGCTGTGCTGACCATTGCAGTGAGGCAAAATAATCTGCCACATATAACACCTTTCTGCTCTAGGACTGTTCCCTGTGTTTGAGTCATAGTACTGTACACATGTGATTTTTTTGTGGTTTTCTGTGTGGTTTCCTGAAAGTCTTTATGGATTGGAAACACATTCCATCGTCCACTTAGTAAATATGGCCATGTTTATGCTATGGTCTACATTTTACAGTCATCACTGAATCCTTGTTTTCTTTTTGCGTCATTTTATTTATTTATTTATTTATTTTGGTTTGGTTAGCGAGTAGTTTTTTTTTTTTTTTTTTTTTATTTTTAAACTTTACAATATTGTATTAGTTTTGCCAAATATCGAAATGAATCCGCCACAGGTATACCCACGTTCCCCATCCTGAACCCTCCTCCCTCCTCCCTCCCCTCCCCTCCCTCTGGGTCATCCCAGTGCACCAACCCCAAGCATCCAGTACCGTGCATCGAACCTGGACTGGCGACTCGTTTCATACATGATATTATACATGCTTCAATGCTATTCTCCCAAATCTCCCCACCCTCTCCCTCTCCCACAGAGTCCATTTTTGCGTCATTTTAGAATTTGCTTTTTTTAGAATTAGTGGTGGCACTCTTGCTAGTTAATGCTTCTGAAATTATTAATACATTGCTGCTAAGTCACTTCAGTCGTGTCCAACTCTGTGCGACCCCATGGACGGCAGTCCACCAGGCTCCGCCGTCCCTGGGATTCTCCAGGCAAGAACACTGGAGTGGGTTGCCATTTCCTTCTCCAATGCATGAAAGTGAAAAGTGAAAGTGAAGTCGCTCGGTCGTGTCCGACTCCTAGCGACCCCATGGCCTACAGCCTACCAGGCTCCTCCGTCCATGGGATTTTCCAGGCACAAGTACTGGAGTGGGGTGCCATTGCCTTCTCCGATTAATACATTAGGCCACAGTAAGAATTGTTCCCGAAGTCTGTGGGCAGATGTTATGTGTGTGTGTGTGCATGTGTTTATGATAGCAATGCTCACATAATCTCAATAACCAAGCCCTAGGGACTCACACTTGGAGGTGGAACAGCTGGTTTAAATTAGGTCTCCATGTGAAATACGGTATCACTATTTTTTTCCTAGCATTGTGGGAAAGTATATGGAAAATAATTTGACTGATAGGAAATAAATCTGGATGTGTGGTCAGGACTGAGGCACAAACCACATGATGGTCAATGCCTGCTCTGTGAAGCAGGTCTCTCCAGGGGAAGATGTAACCCTTTCAGGTCACAGCACTGAGAAGTCGCTGTGTGGTACCAAAATAGCCTGAAAGAACAGTGACTTTGCAGAAACACTGATTCTCCATCCATTTCAACAGGAAAGGAGCTAAAGCCATAGAAAAATACAGCCAGAGGCCTCAAGAATTAATGCATTAGGTGTCTTTGAAGAACAACTTTAAATGTTTAAGTATTTCATCTTTATTTTAAGGAGATGGATTTGAATGTCTAGCTCAAAGAGTCAATGACGTTGTGATTCTGAGTGTTTTCTGATGACTTCTTTTGGCAGGATTGTTGTTGTTGCTGTTCAGTCACTCAGTCGTGTCCTGTCTAACTCTTTTTGACCTCATGGTCTGCATCACGCCAGGGTTCCCTGACCTTCACTATTGCCCGGAGTTTGTGCAAACTCACAACCCTTGAGTTGATGATGTCATCCAACCATCTCATCCTCTGTCACCCTCTTCTCTTCCTGGCTGCAATCTTTCCCAGCATCAGGGTCTTTGAGTCAGCTCTTTGCATCAGGTGGACAGGGCTTATCAAAAGCTGATCACATCAACAGAAGAATTGATTGAAAACTTTACAATACTCAGTCTCTATTGGCAATATAATGTCTTGGTCTAGACAGCCAGAGTTCCACAAAAGTGACTGGTAACTGGGTAAGTAGGGAAAGGGGCAAGGCCGAGAAGCAGTGAGCCAGGGATTGCTCACAGCTGCAGGAGAGGGGTTGGCTCTGGGAATCCCAGAGGTCTCCTGTGCTCCCAGAGGAGTCCCAGGAGACCAAATGAAAGGTTATCTCTTTCCCAAGAGGCTCTTAATTCTTTTCAGGATGGTCTGGACTCTGGCTCATCCTAGGGGTCTGATTCCAGATCTGTTCCCTGACATCTCACGAGAGCTCAGCTAAATCTGAGCAGGTGGAGAGTGATGGTGCCTGCTGAGAGCCTATTGGGCTGGAGCTGGGCTCCGGGCTGGCAGGTGGCCCATCACTTTCTGCTTCAGCCAATTTCAGAAAAGAAGAGACAGATTATTACTGCAGTGCTCCTGACTGGTACCAGATTATAACCCTGTGCTAGCATGGAAACTCTCTGTTGCTGTTTCCTACTTGTTTCTGTACAGGGAAAGGAAAGATGTATTTAGAACTGATCTCTTCTGTTTGTTTGGTTTTTTTTCCTTCATTTTTTAATTCATGTTTTGATATTCTTCTTGGTACCTTCTCCTTTGATTCCATCTCTGTCTTCAAGTGTGCATCTCTTATTTAGTGCTTAGAAGGACCTACCAGTGCCAAGTTTACCAAAACTAACTTCCCTTCATCAGGGGAAAGAGCACCAGCCTGGGAGTCCTAGTTTTGACATCCATAAGAATTGTGACGTTGGCAAGTCAATTTCTCCCATGAGCCTTGGATTCTTGATCTGGAAGAAAGAAGTTGGGCTGCCCTCTGAGGTTGCTGCCAGCACTAAATGCCATTCATTCCTCTCATTTTATTTGGAGGAAAGAAGGCAGAGAAGTGTTCCCTTAGACCTTGAAATTTTCCCCCTGTAACCTTCTCTGTTCGGGCTGCACTCTCACTCAAGTCAGAGAAGTGAGTTGCTCCCCAGGTTTTGGCACTGTTGCTGAACCAAGTAAAATTAGTGGACCGTGGCAGGGGTGGGGGTGGGGGATCAAGGTTAAGACCAAGGCTTTGATCTACTGTCAACTGAACTTATCAGCCCAGACCTTAACCAAGATGGAGAAAGTAACTCAAGTGAACATTAGTGTCAGAGCACCAAAGCATAGGTAGCAGCAAAATAATCTTAGAGATTAAGCAAAGGATTTTGAGGCTGCATACCATAGAGGGGGGACTTTAATAGCAGATTATTATTAAGTGTTCTACTCCACTTGCTCTGGTCATAGCAAATACCTTCTTCCAACAACACAAGAGAAGACTCTACACATGGACATCACCATCAATACCAAAATCAGATTGATTATATTCTTTGCAGCCGAAGATGGAGAAGCTCTATACAGTCAGCAAAAACAAGACCAGGAGTTGACTGTGGCTCAGACAATGAACTCCTTATTGCCAAATTCAGACTTAAATTGAAGACAGTAGGGAAAACCACAAGACCATTCAGGCATGACCTAAATCAAATCCCTTATGATTATACAGGAAAAGTGACAAATATATTCAAGGGATTATATCTGATAGACAGATTGCCTGAAGAACTGTGGACAGAGGTTCGTGACATTGTACAGGAGGCAGTGATCAAGATCATCCCCAAGAAAAAGAAATGCAAAAAGGCAAAGTCGTTGTCTGAGGAGGCCTTACAAATAGCTGAGAAGAGAAGAGAAGTTATGAGGCAAAGGAGAAAAGGAAAGATATACCCATTTGAATGCAGAGTTCCCGAGAACAGCAAGGAGCGATAAGAAAGCCTACCTCAGTGATCAATGCAAAGAAATAGAGGAAAACAATAGAATGGGAAAGACTAGAGATCTCTTCAAGAAAATTAGAGATACCTAAGGGAACATTTCATGCAAAGATGGGCTCAATAAAGGACAGAAATTGTATGGACCTAACAGAAGCATAAGATATTAAGAAGAGGTGGCAAGAATACACAGAAGAACTATACAAAAAAGGTCTTCATGACCCAGATAACCACAATGGTGTGATCACTCACCTAGAGCCAGACCTCCTGGAGTGCAAAGTCAAGTGGGCCTTAGGAAGCATCACTACAAACAAAGCAAGTGGAGGTGATGGAATTCCAGTTGAACTATTTCAAATCCTAAAAGGTGATGCTGTGAAAGTGCTACATTCAATATGCCAGCAAATTTGGATAACTCAACAGTGGCCAAAGGACTAGAAAAGGTCAGTTTTCATTCCAATCCCAAAGAAAGGCAATGCCAAAGAATGTTCGAACTATTGCACAGTTGCACTCATCTCACACACTAGCAAAATAATACCCCAAATTCTCCAAGCCAGGCTTCAACAGTCCGTAAACCATGAACTTCCAGATGTTCAAGCTGGATTTAGAAAAGGCAGAGGAACCAGAGACCAAATTGCCAACATCCGCTGGATCATCGAAAAAGCAGGAGAGTTCCAGAAAAACATCTACTTCTGCTTTATTGATTACACCAAAGCATTTGACCATTTGGATCACAATAAACTGTGGAAAATTCTTAAACAGATGGGAATGCCAGACCACCTTGCCTGCCTCCTGAGAAATCTGTATGCAGGTCAAGAAGCAACAGTTAGAACCAGACATGGAACAACAGACTGGTTCCAAATCAGGAAAGGAGTACGTCAAGGCTGTATATTGTCACCCTGCTTATTTAACTTATATGCAGAGTACATCATATGAAATGCCGGGCTGGATGAAGCACAAGCTGGAATCAAGATTGCTGGGAGAAATATCAATAACCTCAGATATTCAGATGATACCACCCTTATGGCAGAAAGTGAAGAAGAACTAAAGAGCCTTTTAATGAAAGTGAAAGAGGAGAGTGAAAAAATTGGTTTAAAGCTCAACATTCAGGAAACTAAGATCATGGCATCTGGTCCTATCACTTCATGGCAAATAGATGGGGAAAGAATGGAAACAGTGTCACACTTTATTTTTTGGGGCTCCAAAATCACTGCAGATGGTGACTGCAGCCATGAAAGTAAAAGACGCTTGTTCCTTGGAAGAAAAGCTATGACCAACCTAGACAGCATATTAAAAAGCAGAGACTACTTTGCCAACAAAGGTCAGTCTAGTCAAAGCTATGGTTTTTCCAGTAGTCATGTATGGATATGAGAGTTGGACTATAAAGAAAGCTGAGCACCGAAGAATTGATGCTTTTGAACTGTGTTGTTGAAGAAGACTCTTGAGAGTCTCTTGGACTGCAAGGAGATCAAACCAGTTAATCCTAAACGAAATCATTCCTGAATACTCATTGGAAGGATTATGCTGAAGCTGAAACTCCAATACTTTGGCCACCTGATATGAAGAACTGACTCATTGGAAAATATTCTGATGCTGGGAAAGATTGAAGGTGGGAGGAGAAGGGAGGACAGAGGATGAGATGGTTGGATGGCATCACCGACTGGATGGACATGAGTGTGAGTAAGCTCTGGGAGTTGATGATGGACAGGGAAGCCTGGCATGCTGCAGTCCATAGGGTCGCAAAGACTCGGACAGAGCTACTGAACTGAACTGAATTGATACTCCAGTCTGTGTAGTAGAAAGGCAAATCACATTAGACTAAATTTAAGCCTAGAGGAGAACAGTATCTATATTAGGTGTTTAGTGAATAGTTAATAGTGACACTTTGGGGACACATATTTCATTTTTCATGTGTGCGTGCTCAATTGTGTTCAACCCTTTGCTACCCCATAAACTGTAGCCTGCCAGGCTCCTCTCTCAGTGTGATTTTTCAGGCAAGAATACTGGAGTGGGTTGCCATTTCCTCAAGGGATCTTCCCGTAACCTGCATCTCTTGTATCTCCTGCTTGGCTAGGATGGATTCTTTACCTCTGAGCCACCAGGGGCACACACCTCAGTTCAGTTTCAGGCTTTGCCACCTATTGGTTGGGAACTTTGAGCAAGTCTCTTAGGCCCTCTGTCCTTCAGTTTCCTCATCTATAAAATGAGCATAATTATGGTTCCTGACTCTTAGGATTGTTGTGAGAGATACATGAGTTAACATATATGAAGTGCTTAGAACAGTCACATAAGTGCTATGTTGGTTCTATTATTTAGTCATTTGACGAGCATAATAAATAATGCATTTGTGTAAGATAGTTCAAAAAGTTTTTTGTGTTTTTTCATTTAATATTATGCATTGTACTCTTTGACAAATGGACTTTTGTTCATGTGCTAAGTGCTTTCTTGCTCCATCAGTCAAATACATTTAAATCCTCATTACCTTTAGGCCTTGTTTTACTATGGTCTCATGGAATGCCTGGAAAATCCCATGGATGGAGGAGCCTGGTGGGCTGAAGTCCATAGGGTCGCTAAGAGTCGGGCACGACTGAGCGACTTCCCTTTCACTTTTCACTTTCATGCATTGGAGAAGGAAATGGCAACCCACTCCAGTGTTCTTGCCTGGAGAATCCCAGGGACAGAGGAGCCTAGTGGGCTGCTGTCTATGGGGTCGCACAGAGTCAGACATGACTGAAGCGATGCAGCAGCAGCAGCAGCAGCATGGAATTTTATAGATGAAAAGGGATTATATGAATTACCTTTCAGCTGCATTTTAAAGGTGAAGCGAACAGGGAGGTTAATCCCATTGCAAAGCATTGATGGAGCTGGAGCTTCAATTCAGTCTCTTGGCAGGTCCTTCATTTCCTAATACTAAACTGGCTTAAAAACAACAACATTTTTCTCATGAGAAAGTATGCGTCAAGCTTCCCTGGCCTGGTTTCAGTGGACGCCCCTCTCTGCATCTACAGGTGAGCTCCTGGGTGACGTGGCTGATCCTCGCGGCGGGCTCCATGGAAGAGAAGCGGGAAGTCTTCTCGTACTTGGTTCATGTGGCCAAATGCTGCTGGAACATGGGCAACTACAATGCCGTCATGGAGTTCTTGGCCGGCCTCAGGTATGGGCAGTGGAGTATGGTTATCTGGGGTTTCCTTTTAACAGCTGAATGGCACTAAATTAATTGTCCGGGTAACCATATTTGGAGAAGGCAATGGCACCCCACTCTGGTACTCTTGCCTGGAAAATCCCATGGACGGAGGAGCCTGGTAGGCTGTAGTCCATGGGGTCGCGAAGAGTCGGACACGACTGAGCGACTTCATGTTCACTTTTCACTTTCATGCACTGGAGAAGGAAATGGCAACCCACTCCAGTGTTCTTGCCTGGAGAATCCCAGGGACGGGGGAGCCTGGTGAGCTGCTGTCTATGGGGTCGCACAGAGTTGGACATGACTGAAGCGACTTAGTAACAGCAGGCAATTGGTACTGACTATATGGGGGAAATATATTAACCTGTGTTAGTGCCACAATTCCTGTTCCTCAGAGGTGCTGCAGAATTAAGCAGGCATGATCCTACTCCACTGTGTCTGCCCTGACCCCATGCTCTTGGGCAGGCTGAGTGTCTGATTGCTTAACTCTGTCAACACCATCACTGACCCCCCTTTCCCCTTCCTGCCATGTGTGCCCCACTGTTACCTGTCTCTTCCCAGATCTGCCTTACAAATTACCCAGCACTGTAAGCTGCCAACCACTGACTGCCCTCACCAATGACAGTGGCTTATGTTGATAATGATATCACTGAATAATGTTCGCTGTCATTTTTATTGAACACTTACTACATGTCAAGCACTGGACTAAGCGTGTTCCATGCATTAAAACTTTCGATTGTCAGAACAATTTTTTGAGGTACATACTATTATTATTTCCACACCGGATGAAAGAAGAAACGTCTAAGATAAGAAGAAATTAAGTCACTCACCCAAGGTCACCTGGTGTGGCCAGGATGTGAATGGAGGCCACCTTGATTTCAGAGCCTGTGCTCTTAACTTCTGGAAAATCCCATGGATGGAGGAGCCTGGTGGGCTGCCGTCTATGGGGTCACACAGAGTCGGACATGACTGAAGCGACTTAGCAGCAGCAGCAGCAGCCCTTAACTTCTATGATATCTTCCTCTTACACCTCCATCAAGCTAATAATAAGATCAGTATTCTATCCTTAAAGCCTCCAGCTGTATTCCCTTTAAGCATCAGTTACCTTGCATGAAATAGCTGCTCCTCACTCTTGTGGTGGCAGTGTGGTATGAGGAAGAAGAGGATAAATGGTGGAGTTAGAATAACAGGGAATCAAATCCTGGCTCCCCTGTGGAACAGCTGTGTGATCTAGTTACTTGACCTCATTAAGCTTCAGTTTCTTCATCTGCAAATGGGGGCAATAATAAAAAGCACCTATCCCTTTGCATAGGATTTAATGAGACAGTGTAAAGTGTTGAGTATGTGCGTCTGGCATGTAGTAAGGCTCAAAAAGAGAACTTGTCATTGCTGTTGTTGTTGTCTAAGATTCATCTTCCCAATGAAGATCTATAAATAGATCTTGCTTCATAACATTTCAAGGTTTTTCTTTGATTCTCCAGGCCTGACATAGGGGTTCAGGATTGGGGATGGAGAGGAAAATTTTTAGTTGGAAATTTTTTCGTCCTTTTGAACTTTCTCAACTAAGAATAAACTCACATGATCATGTCCTTGGCATTTAAAATGGTCGTACAAATGCACTAAGCATGGCTCAAAAGAAGGAAAAATAGAAAAGTACTGGGTGAAGAAAAGGCTATATGCAGGTGATTTGGTTCTCTTTGTGATAAATTTTCTACAATCTGCACTACTTTTCTTTTTTAATATTATTTATTTGGCTGCACAAGATCTTAATTGTAGCATGCAGGATCGTTCATTGTGGTGTGCTGGCTTCTCTCTAGTTGCAACATGCAGGCTTAGTTACCTCACAGCATGTGGGATCTTAGTTGCCCAAGCAGGGATCAAACCCACATCCCCTGCATTGGAAGGCAGATTCTTAACTGCTGGACCACCAGGGAAGTCCCTGCATTATTTTTCTTTAAAAAAATAGAGATCATATGCTGATAAAATAGTCCTGTTTTAATGATGCTTGGGCTTCCCTGGTGGCTCAGCAGTAAAGAGTCCACCAGCAATGCAGGAGATACAAGAGATCCCTGGGTGTGGAAGATCCCCCAAAAGAGGAGATGACAACCCACGCGAGTATTCTTGCTGGGAAAATCCCACGGATGGAAGAACCTGGTGGGCTACAGACCCTCTTGTGGGCTAGGGCTGCAAAGAGTCGGACATGACTGAGCAACTAAGCACGAACATACAATGGTGCTTATCCTTCCGTTGACTGGTAAACTGGTGCTGACTGTTGTCTGGGGACCTCGAGTCCTCTCTTCTGGGTTTCACCATCCTCACAGCATGGCAGCTGGCTCCCTCCAAAGTGAACAATCCAAAAGAACAAGGCAGGGACTTCCCTGGTGGTCCAGGGGTTAAGGACCTGCCTGCCAAGGCAGCGGACATGGGTTTGATCCTTGGTCTGGGAACTAAGATCCTACCTGCCAGTGGGCAGCTGAGCCCATGCACCACACCTGTTGAACCCTTGCACTCTGGAGCCTGTGCACCGCAACTACTGAACCCCTGAGCCCAATTACTGAAACCCATTGCCTAGAGCCTGTGCTCTGCAACAAGACAAACCACTGCAGCGAGAAGCCTGCACACCACACCTGGGGAGTAGCCCCACAACTAGAGGAAGCCTGTACACAGCAATAAAGACCCAGTGCTGCCAAAAATGAATAAATAAATAGAAATAAATAAATAGAAACAGCAAGGCAGAAGCTGCGGTGCTTTTTACGTCCTGGCCTCAGGAGTCACACACTGTCCACTTCTGCCGTATTATACTGATCGTGTAGGACCAGCACTGGCTCACTGTGGGTGGGAACCACACCGCAGCAGGAAGTGTGGATCTTTGGAGGCCATCTTGGAGGTTGGCTGCCACGTACCATATATTAGCGAGTCTCTTGATGCAAAGAATAGCCTCATAATGCCCAATGGAGGCCTTGGGTAAATGTGACTTTTAGACTCAACTTAGTTTGAATTCAAAATCCAAGAAGTCCATGTGAAAGTGAAAGTTGCTCAGTCATGTCTGACTCTTTGCAACCCCATGGGCTGTAGTCCATGGAATTCTCCAGGCCAAAATACTGAAGTGGGTAGCCTTTCCCTTTTCCAGGAGATCTTCCCAATGCAGGGATTGAACCCAGGTCTCCTGCATTGCAGGTGAATTCTTTACCAGCTGAGCCACAGAGGAAGTCTATAGAGCCAGGTAATTCTTTCTTAGATGAGAAATAATGTCAAAGCAGCTAAACCTTACCACTGATTCCTGGCCACCCCAAACCCATTGCCACCTAGTTTCACACTCCTATATTTGGCTTAAGGCTGAATTAGTCTTTACAAATAGATGGGTAAAACTACCAGGTTTAATAGTTCGTCAGCCAGAACAGTAGATATAGGAGGTAAGTTACTAGATGTCCTCATGATGGAATGATTGTGGAAGAAGAGCTCACATGTGCACTTTCAAGTTTGAAAGTATTTAGATTACAAGTAATTGAACTGCATCAAGATAACTGAATTTTTTTAATTTTTAAAACAATTAGAGGAGAAGGGGGCACAACCTTATTGTGAAGTGACTGCTTTCCTGTCACCTTTGTACATTTGGCTTCCTCAAACTAAATTCCCAGCTGCTTATAGGAAACGAGTAGAAGTACAAAGATTTACAGGCAGCAATATTTACTCAG
Organism: Bos indicus; assembly: GCF_029378745.1. Taxonomy (NCBI): domain Eukaryota; kingdom Metazoa; phylum Chordata; class Mammalia; order Artiodactyla; family Bovidae; genus Bos; species Bos indicus. The sequence continues at coordinate 15,646,402 of NC_091785.1, forward strand.
TTTTAATGTCAATATAAAATAACCCAAATGTCAAGGACACCTCGATTTTAAAATAATAAAATAAAATAACCCAATGAACAATAATAGAAAAATGAAGGCAATAACATGATGCATCCACACACTGGAGTATTATTTAATCACCAGAAACAATGTTTATAATAATTTTAATATCATAGGACATACAATGTATACATACAATATATAAAACTACCTGGGAACAAAGCTGTCCATACTTAATAACTTCAGCAATATTTATGCAACAAAATGTATAAAATATTTAGACCAGACAGACACAAATAGGATAAGTACTGGAAGGAAATATTCCTACTGTTGTCTGTGGTTGGAAGAGCTGTGAGTGGATTTTCTATATTTTTGGTATTTTCGAGATCATCTACAATGGGCATACCTTTTTAATCGTGAAAAGAAATAAAGTTTCTTTTTTAAAAGCATCAGTTCTCAGTCTAACAAAACACCATTGCTCTTTACTAAGGTTTGTCTCTTGCCCCACCCACATATCATGACTCCTGAAAAAAAAGGATGATCAGATAATGAGAACCAAGTCTCATTCATGTGTTCACTTCATGTATTTAAACCTCCATTCCATGCCCCCAGATGGATTCTCACCACCTTATAAGGAACTGGTTGTAGGACAAGTCGAACCCAGTGGGGTGAAATCAGGAGACAATTTATTTTTCTGACCTCACTGTCTTTCAAACTTGCCAATTGGCTGTTTTCCCCCCGAACTCTGGACTGTACCGTGGGCCCCCCGTGTCTTTCCCGGTCACTTGTGTAGTTAATAAGCCGTCTCCTTCGCCTATGCCCTTGAGCTCTAGTGACCCCCAGAATCGTATGGCAGTGCCACACGATTGTTGTGGCAGGTTGCCCTCAGTGTGACACCATTTGTATAAAGTCTAAAATGCACAAACAATTGTACAAACTGCTTAGCAGTATCTGCCCAGGTTGAGAAAGTATGAGGAAGTGTCAGGGAAGGAGCGCAATAAAGTTGCAGACGTGGTCCCTGGCGGTGAGGAAGGGAGGGGGGTGTGTCCACCGAGGAGTTCTGGGGCCTCAGCCATATTATGAATGCTTTATTTTTTTAAACTGAGAGGTTGATGTGTGAGTGTGTGTCGTGTTGTACTTTTTGATGTCTTTTGGATGTCTTAGGTATTACCTAATGATTTTTTAATCCAGTCTGATATAAATCAGAGCTTCAAGTTTTCATTTAAAACTTCAAAAAAAGAAGTAAAGGGACTTCCCTGATGGTCCAATGGTTAGCACTCCACACTTCCACTGCTTGGGACATGGGTTCAATCCCTGGTCAGGAAACTGAGATCCTGTATGCCACACTCCTGCTGCTGCGAAGTCACTTCAGTCGTGTCTGACTCTTTGTGACCCCATGGACTGTATCCCGCCAGGCTCCTCTGTCCATGAGATTCTCCAGGCAAGAACACTGGAGTGGATTGTCATGCCCTCCTCCAGGGGATCTTCCCAACCCAGGGATCAAACCTGTGTCTCTGATGTCTCCTGCACTGGCAGGCAGGTTGGTTCTTTACCACTAGCGCCACCTGGGAAGGAAGAAAAAACAAAGAAAAACTTCACCCTTTCCCCAGTTTCACAGCCCTACCAGTCTCAGAAAGCTGCAGTAGGGTGGGAAGATATAATTTATCTTTCTGTCCCTCTGTCTCCAGCTCAGAGTTCCTGCAGAAAACATGGGCAGGATAGGAGAGAAGAAGGGAGGAGGGGTAAAGGGAGCCAGTCTAACTTGACTGGGGCCACTGTGATCTGGCTTTGGTGACCCCACAGAGAGCCATGTGGGGTGTTTTCAGGGTCACTTCCTACTTACCTGCCCTGCTGCTGCTGCTGCTGCTAAGTTGCTTCAGTCGTGTCCAATTCTGTGCGACCCCATAGATGGCAGCCCAGCAGGCTCCCCCATTCCTGGAATTCTCCAGGCAAGAACACTGAAGTGGGTTGCCATTTCCCTCTCCAGTGCATAAAAGTGAAAAGTGAAAGTGAAGTCGCTCAGTCCTGTCCCGACTCTTAGCGACCCCACGGACTGCAGCCTACCAGGCTCCTCCGTCCTAACTCTCCCCAATTTCTGTCCGAAAGCAACCCCCTGTACCATCACCTGGAGAGGGGTTGTACACCCCCAGCCTGGCCCACTACTCAGTCCTCCCCCACAGCATCTAGTTCTGGAAGGCCTACCCTTACAGACTCTTTCCACTAGGGCCCCCTTATTTGGAGGGAAGCCTTTCAAGATAACTCAAGCCCTGCTGCCTCTCAGGGTCCATTCCAGACTCACAGAAAGCCCCAGCAATTTGCCCACCCAGGCTCTAGAGATGCAAAGCACACTCACCAGATCCTTCCCCCTCACTAGCCATCCCGCGGCCCCAGCCAGCCTCTCGTCCTTACACTTTCCCAGGAAGTCACACACCAGACAGTCCACATGATCAACAAGCTGCCAGGACACGGGCCAGCCTCTCCATGAGGTTCCCCGAAGCCCCTGAACTTGGGGAGATCTCCTCCTTCTCACTTACCATGTCCTGACAGCCCTCTGCAAAGAAGTCCCCGCTTGGCTGCTCAGACCCAGGTGACAATTTATTAAAGTAATATTCACATCATTTGGGGAAGTAGGTAGCAATGTGAATCCCAAATAAATATTAAAACAGAAAGAAAACATAAACAGAAATGAATTTCATACAGAATTTAAGCTGTTTACTGTAAACGATATTATTTCCCCTTTGGCCTAAAAACAATGTCCCTGACTTGCCATAGGTCAAGAAAAGTTTTAAAAATGTGGCAGTTTATGGACCAGTCTGATCTGGAGACCATGAGGAGCCTGAAGGACGCCATGGCCCAGCACGAGTCTTCCTGCGAGTACAGGAAGGTGGTGACCCGAGCACTGCACATCCCCGGCTGCAAGGTGGTTCCCTTCTGCGGGGTGTTTCTGAAGGAGCTCTGTGAGGTGCTGGACGGAGCCTCTGGCCTCATGAAGCTTTGCCCGAGGTACAATTCGCAGGAAGAAACTCTGGAGGTGAGACCTTTTAAAACTCTCATGATCTGAAGAGTCATTGTTGCCTCCTGGCTTGTCACACACTGAAGCCAGAAGAAAGACATCTCTGAGGCCAGGGTTATCCATTGTCACAGTTGCGTTGACTAACAGATCCTTGGGGGCTGCCCTGGTGGCTCAGACGGTAAAGAATCTGCCGGCAATGCAGGAGACCTGGGTTTGATTCCTAGATTGGTAAGATCCCCTGGAGAAGGGAATGGCAACCCACTCCAGTATTGTTGTCTGGAGAATTCCATGGACAGAGGAGCCTGGCAGGCTACAGCCCATGGGGTCACAAAGAGTCGGACATGACTGAGCAGCTGACAGTTTCACTTTCACTAGATCGTGAACATTCCAAAGAAAAGAAGGCCAACTACCACTGTTGGGCTTTATATTAAGTTAGCTTTAATGGGGCAACGTACAAATGGTGTTGTTTTTCTGGGTGTTTTTTCTTAAGGTTGATGGGATTTTCCTCTCTTGCTAGGTGCAAATGGGTGAAGGGGATATAAGAAGTCAGATGAGAGTAGTAACTTTTTGGGGTCAGTGGAAGAAAGACTGAGGGGAAGTCAGTGCTGCCTTCTTTTCCTCCATTCTGGGAATCTGGTGTGTCCTCCAAGGATGCGCTCTGGGCTCCTGATCATGCTGTCCTCAGCCCATTGCTGCTCATTCCCAACCCCCAGCATGGGAAGGACCACATGAGCTTGGACTCAGTGTTGGGCAGTGCAGAGAAGAGGCACTGAGAAACAGAATATACAGACACCTCTCTATATGGTATTTAGAAATGAAAGAAGGGATTGAAAGGTGGGAGACTTTATGGAGAAATTTGAGGAGTCCCATGCCCGGAAGTCCCATACCTAAACTAAAGTCATTCTCACCATGGTGCCGGCACCCACTGTTGACCTTACACATACACACTCTCCCCCTCTCTCCTTCTCTCTCTCTCTTTCTCACCCTCATTCACACCCCTTCTTGGTGACAGTGGGAAGACTCTCCTAAAACTGCAGCCTCTTCCAGGTCCCTTGGGAGCAAAATAATTACTTGGTATCAGGGAGACTTAGAGCCCCTGACAGGTGCTGGCAGCATTACTGGCTTCTATCTCCCTGGCTTGTGAGAGGGGCATAAAGTGCAAGGAGACACTTCCCCAGTGGTTCAGCGGTAAAGAATCTGCCTGCAGTGCAGGAGACGCAAGTTCAGTCCCTGGGTTGGGAAGATCCCCTGGAGGAGGAAGTAACTACCCACTCCAATGTTATTGCCTGAAAAAATCCCATGAACAGAGGAGCCTGGCAGGCTACAGCCCATGGGTCAAAAAGAGTCAGACACGACTTAGCGACTAAATAGCCAAAAAAAAGTGAAAGAAATGAAGGGGAAAGCTTAAAGCAAGCCTCCCAAACTGTCCCCGCACTGGCTGCCTCACATCTCAGAAGTAGGGAACTCCATATCTCATGGCCTAGCCATCCCTCTGACCTCTGATGGGAGATACTTCCCTGGTTACAAATACAGACAATAAGAGCTTATAAATCACCAGGAAGCCTCTGTGTTACTGTTAAGATGTATGGGAAATAAAGCAAAATGTCCCCCCTCCTTGATCATTTCCTTGGGCCCCAGTAATTTTATCTGGTTCCATAGAATAATAGATTTCTGTCATGGTTTTTCTCAATTCTCACTACAGGAATAAAATAACTCTGTCCTTCCTCTGTAAAGTGGCTAATCTTCTCCCTAGGGAACCTTGAAATAATATTGCTTTTTGTGTTATAAACTGGAAGTGAAGTGTTGATTCCTAGAGGGACTGAAGTTGTCTTAGTGGAAACAAGAGTAAGTTTTGGTATTTCATGTGGTGAAAGGAAAAAATGTTTTTCCTGGAGGTTGGTTTTCCCCCAATAAAATAGGCACAAATGCCATTATTTATGACTGTTATGATTTTGTTTCTCTAGCCAAGTAGGTTATTTAGATGTAGTATGTGAAGCTGCAATAACAAATCCTCAATATATTTCTCTGTAGTTTGTAGCCGATTATAGTGGACAAGATAATTTCTTACAACGAGTGGGACAGAATGGCTTAAAGAATTCAGAGAAGGAGTCCACTGTCAACAGCATCTTTCAGATCATCAGGAGCTGCAGTCGAAGTCTGGAGACAGAGGAGGAGGACAGCTCCAGTGAAGGGAGCAGCTCAAGGAAAAATTCCCTGAAGGATAAAGCCCGATGGCAGTAAGTTTTACATGGGATGTTTTACATGGGATTTAAAAATTGGGATTCTCATTTCTTCTTTTTCCTACCCCAGTTTGGTTTCAGGTTATAAATAGCATCCATGTACGTGTTAGTTGCCCAGTCCTGTGCAACTCTTTGCAGCCCCATAGACTGTAGCCCAGCTTCCCCGGTGGCTCAGATGCTAAAGCATCTGCCTGCAATGCGGCAGACCCAGATTCAATCCCTGGGTCAGAAAGATCCCCTTGAGAAGGAAATGGCTACCCACTCCAGTACTCTTGCCTGGAAAATGCCATGGACGGAGGAGCCTGGTAGGCTACAGTCCATGGGGTCGCAGAGAATCGGACACGACTGACCGACTTCACTTTCATTTTCAGACTATAGCCCACCAGGCTCCACTGTCCATGGAATTTCCCAGGCAAGAATACTGGAGTGGGTTGCCATTCCCTTCTCCAATAGTATCCAGAGTATACATTATAAATCAACTATACTTTGATGTGTTTGTGTGTGTGTGTTAGTTGCTCACTTGTGTCCGACTCTTCGCAACCCCATGGACTATAGCCTGCCAGGCTCCTCTGTCCATGGCATTTTCCAAGCAGGAATACTGGAGTGGGCTGCATTTCCTCCTGCAGGGCATCTTCCCAACCCAGGGATTGAACTGGCATCTCCTGTATTTCTTGCCCTGGCAGGCCAACTTTACCACTGTGTCACCTGGGAAGCCACAGTACTTCAATTAAAAAACTAATTTTTAAAAAAGGGTTTATTAGTTACTGGATAAGGCATGGGGCAAATATTAACATTTTTAAATCAAATATACTGATTTAGTGGCAGAGAAGGCAATGGCACCCCACTCCAGTACTCTTGCCTGGAAAATCCCATGGACGGAGGAGCCTGGTAGGCTGCAGTCCATGGGGTCACTAAGAGTCGGACACAACTGAGCTACTTCACTTTCACTTTTCACTTTCATGCACTGGAGAAGGAAATGGCAATCCACTCCAGTGTTCTTGCCTGGAGAATCCCAGGGACGGGGGAGCCTGGTGGGCTGCCATCTATGGGGTCGCACAGAGTCAGATGCGACTTAGCAGCAGCAGCAGCAGCAGTAGGATTGGAGTCAGTCATACCCAGAAATCAGCAGTGTTGCAGCTCCCTCAACTTCTGATGATTCTAAGGCAGCTCATCAATGATTGACAAGCATTGCAGTGCTTCCAGGATCTCACTTTCAGGTGGCATCTGCAGCGTTGTGATTGCTTGGCTGTTTCGATTGCTGTTTATTGACAAGCATTGCAGTCTACCCATGATATGCTTGCTTAGCCCAAGACCAAATGAGAAGTTCAGAAATCAATGGTCTTAGGGTAGGCATTGCATCTCTTCAAGGCCATTTACTCATGGTCATGCCCAACTCAAAGCAGAGTCTGGTCCACCTGGAAGAATCCTTGAGCATGACCCAAAAGCAGAACATTTGCTGGCTTTGACATCTTGGCCACAAAAGGTTCTATTTGTGTGGTATACTCATGAGTCATACCTGGCAGTTGTCTCCCAGTCCTTGTAAGACATCACTGTTTGTTTTGCAAAGTCTTTCCTGGATGACTGTGTGTATGAGCCTACAGTGGGAAGAGACAGTGCTTCTGGAAAGTAATTCCTTTGGAACTGTAGTGCTGGATCCTCAGAATCAGTTGTGAACAGAGAAATGAACACCTTGTGCCTGAATCCCAAGTGTTGTTATTAAAGAGATGAACCTATATTCCCAGTTTTCCCAAAGTCTTTGAGCTTTTTTCCAAACCTCATCTCCTAGCTCATTCCCCCATAGGGGATCCAGGTTAGGGATGAACCAATACTGCCCTTACCACGATGTCACATCCCTAAAGCTCAAATTTCACAAGTAGCTTCTACCGATCGTTCTTTTTAAGTTGGTCTCAAGTCAAAATTATTTGAAAGTTTCTCACTAATTTTTGTGATGTTGGTGCCACCATATATAAATAGAGAGAGGACCATCTACAAATAAGCACATAGGCCTCTCATAGCCCTTAACTCCTTAATCTACATCTACTTCTGTGTACCTGTCTCTATACATAGGTATCTATGTATATATCTACATCCTCTCACAAAATATTTTGTAGATACTTATAAGAATAAATGTAAATAACCAAAGAAGGGATTATTAAGGGATTATTATGAAGGGAAAAGGAAAGTAGGATAGGAAAAAATAAAGTGTACAGAAATGTATACTATACAGTCTTTACAGTGACTAAATTTTGTTCTGAGATAGTGACCATAAAAAGAAGGGAATCAGGAGTCACAGTCTTTGTAAGAAAAATCAAACAGATGTTTGGGAGAAGCATACCTGTTCCTCATACTGAGATCTGGCTGAAATTCCTTCCTTAAGTGCTCCAAAAAAGGATACATCATCTCTTAATAGATAAAATTTCATATGATTTTCTTTATAACTACCTTCACTTGGCGCTGTGTGTGTGTGGGGGTGTATATGTTACTTATAGGTGTTCTAAGAATACTTTTAGGAGTGCTTGTGACTCAGCTGGTAAAGAATCCGCCTGCAGTGCAGCAGACCTGGGTTCAGTCCCTGGGTTGGGAAGATCCCCTGGAGAAGGGAACAGCTACCCACTCCAGAATTCTGACCTGGAGAATTCCATGGACTGTATAGTCCATGGGGTTGCAAAGAGTCGTGGACATGACTTTCACTTCACTTCACTTCACTTTTGGTTGAGACTCAGAGACCAGGCCTCTGGGTTTTTCTTTACCATCTTTTTCCTTTTGACTGGATTTCCTTCAAGTAATAAATTTCATACCACATACCATCACCTCTTTTGAAATCATTGTTTCCAATTCTCTGCTTGTTCCTTTGTCCCCTCACTAATCATTTTATCATCTACATTCTAAGATCACTGCTTTTCTACTTCCCATTTTCTAGACTCCACTTGTAAGCACTCTTAGAAGGGGAAAAGAAGCACAAAATTGCAAATATTTCTTTTACAAAACCTGAGAAGTCAGGTTGAAATCCTCACGTTGAAATTTATGTACCTCAGTACTGGTAAATTTTCTTACCCCACATAATGGCTATTTTGAAAAGAACTACTGATGAGGCTGGGGTGTTTAATAGATGACGGTGGGGGTGTTTAATAGAATTCACTGAAACCAGATCAGCAAGCACTGTTCCTGGGACCATCTGCCAGGACTTGGGAATCCATTTCTGATCCGGAGTCCTGCATTAAAATATCCAGTACAGGGCTGTGTGTGAAAAAGGGATTTCCAGATCTCAAAACCCAAGGGAACTGTGCTTTGTTGTTGATTTGGCTGAAATAAAGACTCTGTAAACAGTAACCTCCAGCCCCTTTCCTATGGCAGCCACCAACCCTGTGAAAATTCCATCAGAGAAAGAAGGGATGATCTCATGGTCATTTGGTTCACCCAACCTGTAGGGTGCTCTAATAATTCTTCTCAAACATCTCAGCTACTCCTGCCAGAACACCCACTCAAAACATTGACAGAAACCCTAGAAAGATGGTCATAAGAGATTCAATACCTCAGCAGGAAAGGAACAGGGTTGAAATAATCTCCAAATGTCAGTGAGATCTTAAGGACATCAACTTATCATCTCCGTGTACAGTTGAGAAAGTGGTGCCTGGAGAGGTGAAGTCGCTTCCTTAAGTGGTGCCTAGCAGACCTGGGTTGTGAGCCTGACCACGTGATCAACTGCAGGGCAGGATCTTTCCTCCTGCAGTGTTGAAGGCATTTCTTGTCACTGTGGAACCCTCGACTTCTTTTTGTTTCTAGTTCCTATAGGTTAGGACATCTAAACATGGCATCTGGTTCCATCACTTCATGGAAATAGGTGGGGAAACAGTGGAAACAGTGTCAGACTTTATTTTTTGGGGCTCCAAAATCACTGCAGATGGTGACTGCAGCCATGAAATTAAAAGACGCTTACTCCTTGGAAGGAAAGTTATGTCCAACCTAGATAGCATATTCAAAAGCAGAGACATTACTTTGCCAATAAAGGTCCATCTAGTCAAGGCTATGGTTTTTCCAGTGGTCATGTATGGATGTGAGAGTTGGACTGTGAAGAAGGCTGAGTGCCGAAGAATTGATGCTTTTGAACTGTGGTGTTGGAGAAGACTCTTGAGAGTCCCTTGGACTGCAAGGAGATCCAACCAGTCCATCCTAAAGGAGATTAGTCCTGGGTGTTCTTTGGAAGGAATGATGCTAAAGCTGAAACTCGAGTACTTTGGCCACCTCATGTGAAGAGTTGACTCCTTGGAAAAGACTCTGATGCTGGGAGGGATTGGGGGCAGGAGGAGAAGGGGACAACAGAGGATGAGATGGCTGGATGGCATCACCGACTCAATGGGCGTGAGTCTGAGTGAACTCCAGGAGTTGGTGATGGACAGGGAGGCCTGGCATGCTGCGATTCATGGGGTCGCAAATAGTTGGACACGACTGAGCGACTGAACTGAACTGAACTGAAATTCTAAAAGTGGTCCAGTTACATTTCATATGACCTGTAAAGCTCATTAATAATGACTTTTCAAATTTACCAGTATGAAGAATAAATAAGTTTTGCTTGTGTGAGTATAAGTCATGAAGGCATAAGAGTAGTGTATGGCACCATTGTAGGAAAATGGAAATTAAGACTATTTAGGTGTATAGAGAAGAGTGTTGGGTGATATAGGAGCCACACGTTCTTATTATCAATATTGTCCACCCTCTCTAAAATACTGCTTAAAAAGGATTATTCCATTTGGAGAAGTTGGATATAAGCAGATAACAAGTTCAGGCAGAACCTTAGAAGGGAGGCTGTTTGGGATGATTCGGAACTCAAAGCTTGCAGTCACATGGTCTGGGACTGAATGTTGCCTCCATCACTTACTATTTGTGTCACCTGGGTAGGTGACTTAATCTTGCTGTTGGGCTCTGCTTAGTCGTTCAGTCGTGTCTGATTCTTTGCGACCCCATGGACTGTAGCCCACCAGGGTCCTCTGTCCATGGGATTCTCCAGGCAAGAATACTGGAGTGGGTTGCCATGCCCTCCCCCAGGGGATTTTCACAACCCGGGGATCAAACCCAGGACTTCTGCATTGCAGGCAGATTCTTAACCTTCTGAGCTACCAGGGAAGCCTACTAAGCCTCAATTTTGTAATCTGTAAAATGGGAATGATTATAATGCTTTATTTATAAGATTGTTGTACAGATTATGTGAGAGGATACATGTAGAATAAGGAATTTTGCATTATAAAGGCATATAAATGGTGGCTACTGTAATTAATGCCTACCATCACAAATAGCAGAGACCTTAAGGTACGGGCACCAGTGGCAACAGTCACCATTTGAGAAGCAGCTTTCAGTCACCCTGCCCTTCTTTATGGGAGAATACAGAGTATTCGCTGCTCTCCCATCCCAGCAACCTCAGTCTCTTCCCTGAAAGATGATCCCACAAGGATAGAAATAAGGAAGCTAAGCGTGAGTTCCTTTGCTGTTCACCTGAAACTATCACAACATTGCTAATCAGCTATACTCCGATACAAAATAAAAAGTTTTTTAAAAAGCTAAGCATGAGGAAGTAGAGTATCTGAGAAAAGATTATAGATACCAGGACTTGCCACACATACATACGTGCCCTTATGTGCGCACATGAAATAATAAAATGATAGGAAACCAGTCACTTATTCTCCATGAAGCATGGCACAGCGTTATAAACACCAACCTCACAACATCCTTTAGGGACAGCTGACTGCCTCCGCCCAGCCAAGACCTTAACAGGATCTCCTCCCACCCGATGTCTGGCTCCGTTAGGGGTTTCTGGGACTGGGGATACCCAGGACCCCTTCTCTTTCTCTCTTTTCCTGTCTGCTTGGCCAGTACACAAGACCCAGTCCTGCTTCTATCACCGCAACAAAGAAAGGCATTTTCCCACTATCTGCTCAACATTCAAGGGCTTCCCAGGTGGCTCAGTGGTAAAGAATCCGCCTGCCAATACAGGAGACCCGGGTTTGATCCCTGGGTTGGAAGATCCCCTGGAGGAAGAAATGGCTACTCACTCTATTATTCTTGCCAGATTAATGCCATAGACAGAGGAGCCTGGCGGGCTATAGTCTGTGGGTTCAGAAAGAGACAGAATGGAGCGACTGAGCGTGCATGCACAACATTCAGTTTAAGCTTGTTTATCACTCAAATCCCAGCATGAAACTTGGACACCATCTTTACAAAGAAGCAGTGTTTGTTTGTGTGGCTGTGTTTTAGGATATTGACTTTGCACATACAAACTGGGCCATGATAATATTACTAATATTTGACATGCTATTATTTATCAAGAGCCTACTTTTAAATGAACACTGTTTTAAATACTTTACATATAAATTAGTTAATGCTCACAGCAATTCTATTTTGTTCAAGATCTCACATTTAGCAGGGCCAGAATTTAACCTCAGGCAGGCTGGCTTTAAAGTCCTTGCATTATGCAGCTATAATTTAGAAGCTGTCTATGGCTGAGGAAAGTGCTAAATTAATTAAAAGCAAGAATTTGCCAGAAGCAAAGTTAAAACTCTCAATTTTATTACAGAGTACAGCTATAGCAAGTCCTTTGGAAAAGGTGCACCTTTCCAAAAGTCTTACAAAATTAAATTTAGGCTTATCACTTGATGAATCATGTTTATGTAATCCTTTTAACTTTGCAGGAGTAACAAAATGTTATGAAGAAAATTAGTGCCAAGTCGCTTCAATCATGTCAGACTCTTTGCAACCCTGTGGATTATAGCCCACCAGATTCCTTTGTCCATGGGCTTTCCCAGACAAGAATACTGGAGTGGGTTGCCATGCCCTCCTCCAGGGAATCTTCCTGAGTCTCTTATGTCTCCTCCATTGGCAGATGAGTTCTTTACCGCTAGTGCCACCTGGGAAGCCTGATAAGTAGCCCGCTTTTCCCCTAATATAAGATCTTCAGGGATTTCCCTGGTGGTCCAGTGGCTAAGACTACATGCTCCCAGTTCAGGGGGCCCAGGTTCGATCCCTGGTCAGAGAACTAGAGTCCACATGCTGCATCTTAGAGTCCGAATGCCACATCTGAAAGAGCCCTCATGCGGCAGTGAAGATCAAAGGTCCCATGTCCCCAGCTAAGACCCAGCGCAGCCAAGTAAATAAATATTTTAAAAGTAAATATTTTTTAAATGAGTTATATTTTAAAACATATTTTCATCATGGAACATGAGAAAGGTGTTTACCTGTCAGTTTATAGTTTCTAACTGAAAGATGCTTCAGAACCTCTTCAGGGGTTGAATATAAACTTTCCTTCTCTTTTCACTTCTTGGTCCTCTCCTTAAGGCATACCACCTAAATTTGACTAGTTAGTTTTTTTTGCCAGTACCACATCTTTGATGCCACTTGGTTCCTGAGTAACTATTTAAGTCCCACCTAATTTCTTCTTATAAACCTACAGAAACTTGTCTCCTGAGAGAATCAGGCACAGAAGTGCATAAAATTTACTATATGATGTAAGAGACAAAGCTACTGGCTTCCTTCTTAAAGTGATCTTATTTTATTACAACTGCCAATTTTATCTTGGGCATTAGTTCCTAGAAGACTGCCTTTTAGAGGAATTATTAACACCTAGCATTAGTTCTTTTGTGTCTAAAATAGAACTGATGCTAAGAAAGATAGTGTCCATTCTCTCCCAGCTCACATCATAGCCGAGCGGTTGAAAGAGGCTCCAGAAAAGCCTCATAATTTTTCTTTTCCAGACACGACTTTTCATAATGCCCATAGTTTTTCACTGGAAAATACTTGCTTTAGCTCAGAACTCAAATTAAATGGAATATGGAAAACACCATTTCTCTTGCTAAATTAAAATCAGAAGTCCTATGTCCAAATTAACATATGTTACATTTCATGGGTATTGATACTCTCCAATTGAATCCTTCTTGCTCTTACGGGGGTGGGGGGAGGGGGGGGGACCATCAACAAGCAGTGTGACAGGGAGAATGTGGAAATGGTCCCAGAGAAAGGAAATAAAAAGATTAAAGAACTTGGATGCGGCCCTGAGGAAAGCCCCCTCTAGAGGAACAGCAGGACTGCTTTAGCCTGGAGAAAAGGAAGTGGGAAGAAGAGGCAGGATAAGACCTTGATCTTTTCTATGTTTAATTATAGTCATGTGCTTTACTGAGCCAGAGTCTGTGCTGAGTCACTTACCAGTGTTATCTTATTTGAGCTTCACCGTTACTCTCTGATAGTGGGTGTTGTCTTTTTGCCATTAGCAGATGAGTAAAGTGAGGCTCAGAGAGGTTGAGCGATTTGACTAGATCACACAGTGAAGAAGTAGTAGAGTCTAACATTAAACCCAAAGAGACTAGAGGCTGTGCCCCTAACCACCTTGCTACATATATGTATCAAAAGGACAGAAGAATTATGTAAGAGAACCTGAGTATTGGCTTCCCATTGTTACTGAGAGAAATTTCAGAAGGATTGTGATAATTTAAACACAAAAGATTTTCTTCCTTTCTCATTCTTCACTTTTTATGGTGAGATGTAACATTAAGAAAAGTTCATTAAAAAGAATGGATTTGCACCTAGAACTCAGATCTTGATTTCTTTTTTTTAAAATTTTATTTTATTTTTAAACTTTACATAATTGTATTAGTTTTGCCAAACATCAAAATGAATCTGCCACAGGTATACCCGTGCTCCCCATCCTGAACTCTCCTCCCTCCTCCCTCCCCATACCTTCCCTCTGGGTCGTCCCAGTGCACCAGCCCCAAGCATCCAGTATCGTGCATCGAACCTGGACTGGTAACTCATTTCATACATGATGTTATACATGTTTCAATGCCATTCTCCCAAATCTCCCCACCCTCTCCCTCTCCCACAGAGTCCATAAGACTGATCTATACATCAGTGTCTCTTTTGCTGTCTCGTATACAGGGTTATTGTTATCATCTTTCTAAATTCCATATATATGCGTTAGTATACTGTATTGGTGTTTTTCTTTCTGGCTTACTTCACTGTGTATAATAGGTTCCAGTTTCATCCACCTCATTAGAGCTGATTCAAATGTATTCTTTTTAATGGCTGAGTAATACTCCATTGTGTATATGTACCACAGCTTTCTTATCCATTCATCTGCTGATGGGCATCTAGGTTGCTTCCATGTCCTGGCTATTATAAACAGTGCTGCGATGAACATTGGGGTACACGTGTCTCTTTCAATTCTGGTTTCCTTAGTGTGTATGCCCAGCAGTGGGATTGCTGGGTCATATGGCAGTTCTATTTCCAGTTTTTTAAGGAATCTCCACACTGTTCTCCATAGTGGCTGTACTAGTTTGCATTCCCACCAACAGTGTAAGAGGGTTCCCTTTTCTCCACACCCTCTCCAGCATTTATTGCTTGTAGACTTTTGGATCGCAGCCATTCTGACTGGCGTGAAATGGTACCTCATAGTGGTTTTGATTTGCATTTCTCTGATAATGAGTGATGTTGAGCATCTTTTCATGTGTTTGTTAGCCATCTGTATGTCTTCTTTGGAGAAATGTCTATTTAGTTCTTTGGCCCATTTTTTGATTGGGTCGTTTATTTTTCTGGAGTTGAGCTGTAGGAGTTGCTTGTATATTTTTGAGATTAGTTGTTTGTCAGTTGCTTCATTTGCTATTATTTTCTCCCATTCTGAAGGCTGCCTTTTCGCCTTGCTAATAGTTTCCTTTGATGTGCAGAAGCTTTTAAGTTTAATTAGGTCCCATTTGTTTATTTTTGCTTTTATTTCCAATATTCTGGGAGGTGGGTCATAGAGGATCCTGCTGTGATATATGTCGGAGAGTGTTTTGACTATGTTCTCCTCTAGGAGTTTTATAGTTTCTGGTCCTACGTTGAGATCTTTAATCCATTTTGAGTTTATCTTTGTGTATGGTGTTAGAAAGTGTTCTAGTTTCATTCTTTTACAAGTGGTTGACCAGTTTTCCCAGCACCACTTGTTAAAGAGATTGTCTTTAATCCACTGTATATTCTTGCCTCCTTTGTCAAAGATAAGGTGTCCATATGTGCGTGGATTTATCTCTGGGCTTTCTATTTTATTCCATTGATCAATATTTCTGTCTTTGTGCCATTACCATACTGTCTTGATAACTGTGGCTTTGTAATAGAGCCTGAAGTCAGGTAGGTTGATTCCTCCAGTTCCATTCTTCTTTCTCAAGATAGCTTTGGCTATTCAAGGTTTTTTGTATTTCCATACAAATTGTGAAATTATTTGTTCTAGCTCTGTGAAGAATACCGTTGGTAGCTTGATGGGGATTGCATTGAATCTATAAATTGCTTTGGGTACTATACTCATTTTCACTATATTGATTCTTCCAATCCATGAACATGGTATATTTCTCCATCTATTAGTGTCCTCTTTGATTTCTTTCACCAGTGTTTTATAGTTTTCTATATATAGGTCTTTAGTTTCTTTATGTAGATATATTCCTAAGTATTTTATTCTTTTGGTTGCAATGGTGAATGGAATTGTTTCCTTAATTTCTCTTTCTGTTTTCTCATTATTAGTGTATAGGAATGCAAGGGATTTCTGTGTGTTGATTTTATATCCTGCAACTTTACTATAATCATTGATTAGTTCTAGTAATTTTCTGGTGTAGTCTTGAGGGTTTTCTATGTAGAGGATCATGTCATCTGCAAATAGTGAGAGTTTTACTTCTTCTTTTCCAATTTGGATTCCTTTTATTTCTTTTTCTGCTCTGATTGTTGTGGCCAAAACTTCCAAAACTATGTTGAATAGTAATGGTGAAAGTGGGCACCCTTGTCTTGTTCCTGACTTTAGAGGAAATGCTTTCAATTTTTCACCATTGAGGATAACGTTTGCTGTGGGTTTGTCACATACAGCTTTTATTATGTTGAGGTATGTTCCTTCTATTCCTGCTTTCTGGAGAGTTTTTATCATAAATGGATGTTGAATTTTGTCAAAGGCTTTCTCTGCATCTATTGAGATAATCATATGGTTTTTATTTTTCAATTTGTTAATGTGGTGTATTACATTGATTGATTTGCGGATATTGAAGAATCCTTGCATCCCTGGGATAAAGCCCACTTGGTCATGGTGTATTATCTTTTTAATGTGTTGTTGGATTCTGATTCAGATCTTGATTTATAATAAGTCTTCAGTGAAAGAAAGCAAAGCTCCCTGGAGAGATGACTGCTTCTAGGACTTGGAGCAGGAAATACACAAGATGAGCCTGGAGTATCTTGTGCCAGAAAAAGTAAATAAGTGCTAAGAAAAAAAACAAAACTAAACTAAAACAATAATGAGGTTATATCAAAGATGCACAAGAGCCAACAGAAAGTTATATTCTGTTGGCCAAAGCTGGAGCAATTTGAGTAACAAAATAAAATAGATTATAACCCAAGTAAGTAAGTGAAAATCGCTCAGTCGTGTCCGACTCTGAAACCCCATGGACTGTAGCCTGCCAGTCTCCTCTGTCCATGGAATTCTCCAGGCAAGAATACTGGTGTGGGTAGCCGTTCCTTTCTCCAGGGAATCTTCCCAACTTAGGGATCAAACCCAAGTCTCCTGCATTGAAGGCAGATTCTTTACTGTATGAACTACCAGGGAAGCTTTGATTATAACCCAAAATATTATGTAAATATTCAAAAGTCCATGTATGTAAGTGATAACTAAGCAAACACATGGAGGGGAAGAGACAAATTTCTCATGCAGAATCCCAAATAACTTGTGTGGATACTCTGACCTCTAGGAGGTACAGCAGACTCACCTTTCCCTATGTGTGGACTGCACACAATGATTTCCTTCCAAAGGGGACAATGTATAAGGAGGTTGTTGTTTCTTTTTAAGTAACTTTAAGTGGACACTGTAAAGTGGACACTGACTAGCACTACCTCAGCCAGGTCAGCATCAACAGCCTAAGTCCTGTTGATACTATGTTCCCTGGATATGATGTGACAAGAATGGCACTTTGCTTCTGTGGTCTTCCTCCCCAGAACCCAGAGCACCAGAATAATTATGAGAAAATTATCAGGCAAATTCTAATTGTTGGTCATTCTACAAAATGCCTGACCACTGTTCCTCAAAACTGTCAAGATCATAAAATCAAGAAAAGTCTGAGAAACCATGACATGAAGAAATATGAAGGTTAAATGTAATATTGGCTCCTGGATGGAATCCTGCAACAGAAAAGGGAAATGGATAAAAAACTAAATAAATCTAAACAAAGTATGTCCTGTGCTGTGCTAAGTCACTCAGTCGTGTCTGACTCTTTGCAACCCCATGGACTGCAGCCCACTAGGCTCCTCTGTCCTTGGGGATTCTCCAGGCAAGAATACTGGAGTGGGTTGCCATGCTCCAGGGGATATTCCCAACCCAGGGTTCTGACTCAGATCTCCCACATTGCAGGTGGATTCTTTACTGTCTGAGCTACCAGGGAAGCCCAAAGGTACACAGAGAAGGGCATCCTTGGGTGGGCTTGAACCACCAATCTTCCGGTTAACAGGCAAAGGCGATAACTCCACCGATCGCGCCACAAAGACTAATATAAATACTAAACAAAGTATAAGACTAATACTAGTACTAAACAAAGACTAATACTAAACAAAGTATGGGCTTTAATAAATAGTAGTGTTTTGTGGTATTGGTTCATGAATTGTGTCAAATACACCACCCTAATGTAAGATGTTAATATAATAGGAAAGAATGGATTTGGGGTATGCTATCTTTGCAATTTCTCTCCTAATCTAAAACTATTCTGAAAAAAAGATTTTTTAACTAATGTTTTTTAATAGTTTCAAGTGAGTGCATGTATCGCTACCACCCATTATCAGTACCCATAAACCCCTTTTTTCCTGTCTCAGTTATGTCACCACCTTTCCCCCTAGAGAAAAATTCACTGCTGTGAACTTTGTGATAATACATTCTTTTTTTCTTTATAATGTTACCACTTTATGCCTCTCTAAACATAGAGTATACTTTTTCCTTTTTAGAAATTTACATTACTGTAATCACACAATATGTATGCCTGTATGTCTTGCTTAAGATTTGTCTGTGTTGTTGCAGGTGGTTAAGCATTGCATGTTTACTTCCGTGGCTGTGCAGGCTGGTGTTATATGAATACATCACGTTTTATCTATATATTTGATGGTTGCTGGACGTTTGGGTGATTTCCAGTGTGGATTATTTGAAAAGAATCTTCTGATCATTAGATTTGTGAGATCTCTTGTGGATTTCTTGTCTTTCTTAAGAATATCTGTTTATGTGAGGCAAGGAAGAACATTTTGCTGTTTGAAAGCAGGAGTGGAATCTTGCTTGGGGACCAGATCTAGACCGAGAGTCCGAGAAGCCCAAGGCCGCTTCTCAGACCTTGCCAAGAGGCTGTCAGCTGCCCAAGTGTCTCGGGGTGATGGGAACATCCCTTCCCAGGGATGTATGGACCAGTTCCTCAATTTTACCCACCCCTTTGCTGGTGATGTCTGTAGATCAAGCAGTGAAAAGCCTTGCCCTTGGTAACAGTTCCTCATGCTTTAAAGAGAATAAGTCTCTCTTAGGCACATTCCTACCAAAGTAGCCAAATAGAAAAAAGAGAGTCAGGCAGACCAAATTCCTGCCTTGTGTAGGTCTCTTCTGAGCTGGGTAACCTGGAGCCAGTTACTCACCCCTTCTGAACCTCAGTTTCCCCATAGATTAAAAAAATATGTATACTTAGGGCTGATTCATGTTGATATATCGCAGGAACCAACACAACATTATAAAACAATTATCCTTCAATTAAAAAAATTTTTTTAAGAATAATAAAACTTACTTTGCAAGTAGGTCATATTAATTGCAAAAATGTATGTATTTAACACAAGAGGAAAGACTAATAAATAATGAAGATTGTTGTTGTTTATATTAAAAATACAATTATATAGTAGTTCCTTTATTCAACCTGCTCCAGTACTCTTGCTTGGAAAATTGCATGGACAGAGGAGCCTGGAGGGTTACAGTCCATGGGGCCTCAAAGCCTATGGTCAGACATGTTGTTAAATATAAGGTTTCAGAATACCACTATGTAAAATCACTCTATGACTTTTAGCATTTTATATTTCCTATGCTAATTTGAATTTATAATGAAATTTAAAATGATGTCCAGCGTCAGTGAAAGATTTTTGTTGTCCTTCTGATTATAAGACAGATCAAATTTGTAACTCTTTCTATCAGGTTTATAATCGGAGATTTGTTGGATTCTGAAAATGACATCTTTGAGCAGCCCAAAGAGTGGGACTCTCATGGATCGGAGGAGCCACAGAAAGCCTTTGACCATGGGACAGAGCTCATCCCATGGTATGTGCTGTCCATCCAAGCCGATGTGCACCAGTTCCTGTTGCAGGGGGCCACGGTCATCCACTATGATCAGGACACGCACCTCTCTGCCCGCTGCTTCCTCCAGCTTCAGCCTGACAATAGCACCTTGACCTGGATAAAACCCACCACTGCTTCCCCAGCCAGTGCTAAAGCAAAACTTGGTGTGCTCAGTAACACGTCTGAGCCTGGCAAATTCCCGTTATTGGGCAATGCTGGATTAAGTGGCCTGGTGGAGGGGATCTTGGATCTGTTTTCAGCAAAGGCTGTGTACATGGGACACCCTAACATTGATATACACACTGTGTGTGTTCAGAACAAACTGAGTAACATGTCTCTCTCAGAGACTGGCGTGACACTGCTCTACGGGCTGCAGACCACGGACAATAGATTACTGCACTTTGTGGCGCCAAAGCACACAGCTAAAATGCTCTTCAGTGGATTGTTGGAGCTCACGAGAGCTGTGAGGAAGATGAGGAAGTTCCCTGACCAAAGACAGCATTGGCTGCGGAAACAGTACGTCAGCCTCTACCAGGTAAGGGGAAAGGGATGCAGCCTTCCCTGTCTCCTCGGTAGTATAATTCTCCAGATTTATCTTGTGAAAATACACTGGAAAACTAGACCACCAAGGCTCATTTTCCCAGCTTTGTCAACTTTCTGCCTGAGTGATGTTGAACAGCTTTTACTTAACCTCTCTGTGCCTTAGTTTCTTATCTATAAAGTGAGAAAAATAATGATATTATTCATATTGTCCAAAGGATAATTGTGAAGCTTAACTGAGTTAATATGTGTAAAGCCATAATCTAAATTCATACATATAAAGCATTGTGTCTGGCTCAAAGTAGGTCCTATTATTATTTTGTATGAAAATAGTGACTTCTCACATCTGGAAAGAAACAAGTTAATATAAGCATTTTCACTTAAAGTGAAAATGGAAAACGTTGTAATCTGAATGCTTTTATACTAATTAGGGACTAGCTGATGTGTTGGAAATCTTCACTTTGGAAACTGAAATCCTATTTCATCTTCTAATGTGCTCTGTGACTCTCGGAGAGTTATTTAATTTACTGTGTATTGCTGCCAAACTGTTGAACTTGTAAGTTTAAAAGAAACGTTCCCAAATGTGAGATAGTCATAACTAGAGTTCTTCCAAACCTTATTCATAGTGGCAACAGCCCTTAGGAGACAGCTTAAACTGAGTGAGTATTTTGTTAACCCTAAAGTATCAGGATCCCTGGAAGATCCCCAGAGAAGGAAATGGCAACCCACTCCAATATTTGCCTGGACAATTTCACGGACAGAGGAACCTGGCATGCTGTATAATCCGTGGGGTCACAAAAAGTCAGACACGACTGAGCAACTGAACACACACACACGCATCAGGTACTTTGACACTCCAGCCAAAGGTCCACCAGGACTGGGTTAGATGAGGTGGTGAGAAGAGACACAGGTGTAACTAGAGCCACATGCTTATGGAGGAAGGAGGGAAGAGATTGCTTGGAAATCGAGTCATAAACCCCACTACAAGGTGACACTATTGGTAGGATTGTCAAATGAGTTGTACAGAGTATTCAGTTTTTCTTTGCTATGTTCTTGTGTCTTGAGTGAGTGAAAGTAGCTCAGTTGTGTCCAACTCTTTGAGACCCCATGGACTATACAGTCCATAGAATTCTCTAGGCTAGAATACTGGAGTGGGTAGCCTTTCCCTTCTCCAGGGGATCTTCCCAGCCCAGGGATCGAACCTAGGTCTCCCACATTGCAGGCAGATTCTTTACCAGCTGAGCCACAAGGGAAGCCCTTTTCTATCTTATGGGGGAGAAATTATCTTTTCTAGTGTCACAGAACAAATACCACTGTGACTTAAATTACTCAAAGGATTGATTTTCATGTACTTTTCATAGTTCTAACATGTTTCTGACAATTTAAAACACTTTCTGCTCTGGAATGTTAGTAGAGTCACATATGTTAGTAGAGTCACATATGTTTCCCCTTTCTCCACATCCATACAGTACTTAATGAGTAGAGATCATATCCTGAAGAACTTAATAAATTAATAAGCACATAGGCCTATATACATGATTATGCTGCACTGCACAAAGCCAGTTTTAGTTAACTCATCTAAAATGGAAACCAAGGGACCTCTCTGGTGGTCCAGTGGCGAAGATGCCTTGTTCCCGATACAGGGGGCCCAGGTTCTATCCCTGGTCAGGGATAGATCCCACATTCCACAACTAAAGATCCCACATGATGCAACTAAGACCCGGCACAGCTAAATAAATAAATATTTTTTGAAATAAAATGGAAACCAAAATGCTTGCTTCCTGTCTACTCCACAGGGAGCTCTCAGTGGTGCCAGCTGCTTGGAACGAAGGTCTCCAGGAGCTATTATGAATATTGGTTTTCAATTACAGTCATTCCTCAGCCTTCTCCAGTCGTTAAAAATGCATTCAGTCTGGTCGTGAACCAAAGTCTTTGGGCTCAATTACAGTCACTGTCACAAAACCTAAGTGGTTTATTTGCTCCATTTGTTTCCTTCCCAATCTTACAAAGTAACTGAATTAACATGTAAAGTCTCCTTAGTTTCTCATTGCTAAGTTCACAGTACTGTACTGTGGCTCAGATGGTAAAGAATCTGCCTGCAATGCAGGAGACCCGACTGATCAATGGGTCAGGAAGATCCACTGGAGAAGGGCATGGCTATCCACTCCAGTAGAGGAGCCTGGGGGACTACAGTCCATGGGGTCGCAAAGAGTCGGATACAACTGAGCAATTAACATGCATCACAAAGGTTCTCATTTACCCTGGCAACCTTCAGTTTATGCTGAAGGAGGCACCAGATGAGACCACAAACAATGGATAAGAAGAGGTGCTGCTGGAGCTGAGACAGAGGAAGTGACTTGGAGTTGACTTGGTCTTATGCAGTTGTAACAACAGCTATATCCCTCCGTTTCTCTTCACCCCCATCCTTCCACCCTTGTGAGGAACCAAGCTGTCACAGTGTAAGGGCTAAAAGTCTCCATATACCTCAGTCACTTCTGAAAACATAGATGGCATTCCTCCTCAAAACAATGTACTACACCAGCTGCCTAAGACAGACAACAGTCTTAGACACTCAAGATTTCTTTCTTTTTTTTTTAAGTGAAAAAGGTCAACGGACTACTCATTTTTCCATCATAGAGATCAGTTCCCAAATTGTATCAGGGAATATTAAAAAGATGCTAATTTGGCACTTGGAGAACAAAAAGTCAAATAGGCATCATTCTAAATGCCCCCTGGCTGATTTATAATACAGCTTAGCACATTTAAAGCTCTCAGAAGTCCCAAAGTACAAAAGAAAATTTTAAACATATCTATAAACTAAAGAAACGTATGGAAGGTCTTGATTTCTTCCAAATTTCTGCCAACAGCCGTATAAGAATATTTCTTTATCCCCAATTTAGGAAGAGCTTATATAGAAAATAATCTTCCTAACATCTGAGTCCTCTTGTATGATGAATGTTTGCACCGTTACTTTCAAATACAGGTATTTTAGTGCTAGTGAATATAAACTAAGCTAATGGAAATAGTAGCAAGAGATAAAGCAAAAGACAAGAAAAAATAGTGACTTTTGTTTTTGTTTGTTTGGTTTTTGGGGGGCTCTGCTCTGAGTCTTTGTTTGGGCTTCTCTTATTTCCAAGCACGAGCTCTGGAGCCTGTGAGCTCAGTAGCTGTGGCATGGACTTAGCTCCCCCAAGGCATGTGGGATCTTAGTTCCCTGACCAGGGCTTGAACCTGAGTCCTCTGCATTGAAAGACAGATTCTTAACAATTCTTAACCCCTAGACCACCAGGGAATTCCCAATAGTGATATTTGTAACAAAGCCTAGGAATACAAGAAATTTTTAAAAAGCAAACTGTGCGGAAATTTGATATGGGATGTGGAAGAAAGGTTGGTATCATGAGCTTTGCCTCAAAGTTATGGGCAAGCTTGAGAACTCATGTATTTGGAAAGATCTCTGCGAAGCCAAGGAGGTTATACACAGGATTATCAGTAAATTTCTTTTTTTTTTTTTTTTTTCTAATTTTATTTTATTTTTAAACTTTACATAATTGTATTAGTTTTGCCAAATATCAAAATGAATCCGCCACAGGTATACATGTGTTCCCCATCCCGAACCCTGTGCACCAGCCCCAAGCATCCAGCATCGTGCATCGAACCTGGACTGGCAACTCGTTTCCTACATGATATTTTACATGTTTCATTTGTAAGCAACAGAAACAGATTCTGGCTATCTCCAAGGAAAAAGTGGGGCATCTATTTAAAGAGTTAGATTGTTTTAAGAGTCTTTAAGGTATCATATGCAAAGATATGCCAAGTTAAAAGTATATGTATTTAAAAAAAAATATGTATTTATTTAGCTCCATGGATCTTAGTTGTGGCACTCAGGATCTTAGATCTTTGTTGCTGCATGCTGGATCCTTAGTCTTGGGCATGCAAAATCTTAGTTACAGTATGTGGGATCTAATTCCCTGACCAGGGCCTGGACCCAGACCCTCCGCGATGGGAGTGTGGAGTCTTAACCACTGGACCACCAGGGAAGTCCCAAAAGTACATGCATATTTTTTAAGGAATCAATTTCCTAATGCTCAATGTTCACATGAACCGTTTCCTAAAACTGAGAATGTACCTTCACTTGCTATAGCCCAAATTGAAAATAGGGGGTACATCTTTCATCCATCCCAAACAAGTTTATTGTTTTGTATAAAACAAAAGGAAGATTCAAAGTACATTTTAGTTCCCAGAAGATCTCCTTTAAAGATTAAACAAAGGCATCCTGCCTTTTACAGGCCTAAAATATTTCCATTAATAATAAAGCTTGGCCCATGTTAAGATGTTCTGAATTTAGAAAAACCAAAGCAGTAGAGGCTGATTCTTTTATATGTACATGGTAATGGGTCTATTAAATTTTATTAAAGATTTTATTTTTTAGAGCATTTTTAGGTTTATTATAAAATTGAAAGGAAAGTACAGAGATTTCCCATAAACCTTCTTTCCCCACACATACATAGCTCCCCCATTATCAACATCACTAACAAGAATGGTACATTTTTTACAAAGGATCAGTTCAGTTCAGTTCAGTCACTCAGTCGTGTCCAACTCTTTGCGACCCCATGGACTGCAGCACGCCAGGCCTCCCTGTCCATCACTAACTGCCAGAGTTTACTCAATCTCATGTCCATTGAGTCAGTGATGCCATCCAACCATCCCATTCTCTGTCGTCCCTTTCTCCTCCCACGTTCAATCTTTCCCAGCATCAGGGTCTTTTCCAAGGAGTCAGTTCTTCACATCAGTGAAAGTACTGGAGTTTGGCCAAAGTATTGGAGTTTCAGCTTCAGCATCAGTCCTTCCAATGAATGCTCAGGACTGATTTCCTTTAGGATTGACTGGTTGGATCTCCTTGCAGTCCAAGGGACTCTCAAGAGTCTTCTCCAATACCACAGTTTGAAAGCATCAATTCTTCGGCACTCAGCTTTCTTTATAGTCCAACTCGCACATCCATACATGACTACTGGAAAAACCATAGTCTTGACACATCCTTTTACAAAGGATGAACCTATGTTAACATGTTGTAATTTTCCAAAGTCCATAGTTTACCTTAGAGTTCACTCTTGGTACTGTACATTCTATGGGCTTGTACAAATATAATATATTGACATATACCCATCACTACAATACCATATGGAGCGTTTTTGCTGCCCTAAATATCCTGTGCGCTCTGCCTGTTCGTCTTGCTCCCACTCCATCCCACCCTCTCCTAGTCCCCTGCAACCACTGATCTTTTTATTGTCTCCTTAGTTTTGTCTTTTCCAGCTGTTATATAGTTGGAATCATAGAATATGTAGACTTCTCAGATTGTTTTTTTTTCACTTAGTAATATGCATTTAAGTTTTCCCCCATGTCTGCTTGCGGCTCGATAGTTCATTTCTTTTTATTACTGAATGAAATTTCATTGTCTTAGTGAACCGCAGTTTATTTATTCATTCACCGACAAAGATTTCTTGGTTGCTTCCAAGTTTTGGCAATTATGAATGAAGCAAGTATAAATGTCCATGTTCAGGTTTTGGTATAGACACACATTTCCAACTCAATTGGGTAAATATCAAGGAGTGTGACTGCTGAATCATACAGTAAAAGTGTGTTTAGTTTTGTAAGAAACTGCCGTCCAAAGTGGCTGTACCATTTTTTATTCCCACCAGCAACAAATGAGAGTCTCTATTGCTCTGCATCCTCACCAGCATTTGGTGTTGTCAGTGTTCTCAATTTTGGCCATTCTAATAGGTGTGCAGTTGTATCTCGTTGTCTTATTTCACATTTCCCTGATGACATATAATGTGGAACATCTTTTCATATGCTTATTTGCCATCTGTGTATATACTTTGGTGAGGTGTCTGTCAAATTCTTTGACCTATTTTTTGATTGAGTCGTTTGTTTTCTTATTGTTGAGTTAAAAAAATTTTTTTGTACATTTTGGATAACAGACCTTTTTATCAGACGTTTCTTCTCAAATATTTTCTCCCAGCCTGTGGCTTGTCTTCAAACATTCTTGACCATGTCTTTTGCAGAGAAGAGCTTTTAAATTTTAATGAAGTGGTCTACTCTGTTTAAGCATTAGGTTTAATGTTTAAAGATGTATTAGTTAAAACCCATAGATAAAATTTTACAGGATTTTTTTGTAATCAGAGTGTATTATGCAATAAGGTAGTTAAAAATCAGTTTATGAAACTGCGTCACTTTGCAGTCAGTTTGGTGACTTGTTAGCAGGAGCTCTCTCCAGCAGGTCTGCACCAGGTGGGGTCATCTCCAGCCGTTGTCATTCTTTGTATCACTCCATTCAAGATTCAGTTTCCAGGGGTGGAGGTTTTTTTAACTTTTTATTTTGTATTGGGATATAGCCAATTAGCAAGCAGTGTTGTGACAGTTTCAGGCGAACAGTGAAGGGACTCAGCCATACATATACATGTATCCATCCTCTCCCAAACTCCCCTCCCATTCAGGCTGCCTCATAACACTGAGCTGTACTATAGGACCTTGTCGATTATTATTCATTTTAAATATAGTAGTGTGTACATGTCAGGGATGGTGAGTTTGATTGGCTTATTTGGGTCCTATACCAACCATTGGTCAAGGGAGGATGTTCCCCATTGATTGATAGACCAAGACTGTATCCAGGGACAAGAGATAAAGTAAAATTGTGTATGGCTAAAGAAAAGAAAATGACCCACAGACAGGCATAAATCACAGATATTCAGGACAGAAGGTCACCAAAAGGTTTCATCACATATCATTCAAAAGATCACCAAGTATCCAATTCACTAAGCATCCTGGGATCCATAACGGGATTCAGGAAGTAGGAGGTCACAACTCAAGTCATCAAATCAGATAGTCATTGAACATTAAAAACAAGCACAGACATGAAGGAGCAAACACACACACCCATGCATACACGCTCACGCAAAAAGTCACTTTATTATTTGCATGTTATCTACAACAAAGCCAAAGTCTATTTATAAGCACTTCTTAGCATTTGCAAAGGAGGACTAACCTTAAAAGCTTATGGAAAGTAAAGATAGTAAATAGAAATAGATTTAAAAGATGTTTTTTCTACAACTTGTGAAATATCAATATTGTCTTTAATTCATATGTGACTTTTTGTAGTTTTATTAACTTTGCTGACTTATAAGGAGAATTGTTGAACTCTGTTTAATTACTCAATCCCTTCTGATACTCAGTGCATGTAACACAGAGCTGCCTTTCAAGAAGCAGCTATTGTAAGCCATCATATGCCCACTGAGCATATTTTCACTGCTCAAGGCATCATAATATGAGTCCCCTGGGCTCTGTGTCCTTGGATACCAGTCACTGAGGAAAATGGCAGCTCAACTACTTGAGGTACCCCCAAGCCCTTCAAAATGAATTTCATGTACTCCACCTACTCTGACTTCAAGTCAGACTGTCCCAAGCATCAAGCTAGGTGAAAATATAGCTAGAGTGATTAAATAACAAATAGAACTTTATTTTACTTCAATAGAGTCATACACACATATACACCCTCCAAGTCCTTCAAAGCCCAGATTTATGAAGTACATCTTAATGAATTTGCCTGCAGTGATAATGCTGAAACATAACTTCTGTAAGTGGAAAGGGAATTTTTTTTGTTAATCGCAATTGAACGTGGCTGTATTAAAGCACAACACTGGAACTCCGCAGGATGTGATAAAGCACAACACTGGAACTCAGCTGGATGTGACCAGGACCACAGAGGACTTGATGAAGTCCCCAACAGAGAGTCTGGACAGTTAGAAAACAGAGCCACTTGGGTGGCCAGATCATTATTCTTTGGTGACAGCCTGTGCTCCTCTGCCTCTGGGAATTTCCTGAAAGCCTTTGATACATTTACTCCCCCTTTACTCATTCTTCCCTCATGGGTTCACAGTGTGTCTCTTTTACAGGAGGATGGACGATATGAAGGCCCAACTTTGGCTCAAGCTGTAGAGCTGTTTGGTGGCAGACGATGGAGTACTCGAAACCCCAGCCCTGGGACATCAGCAAAGAGCGCTGAGAAGCCCAACACCTTGAGTATAAGCAACACCAAGAAAAAGAAGAAAATCCTTATGAGGGTAGAGTGTTACTTGTTTATTAAGCATCCAACCCAGTCATCTGGGACCACTGTATAATCTACATAACCATAAACTATTTTAGGTCATTTGGATTGGGGACAGGGTGAGATGTAAAACAAATAAAATACAAGAGCTTACCAAGCGCCCACTGGATGCCAAGCCCAGTACTAGGAACTGAGTCATCACCAGCAAAAAGTCAGGGTCCACAGAGGGACACAGAGATGCTAACAAACAGTGAGATCTGAGTAAGAGTCATTGTCACGCTGTCTGCAAAGTGCTGTGGGAGTAGAGAGAGGGAAAATAGAAGACTGGGAGTTAGGCAGGGATGGCTCCACAGAGAAGGTGAGAGGTGGGTCTTAAAGGACATATAGGATTCACCAGGCAGACAGTGCAGGGGAACGTCTGTCTGGCACAGGGGGCCCTGAGTTCAGGCTTCAGGTTGGAGCATGGGCTCTGTGGTGGGCAAAGAAAGGATAGTAAGGAACAAGGATCATATTAGGAAGGTCTTGGAGGGTCAAAAGGCTAGACCTCAATTTAAAATATATTAACAAGAGAAGCAAGTGTCCATCCGCCAATGAAGGATAAAGAAAAGGTAACATGTACATACAATGGGGATAAAAAGAGGGAAATCCTGTCATGTGTCATGTGTCAAGGTCAACGTGGATGACCTTGAGGACATTATCCTACGTGAAAGAAGTCAGTCACAAAAGGACAAATACTGCATGATTCCAGTTACAGGTATGAGATACCTAGAGTGGTCCAACTCTTAGAAACAGAAAATAGAATGGTGGTTGCCAGGGACTAAGGTGAAGGGGAAAGGGGGAGTTGTTTAATGAGTATAGAGTATCAGTTTTGCAAAAGTGAGAAAGTTCTAGAAATGTCTTGCACAACAAAATACAAATAGTTAGCGCTACTTTCTCTATGGTAGACTTAAAAATGATCATGTGTGTGTTAGTTGCTCAGTTGTATCTGACTCTTTGCAAACCCATGGACTGTAGCCTGCCAGACTCCTCTGTCCATGGGATTCTCCAGGCAAGAGTACTGGAATGGGTTGCCAGTTCCTTCTCCAGGGATTCTTCCTGACCGAGGGATTGAACCCAGGTCTCCCAGATTGCAGGCAGCTTCTTTACCATCTGAGCCACAAGGGAAGCATTAAAAATGGTTAAGATGGTAAATTTTGTGTTTTGTTTTATAGCATGATATATATATATATATATAATATATTGCTCTATATTATATATTACATTATTTATATTATCACTATAGTGCAATACATTTTCTTCATGGTTAACTGGGAGAAGGTTCCCTCTTTGCACTTGGGAGGCTGTTGATGCCTAGGTTGAACCTTATCTGCTTCATAATTCTGTCTCTGCACAGACTCCAGGGACCTCATGCCTTCTCGTGTCACCCTTTCCCCCAAGGAGTGCTGCATTATCATGAAGAACACACGGGATAAACAGAACAGGGAACACTTGGTCAGCCTTCACATAGGTCTTTACTGGTTTCACCAGGGGGCGGTGGGACTGATGGTGGATCAGTGAAAAAATAGAGACCTACCTGAGCTAGGCAGTGATGGGAAAGATAAGCACGGTGAGTCTTCTGTTCCCAGGGTGAGAGTGGAGAGGTGACGGACGACGAGATGGCCACCCGCAAGGCCAGAACACACAAAGAGAGCCGGAGCCGGAGCGGCTCTGATCCTCAAGATGTCAATGAACAAGAAGAATCAGGTAAAGCGGTATCTTCATACCTAAGGGTTTTTTAAATGGGAAAACATGCATTTGGTTTTAAACTGAGATTTAAGTATCACAGGCCTTCTTAACTAAACTCTTATTAAATATACTTACCTTTGTTTTTAACTGAACGATGGAACCCAAAAGGTATTTCTGCAAACACAAGTTTGCAACCGTAAGTTGTACTTAGAAGAAAATACTAACTAGTTAACTTGCCCTTATTGACAAGGAATATTAGATTTGAAAGATACGATCAAATCACTGGATTAGACCAGTGATTCTTACCTCCTGGCTGGATATTAGAGCTTTTTAAAGACTCTCTGCATGCTCTAGCCACACCCCAGCCCAACCGATCCAGACTCTGTCTGTGTGAGTCCAGGATATCTATGCACCAAGTTCCCCAGATGATTCTGATGTGTAGCCAGGATTGAGAACTCACCAGAATATTTTAATGCTTCTTAGACAGTAATTGCCTGTATAGATTGATTTCCTCAGACATTCGGAAGCATCTTTTCTATCTGATTTCTGGGGGAAAGTATAATCAGAGTCATTGTCTCTTTTCTGTCTTCCACTCTCACAGAGGCAAATGCCATCATGAACCCTCCCAACCCTCTCCCTTCCAGAAGAGCCCACTCCTTGACCACGACTGGGCCCCCTACCTTGGCTGCCGGGACAGCATCTCCCATCAGGCCAGTGTCCTCTCCTGTGCTGCCTGCTTCCAACAGGAGCCCAACCAGGTGGGGCCTTAACATGACAAAAAGAAGGGCCCTTTACACCATGCAGGTTGTGTAGAAGGGCATCCTCCTCCAGCGCTCTGTCGAAAGATGGTCTCTAACAATCACTTTAAAATGGAAAACCCCCCAATTTTAAAAGCTATTAATTTTCTTGACTGCATTTTCCTACTTTCTCACATTACTACTATACACACTACTTTGTGACCCCATAGACTGTAGCCCATCAGGCTCCTCTGTCCATGGAATTCTCCAGGCAAGAATACTGGAGTGGGTAGCCATTTCCTTCTTCAGGGGTCTTCCCAACCCAGGGATTGAACCCAGGTCTTCTGCTTTGCTGGCAGATTCTTTACCATCTGAGCCACCAGGGAAGCTCCTCACTTTACTATAATGGCTTCTAATTTTTTTTGACAAAGCAATCCTTCAAAGGCCAGTAACAGTAACAAAACCTGAGCTGCCAGTCTCTAAATCTTCACTGTCTGATCTAGCAGCCACCAGCCACAGGAAAGGACTCCCCCAGTGATGCAGCGCTAAAGAATCTGCCTACATAGTGGGAGCCACAGGATCCCTGGGTCAAGAAGATCCCTTGGAGGAGGGTGCAGCAGCCCACTCCAGTATTCTCGCCTGGAGAATCCCATGGACAGAGGAGCCTGGCAGGCTGCAGTCCATAGGGTCACAGAGTCAGACATGACTGAAATTACTTAGCACAGCACAGCAGCCACAAGAAAACAAAGCAAACAAAAAAAGTGAGCTGGCTATTTAAATTCAAATTTAATTAAAATAAAATTTCAGATTCAGTTCCTCAGTCACACCAGCCACATTAAAAGTGTTGCATGGCTACCACTGACCGCTGGCTACTGTATGTACTAAACAGTGCAGATAAAGACCATTTCTGTCATTGCAGAAAGTTCTATTGGATAGCACTGCTCTAAATGAAGAACACATGTTTTAATGTAAGCAATTTGATCCTCTGCTAATGGGTGAAATATATTTAACACTCTTCTCATGTATAAGGTGTACATGTCTGGAGAAATGAATGTCTTACAACCAGTTGGAGAGGTTTAGATATAATCCTAAAGCTGATATTATTGTAAATAATTTTTTAAGGTCCATGCCAATTAAAGATTTGAAACAACAGCCACCCTCTTTAAAAAATATATTAAAATGAAAGTCTTTCAGAGGAATCAGAATGCCATACCATCTCCCTCAGCCCCATACTAAAGTTTAAGATATGTTGAGATTCCAGACAGAACCATGATTTAAAAAAAAAAAAAAGACATTTTATACTTTGTCAGAGAAGTGGGAGGAGGAAATGGGTCTGTACAGGTACTGGTTTAGAGACATTTTTATACACACACACTTAACACATGCATCACTCCCTCTTTTCTCCTTCTCTTCCTCCCCACATCTCCCTCCTCCCCATGTCTCTTTTTCTCTTTCCTTGCCTCTCTGTCTCTCTGGGTCTCTCTCTCTGTACCTCTCTCTTTCTCTGGGTCTCTCTCTCTCTGTACCTCTCTCTTTCTCTCTCTCTTGATAGCTTGCTATAGATAAAAACCCTACAGTAAATCCTCTTTTAAAGGGAAGCATCCTTTCACGGTGTGAATAATGAATGTAATTTCTGCATATGGCTTAACTGGGTCACAGGTACCTGAAAACTCTTTTTACCACTTTTGCAAGGTTTGTAGGTTTGTAACAAAATTAAAGCTACAAAGAATCAGAATTCTTTGCATTATATTTCAGCCTAACCAGTATCCTGGGAAAATAAAACAGCCGCATAACTACAGTTAAGTGGCCTTTCCCTTTATTTCAATCACTCGTAAGCAGGAAAAGGAAAGACAAAGTAAACGAGGAAAATGTTTTCAAAGAGGTCAAAGCAGAGAGACTACCGTGCCAGATGGAAAATCAGAGGACCCTGCCATAGGAGGACAGTGGGGCCAGTAAGAGAAGACAAGGCAGGAGAAGAGAAGTCAGCCTGAATACTCTTCAAGAAGAAAGCAAGATTGAGCCCTAGGAAGGAACCAAATAGAAGAATAGAGGTTCCTAAAGTTAGAGGGAGTTGGGTACCTACAGACAGTGGCTGGTCGGGGAACCAGAGGAAGACAGGCATGAAACATACATGTTTAAATTCAAATGAAAAACCACTTTGTTATCAGACCTTTGTCCTCTTCTTCAAGCTCTCCCCTCTGTTTCCCACCCCGTACTGGGGAATCAACAACCCAGGCCTACAAAGTATAATACCATAAATCTATCCATTTGTAATACTCTTCCACTAATGGAGGTGACCTTCAGATGTCAACACAAAATAATTTTCCATAAATAAACACTGTTGAAAGGATCAAGGTCAAGCTAGCTATTCATTACAATATTCTCTCTATTTTCCTATATATTTGAAATATTTTAAAAATGAAAAACTAAGGACAAAACCAAAAAATGAAAAAAAAAAGATGATTTGACCAAAAACCAGCCAAAACATTTCTCATACTCTCCTCTCAAGGAACCAGCATAGGAAATAAAAAAATATTGTGAAAGCGCTAGACTGAATTTTTGACCCAGATGACTGATATTTTTATATTAAATAGATACAGCCTTGGCAGGTGCAAATATAATTCTAGGCAAGAGTTGGCTTCTTTCCACCCTTAATATTTTTGTGATTCACATTTTCCATTAGCATTAAAAACCCTTCCTTGTTTTCATCTAAAAACTGGTTAAGAAAGGAGAAAGGGAAGACATTGATACATTCAAGATTTTCTTCTTAAATGTGTTTCTATGGTTTAAAATATATGAAAACACATGAATAATTTTCCATAAGTTATAATTGCACAATGTGGGGCTCTTTTTTAAAATGACTTTTCCTCAAAACCACTGAATTTATGGTTTTTTTCCCCCCTCTCATTGACCTGTGGTTTCAAAGACCTGTTTTGATTTGTAGAAGAATATTAACTCAGCTTTGTGCCCTTATTAAATAGGCTGTAAACATGAAGTGGTTTCAATATATAATGTTTTATTTCCTCTGATGCAATATAGATGAATTTGGAGAGAAATGAAAAGGTGTAATAATTAAAGCAATGCTTAGAAAGAAAAGAGCCTAAACTTCAGTGACTCGCTGTCCATCGTTCTGTTCACGTTGCTAATCCGAGAACGTCTCTTAGGGCAGAGTGACAGAACCGGTCCCAGTTCTGCCCGTCAAGGCCTTGTCTTTGTTGCAGTGCTTGGAACAGCAGCAGCGGCTGGCCAGGGAAGATCAAAGGAGGGATGCAGGGCTTTCAGAGCTTCATGGTTTCAGACAGCAGCATGAGTTTCGTGGAATTTGTTGAGCTGTTCAAGTCATTCAGGTATGGCCGGCTTTCTTTTCAGCCTTTCCTCCTCTTACCCTTCCCTTGTTAAAACGAAGCTAAAGATGAGGTGTTCTCCATCCTGTGTCCAGTGTGAGGAGCCGCAAGGACCTGAAGGACCTCTTTGACATCTACGCCGTACCCTGTGACCGAGCTGGCTCTGAGGCAGCCCCCCTCTATACCAACCTGACCATTGACGAAAATATCAGCGGTCTTCAGCCTGACCTAGGTTTGTGTGACAATTTAATATTTCCTTTTGAGACCTTTCTACCTAAAAATAATTAGAGACCCAGTCATGCAAACCTTCAGCCTGTCCCACATGGCACACTACTCCCAGGAGCATGGTGAAATGCTTAGAGAATCATTTCTCTAATGGGAGTGTCATGGGGATGGTATTGTTAGCATTTTGGACTAGGAAGTTCATCATTGTATGGGTCTGTCCATAGAGTCTAGAATATATTTAACCAGTAGAGCCTTCCAGTCATTCTGACAACTAAAAACCCTTTCCCACTTATTTCCAAATGTCCACGAAGTTTGTGGCATGTCCCAGTTGGGAACTGCCAGTTTCTTCCCTACCTCCAGGGGGGTGGGTGCTCCACCCAGCGTTGGGAGCTGTCTGCCCTTTGACAGGAGGGTCTTCCCTGACCTCAGCAAAGTACTCCTGCCTGAACATTCAGGACATTTTTCCTAACGCGTAAACCAGCATCTCTATTCCTTGATCCCATTCACTGCCACCACCTTTACCATCACCACCCATGTATTTTAGGCCTATTATTTTTCTCTTCTGTTCTTGCTGGAAACCATAAACCTTTCTAAAAAGCGAAAAACAAAATGAACATAGTCCTCTTTCCTGCATTTTCTTTTTTAATTATTTAAAAACATATTGTCCTTAAGCTAAGAATACTAACCTTTTTCAGCCTTACTTATAAATGTACATAACTGTAGATTTGTCAAGTAGTTATAGTTTTCAAAAAAATAATAGACTGTTTTTTTTAGGACAGTTAAGTTTACAGAAAAATGAGCAGAGTACAGAGAGTTTCTGTATGCTCTGCCTGCATACATACAGTTCCCCCCTTAGTAATTTTTTGCATTAGTGTAGTATATTTGTTCGCGAAGAGTCAGAAACGACTGAGTGACTTCCCTTTCACTTTTCACTTTCATGCATTGGAGAAGGAAATGGCAACCCACTCCAGTGTTCTTGCCTGGAGAATCTCAGGGATGGGAGCCTGGTGGGCTGCCGTCTATGGGGTCACACAGAGTCGGACACGACTGAAGCGACTTAGCAGCAGCAGCAGTATATTTGTTGAGCCAATATTGATATATTTGAAGTCCATAATTTACATTAATGTTCACTGTCTGTATTTTCTATGGGTTTTCACAGAAGTATAATGACATGTATTTGCCATTACAATAGTATACAGAATAAATAGTTCCACTGTCCTAAAGACCCGCTGTGCTCCGTCTTGTCATTCTCCTACTCTCCTCTGAACCCCTGGCAAATACTGATCTTTTTCCTGTCTCCATAGCTTTGTTTTTCCCAGAATGTCATATAGTTGGGATCATATAGTATGTATGTGGCCTTTTCAGACTAGCTCCTTTTGCTGGGCAATATGTGTTTAAGGTTTCTTGATGTCTTCTCGTGGTTTGACAGCTCATTTCTTTATATTGCTGAGTAATATTTTGTTATGTGTATGCTTGGCCATTAATCTATTGAAAGACATCTTGGTTGCTTCTAAGTTTTAGCAATTATGTAGAAAGCTGCTGTAAATATTTGGTATGTGGGTGTTTTTGTGGACATAAGTTTTCAACTCACTTGGGTAAACACCTAGGACTGGAGTTGCTGGATCCTATGGTGAGCCTATATTTAGCTCTGCAAGAAACTGACTCACTGTTCTCCATGGTGGTTAGAGTGAAAATGACCGCCCATACCAAAGTGGGTGCAAATGTGGAGCAACTAGGGCATTGCTGAGGGGAGGGTAAAACAGTACAGCCAGCTCAGAAGAGAATTTGGCTGTTTCTTACAAACTAGAATGTACTCTTACCGTATAATCCAGCAACTGTACTCCTTGGTATTTACCCAACTGAGCTGAAAACATATGTTCACACATGCACCTGCACAGTTTACAGTTACACTTTTGAAGTACAGAAAAACTGTAATCTTAAGGGTACATCTTCCATGCATGCTCAGTCATAGAAGTGGTTATTCTCAAAAACCAAAGTCTGAATTCAGCCTAAAGTCCCCGACCGAATTTACATGTTTGCATCTGATACTGAAGTTTATGGGCTTTTAGGATCATTGACCTAGCTCTCTTCATTTCTTTTATTTATTCACTAATTCATTTTTTTATCCCTTCAACTATGTGAAGCCAGGAAGAAGCACTGAGCTTGATGGCTTGTTTAGACAGATTAGTGAAGAGTTACTACAGCTTAATAGTTCCACAACACCATTATCTCCAAAACAGGCTTTATGAAAGATGCTGGCTAGCCTGTGCATGTTCTGTTCGGTGGTTCTGTTTCAGATTTGTTGACCAGAAATGTCTCAGATTTGGGATTATTCATCAAGAGTAAACAGCAGCTGTCTGACAACCAGAGGCAGATATCTGATGCCATTGCTGCTGCCAGTATTGTGACAAATGGCACTGGGGTGGAGAGCACATCTCTGGGTGTGTTTGGAGTTGGTATCCTCCAGCTCAATGACTTCCTAGTGAATTGCCAAGGAGAACACTATACTTATGACGAAATCCTCAGCATTATCCAGGTTTGTATCTTTTTTGCGTGCAAGCACATGTGTAAGGCTTCTAACTATTCTAATTATTTTCTGCTGAACATTTACTCTTTTTATACTTCTTTCCAATGCCTTTGAAGTCTGGGGGAGAAATAGAAGGTTATTTTTTTTTTTAAATACCAAATATGTAAGTGTTCTTATTTAACATACAGTTAACATAGGTCCTAAACCTTTTTCTTTTGCTGTTGTTTAGTTGCTAAGTCATGTCGGACTCTTTTTCGATCCCATGGACTACATAGCCCACCAGGCTCCTCTGTCCATTGGTGCTTCCCTGGTGGCTCAGAGGTAAAGAATCCGCCTGCCAGTGCAGGAGACTCATCTTTGATCCCTGATTTGGGAAGATTCTCTGGAGAAGGAAATGGTAACCCACTCCAGTTTTCTTGCCTGGGAAATCCCACAGATAGAAGAGCCTGGCGGGCTACACTCCGTGGCATTGCAATAGTCAGATAAAACTTAGTGACTAAACACCAAGTCTTCTCTTACCCAGTGGCTACTGTAAAGAATCAGTACATGATTGTTTTTTGTTGTTCCAGCACATGCAATGGAATTGGTAGTTAGGTCATCAGCTATTTTGATTGTCTAACAAATGTTTATCAGCTTCTACTCTGGGCCTGGAAATACAGTAGTTAAGAGGATCAAGTTCCAACCTTCATAGCAGTTTACATTCTAGTGGGTGAGACAAACTATAAATGAATAAATATATCATGTGATTTCAGGTAATAATGGGCTCTGATAAAAGACTGAGCAGAGTAAGGGAATGGAGGGCTGAGAGGAGTAAGCCAAGGCCCCTTGAGGGAGGTGACACTTGGGCTGAGCCCTGAATGATTAAGCTTTGTGAGGGTCTAAGGAGACAGCTTTCCAGACAGAGAGTAGCAAGCAGAAGCCAGCTTGGAGTTTGTGAGGAATAACAAAAGCCAGAGGGACCATAGCAGACTTGATTTCAGACAGGTGGGCAGGGGCCAAACCATCCAGGCAACTTAGGCCATGGTAAGGAGTCCATGTGAGATGGGATGCTATTGGAATTTTTGAGCAGGGGAAGAAGATGATTTAAGTTTCTAAGAGGTCACTCTGGCCCCACTGGAGTATAAACTGCTAGGGAAGGAATGAAGGCCAGAGAAACTGGGAAGGAAGCTGTCACTGTAACCCAGAGGAAGTGGTCATGGCCTCCTCTAGGGGATGAGAGAAGAGAGGGGGCCAGATGGTTCACTGTGGCTGCGCCACATGCAACAGAATTAATCTAGGCTTTTAGCCTCCCTTGTCAATTGATTAGGAATCAGTGGATTAGCTGGCCAGCGACTGGACTTGATCACTGGCGATGCTAAAAATGTAAGATTATGGTCACATTGAGTATGCACTAAGTTCTGATGGAGCGTGAACACTGTCCTGAGTGGATCTTCACGTTTCACCTTCCACCAACTCTGTAGTAGCTGCTGTTCTGATCCCCATCTTTACCTGGATAAACTGATACTGTTTGTTTCCATATAAATCAGCTTTATTCTTTTCTCCTTCTCTTTTTTTCCCCTCTTAAATAAATATGCTTCCTATAATAAACTCACACATAATAAATGTTTTCTTTTGGACTGAAAAACTACATTTTACCACTCCATGACTAAATTAGTCCAAATATTTGGTTTAGATATTTCCTGATGAAAACAGAACAGTTTTAAAAAATGATGTGGTGGTTTTTTCCCCTTCAGTTTCCTTTACCTAAATAACACTCCTTTTGTATCCCTTGCAGAAGTTCGAGCCTAGCGTTAGTATGTGTCATCAAGGCCTAATGTCATTTGAAGGATTTGCAAGGTAACTTTTAAAATATTTTTGCCCATCATTTAAGCATGTATATTTTTCAAATAGACTCAGATACAGAGAACAAACTAGCTGTTACTAGTGGAGAGAGGGCTTGGGAGAAGGACAAGATAGGGGAAGGGGGCCTTCCCCAGTGGTCCAGGCGTTGAGACCACATTGCCAATTCAGGGGGCAGAGGTTCAATCCCTGCTGGGGGAATCTTAGTTCTGCCATGTGGTACAGCCAAAAAATAAAATAATTCTTTTTAAAAGATAGGGGAAGGGGACTAAAAGATACATATGATAAATACAAGGATTAATGTACAGCACAGGAAATATAGCCAATGTTTTATAATAGCTTTATGGAGTACAAGCTATAAAAATACTGAATCGCTATGTTGTATACCTGAAACTGGGCTCCCCAGATGGTGCTAGTGGTATGGAATCTGCCTACCAATGCAGGAGATGTAAGAGACGCGGCTTCAATGCCTGGGTCGGGAAGATCCCCTGGAGGAGGACCCACTCTAGTATTCTTGCCTGGAGAATCCCATGTACAGACAAGCCTGGCAGGCTACAGTCCATGGGGTCGCACAGAATTGGACACGACTGAAGCAACTTAGCATGCATACCTGAAACTAATATATTTTAAGTCAACTATACTTCAGAAAAGAGAGTATATAGTTTTCCTATACACGTCTGACAAAATTGTTTCCCCTAGGTTTCTAATGGATAAAGATAATTTTGCCTCGAAAAATGATGAGTCACAGGAGAACGTTAAAGAAATGCAGCTGCCCCTCTCCTACTATTACATTGAATCTTCACACAATACCTACCTCACAGGCCATCAGCTCAAAGGAGAATCCTCAGTAGAACTCTACAGCCAGGTACCGAGAATTTCACTGGGAATGTGGTTTTCATTAACCTTATTTACGTAACCCCCTGTCACAGAAAGTTGACCCCAGCCTCCTTTGATGAGTTTATATGCTGTTAATTGTGAAATGTGAGGAAACATGATGTGTGGGAAACTGGTGATATATACGGCTGTTTTCTGTCCTCTTTTTCTTTCCGTTCCCCTCCCCCCATCTATACTTAACCTTTATTCTAGGCAAAAATAAATAAATAAATAAGTAGTAGTTTGAGACTCATAGCTTTTAGATCTTGGTTAGTCTGACCTACCCCTACTAAAATTAGATTTTCCCATGAGAAAACTATCTAATCGCTTGCCTAGATGCTAAATAAATCAATATATTGTAGTGGGAAAGCATAGTAGAAAATGCAACTGTCTATGAAGTTATTCCCAGAATATTGTTTGTTTTGTTTTGCAATTTGTTAGAAAATTAATTCATCATTATGACAACCAACTTACACACACACACACAAAATCTACAAAGTGTAGGCACTATCCTTACACACTTAAATTGATGGGAATGTCCTCAAAAACTCAGAAGGGTCTCTGGACTAGAAAAAGCACATCCTTTTCACCTAAACATCCAGCTGTCAATTATCTGTATGACTGGTGCTTCTGTTGTATTTTCTGCAACACCTTTGTCTATGCTGCCTGTTTTCTGAACTCTCACAAGATGAGTTAAGTGTGGGAGGATCTAGCTAGGTCCTGTGTGTGTGTGTGTGTGTGTCCATGTCTGTGTGTTGGGGGAAGGGGTCCAAGTGTAAAAATTTTAACTGTATTTTATACATAAACGCAGCACACTTGTGCTTCCTTTATTCTTCAGATTCGTCTAGATATTTCTCAAAGCATGGGTTAAACTTCTGTCCCAAAGCTTATCGGGTATGGAGTATGTCTTTTAAACTCTAAAATTTAAGGTGATTTTATTATGAAATGAAGATGTGTTCTTAGAGTCACGATTTTCAAAATAAGTGTCTGTCAAGGGACCTCAGCTGCTGACACAGAAGGTCAGCATTAGAGGGTCCCATGCCCTGCTCCCACTGCAGCTGAAGATTTGCTCTTGTATGTGCTTTCTATATTGGCCCTCTGTTAGCACTGAGAATTCCAAGGTTAAAAGAAGTTTCAAATCTATTGATATAAGGGAAAGAAATGAAATGTGTGTGTGTGTATGTGTGTGTGTGTGTGTGTGTGTGTGTGTGTATTCCAGGAAAATAAACAGGGACTGGTGTCCTAGCTTTAATTCCTACTATACTTACCTATTTGACATCAGGGAGGTTTTCTTTTTAAATTTTTTTTTTCAGGGACTTTTTCAGGGACATTTTCTTTTTAAACTCCTTAACATTACACCCCAAGCCTTTGAATAAAGCACAGAAACTCCTAAAATAGATTCACAGATGTGATTAAACCTTAAATGTGAGGCTCCCTTTTATTTCATTTCTTACCACTCTGCTGTCCCTCAACTCCTCCAATTACCTCCTAACATTCGTTACTTATGGGGTCATTGAGAAGTGAGAGAAAGCCCTGTTCTCACCTGGAATTTCCAGCCCTGGTTCTCCTCTTCTAGTGGTATGTGGAAACTTTAATGCAGACCTTTAACCTTTTCATGCTGAAAACCCATCTGGTCTGCTCCCGGTCGGTGAACGCTCTTCCCAGTGTGGCTCACTACAGAGAGCCTCACGTCCCAGCTGCCATGTTACACAACAGTTTCGGCCCAAAGCAGCACACCCCTAGATACTCTAATGCTGACAAATGCTGGGGGCTTTGGGATTCTTTACCACAGAATCAGTTGCCTGTGGGATGAGAGGTCGCCTAGGAAAACTGGGTTCTCAATGGTGGGCAATGGGAAGAATCTAGCAAGTGTCTCATATAAAAGCATTAAGGGGGATTCAACTATCTAAGTTATGTTGTAGCAACTGTAGTCGGAGAAGGCAGTGGCATCCCACTCCAGTACTCTTGCCTGGAGAATGCCATGGACGGAGGAGCCTGGAAGGCTGCAATCCATGGGGTCGCTGAGGGTCAGACACGACTGAGCAACTTCACTTTCACTTTTCACTTTCATGCATTGGAGAAGGAAATGGCAACCCACTCCAGTGTTCTTGCCTGGAGAATCCCAGGGACGGGGGAGCCTGGTGGGCTGCCGTCTATGGGGTCACACAGAGTCGGACACGACTGAAGCGACTTAGCAGCAGCAGCAGCAGCAACTGTAGTGGCCACTAGCCCCCAGTTACTGGATTGCTGTTACATGGAAATAGGTATGTGGATTCTTAAATCAGAGAGTTGGCTCATTCACAGATACATATGCCTCTTAGCTTGGTTGACCCTTTTGAATATCACCATCTTTAAGATGTTCCACACATAGAGTCTATGGAAGAAGTTGATCCAAGCTAACATTACAGAGATGCCACCCAAACACATGGGTCAGGACCTCTGCTTCCAGCTTTAGATCCAGGAAAGCAAATAGGTATCATCTCATCTAATTCATTGGTCATGTTTCCTGGAGTTCTTTGCTGAGGTGGTCATGAGATAATGCATCAGAGCTTTGGGGGCAAGTGTGTTATGATTGATTACT
Organism: Bos indicus; assembly: GCF_029378745.1. Lineage (NCBI taxonomy): Eukaryota > Metazoa > Chordata > Mammalia > Artiodactyla > Bovidae > Bos > Bos indicus. The sequence goes on from NC_091785.1 coordinate 15,688,473, forward strand.
GATGACTGCTATGGGTATGGAAAAGGGGAGCTTATGGATTTATTTGCCATCTCTGCTGTGGATGCTGTTCTAGGATTAGACAGCAAACAAATTCCTGATAACTCCTTGCTTCTACCCTTCTTACATGCTACATGTTCACAGCAAAGGTATGAGTTTGGGGCCTAAGTAGAGGAGCTTTGGGATTCCCAGGTGGCATAGTGGTAAGGAACCTGTCTGCCAATACAGGAGACGTGAGACTCGGGTACAGTCCCTGGGTCAGGAAGATCATCCCCTGGAGGAGGGCTTGGCAACACTCCAGCATTCTTGCCTGGAGAATCCCGTAGACAGAGGAACCTGGCAGGCAACAGTCCACAGGGTCACAAAGAGTCAGACACGACTGAAGCAACTTAGCACCACACGCAGAGGAAGTTTTATCCTGATTAGATTCATATAAATATTTCAGTTCATTAAAGAATCAGTGTCCTCATTTCCTCATCAGCACCTGTGTCACCTCCTCTGACGTCTGCCCAGATAGAGCTCTAGCCTGGCTTTTTTGTTTCAGGATATACCATATGTAGGTCCCTTGGACCAAAGTTGATGGGAAAATGATCAAATGTTATTGCTATCAAATTTTACCTTCCACTAGTATTCAGCTCTGGTCAGCACTCTTTCCACCTTAATCTGTCCTATCCCTTCCCCACCTGTGATAAATTGTGGCCTTTGGCCAACATGCAATGTTTCTTTTCAATCTTAGGCCCTTCTGTTTTAGCCTGGAGCGTGAACACTGATATGTGGAAGCCTGTGCTGGGTTTAATTTGAGGCTTTATCTCCATTTGCTCATCTGGGGTGGATTCACTCATTGATCCCACAGGTCCTCCTGCAAGGCTGTAGGAGTGTAGAGTTGGACTGCTGGGACGGAGATGATGGAATGCCCATCATTTATCATGGACACACCCTGACAACCAAGATCCCCTTCAAGGTAATGCTTCATAACTTTCTTTAGATCAGATCACAGAGAGTCATTATCTTCATTCGTCATTTAAATAAGTGACTCTTCCAAATTATACCTTAGGTTGGGGGTTCTTATCCTGGGGCTTAAGACTTCTCCAAATTGTGGGGGTCTGCACATGCTCATTTTTCTGGGAGTTGATCTAAAACTCTCCTTAGATTCCCATTCAACCAAAGTTTAGTAACCATTACCTTAAATTAGTTATCATGTAATAATGTTATTGCAATTTTTGTATCATAAAATGATATATAAAAGGCAGGAGTTGTTCCTTGCTGTAAGAATTAAAGATCATTTTTCCTGGTGTTCTGCTGACAAAGGCCAACATCATGTGTCTGGGGAGGATGAAATAACATTCTAAAGTAATGAGAAATGATTCCACCTCGGGAGATTGGTCGCCCAGGAAGACTGGTCTCACTGTATTATGATGTCAGTTTCTAGGCAGTTTATTTGTTCATTGTTCAATTATAAACCTCAATCAGAGGGTCTTTGGCTGTGGCATCATTTTGTTTTTTCTGAACTCTAACTGGACTGAGAAGGAATATTACTATTTCTGTCTTACATATGAAGATAATGGCTAAAATATATTTTCTCTTCAACTCATTTTCCTATTCAGCCTTCTTTAAACGTTTTGTGCCTTGTGCTGAGGAAAAGAGGGATTGATAACTGTTTATGTACATACATAAATACAGGTGATATATGTCTTATTGCCCCAAGTAGATTTGATTGTAAACTCCTTGAAAGCAGGAAAATATCTTATGCATCATTATTTTTGATACTGTAACTAAAACAATGTATCTTACCTATAATATACTCATATATATATATTGATTTGTTAAATTGACAATACTGACAACTGTTCTTCATAGTATGTGAACAATACTTAATATGAATAGTTTAATGTCTTTATAGAAAATAACCTATTGTATTGATTAACTTGAAAATATATTTAAAAAGATAGAAACCACTTTGGCCAGAGTCTTCTGCATACACCAAGTTAGATGCTTTCTGTGGCTATTAGTACCTTGCTTCCTGACACCCTGGGCAGATATCTGAGCTCTGATGAGACTTTTCGGCCCTCACAGGAAGTGGTTGAAGCCATCGATCGCAGTGCCTTCATCAACTCTGACCTACCCATCATCATATCGATTGAGAACCACTGTTCATTGCCTCAGCAACGAAAAATGGCAGAAATTTTCAAGGTAAGGTATTAGCTAAGTGACAGGATGGTGGCTTGGTCTTTGTCTTGTTTGACTATTGTTGAGCTTAATTTGGGGCCACCGTGGACCACACCACAGCTGGGCCTCAGCTGTAAAACATGTATAGTTAGATCCCTGAGACCTGAGAAATGGGGATGCCCCTGTGAGCTTGGGGCTCTCTCTTGAGTGGTTCATCTTTTCAGCTAGTGATTGAAGCATTCTTCTGTGGTCTTCTGGCAATTTCTAGAAAGCCTTCAGAGGTAAAAGAAGACCAACTCTCCAACACTTTTGGAATCACAAATCAGGGGTGCCAGGATGTCATCTGTCGGTTATATATAGAAAAGCTGAAAATATTTAAGGGCAAAGAAGTCAAATCTTCTTGTGTCCCAACTTCAGATACAGAGATCCATGTTGGCAAAGAGGTTAGACTGGCCACAACAATTGCTGTTAGCACCCAGCTGTTCCTTATGCAAAGAAACTATAATACAAACAGATTTAAAGGCAGATACTCCAGTATACTTCCCCCTTCCTCCACTGGTAGAGGGATTTATGGGAGTATGGCTCTCAGTGGTAGGGAGGGGCATGGAGAGAAGAAAATGTTCCCAAATACAAAACTAATGCCAACAAAACTAATTAGCCTTTCATATTGCCTTTTCTTTGGCATCATTTAGAATGATGGTCTCTAAACTTTTTTTTTTAAATAATGTTATTTATTTATTTTGTGTGCCAGGTTTTCTCCAGTCACAGCGAGTGGGGTCTATTCTCCAGTTGCAGTGCATGGGCTTCTCATTGTGGTGGCTTTGCTTTTTGCAGAACACAGGCTCTAGGGCACAAGGGCATCAGTAGGTTAGGCCTGTGGGCTCAATAGTTTTGGCTCCTGGGCTGTAGAGTGTGACTCAGTAACTGTGGCACATGGGCTTAGTTTCTCTGAGGCATGTGGGGTCTTCCAAACCCAGGAAGCAAACTCACAGCTACATTGCAGGTGGATTCTTTACCACTGAGCCATCAGAGAAGCCCTCTGAACTTTTTTGATTGCATACTTCTATCAGTAAAACACACCATGTATTCCTATTGTGTATATTGACTTATTCATAAATTATATACATATCCTACTTATTAACATAACATAACAGGGACTTCCCTGGTGGCTCAGACGGTAAAACATCTGTCTACAATGTGGGAGACTCGGGTTCAATCCCTGGGTTGGAAAGATCCCCTGGAGAAGGAAATGGCAATCCACTCCAGTACTATTGCCTGGAAAATCCCATGGACAGAGGAGCCTGGTAGGCTACAGTCCATGGGGTTGCAAAGAGTAGGATACAACTAAGCGACTTCACTTCACTTTACTTATTAATATATTTCATATATATTAATTAAAACATGCAAAAATAAAATATAAAAGAGGGTAACAGAAAGGATGAAAGTAAAGAATAGCATTTTAATGCTATTATTTATTTATGATACAAAAACCTTTTGCTATCATAAAAAAATTAGGACTATTTATTTATTATCTAAATTTTTAGTGGGAACAATGTGATTGAATACACCTCATTATTTTTGAACTTTTATGATTGCTGACTTGCATGTCTGGTTTTAAGCTTAGTTTATTATTTCAGTATTTGTCTTTAATAGCTATCAGATCAGATCAGATCAGTCGCTCAGTCGTGTCCGACTCTTTGTGACCCCATGAATCACAGCATGCCAGGCCTCACTGTCCATCACCAACTCCCAGAGTTCCCTGAGACTCACGTCCATCGAGTCAGTGATGCCATCCAGCCATCTCATCCTCTGTCGTCCCCTTCTCTTGCCCCCAATCCCCCCCAGCATAGTAGCTGATGAAGATGCCTTACAAAGATACCTGTACACAGATGGAAAAGGGTTATCATTAACTGCACTTGTTAAATCACGGTACTCATTTCTCAATTCCATTAATGAGGCAAAGGTTCTTGTTGGAATTTGGCTAGAAAGTTTGTATGTAAAGGTCTTGCCTTTATATACTTTTATATTTTGGGGCTTCCCTGGTGGCTCAGATAGTAAAGAATCTGCCTGCAATGCAGGAGATGAGAGTTCAATCCCTGGGTCAGGAAGATCCCCTGGAGAAGGGAATTGTGACCCACTCCAGTATTCTTTCCTGGAGAAGTCCATGGACAGAGGAGCCTGGCAGGCTACAGTCCATGGGGTTGCAAAAAGTCAGACACAACTGAGCAACTAACACTTTCACTTTTATATTTTTAACAGATGAGTTCAAAGTCCACTAAAATCCTTCCTTTAGAAGATTTTGTAACGATTAGAAAATCTGTTTCCAAGTTTTCTGACTGTGCATACATGAGTGTTTATGTTAAAATACATTGTTTCCTACAACAAAATCACATCACAATAGAAATATCTTTAGACAGCTGTCTTTACTCTTTCCAGAACACAAATTTTATCTAAAAAGCAACTGCTTTCTCAATCAATGTTAAAATGTTACACTTACCATATAGGAACAGACTAATAGTGATTTTATAATCTTCATCATTTGGTAACAAAGTGCAGCACAGAAAAAGTCAGAAATTTTAGGATACTTTTTTTTTTTAAAGAAAATTGCATAACTTAGAATACTCCTTTTACTAAGTGGGCTTCACTGGTGGCTCAGACGGTAAAGAGTCTGCCTGGAGACCCAGGTTTGATCCCTGGGTCAGGAATATCCCCTGGAGAAGGAAATGACAACCCACTCCAGTATCCTTGCCTGGAAAATTCCATAGACGGAGCCTGGCCGGCTACAGTCCATGGGGTCACAAAGAGTCAGACTCGACTGAGCAACTTCACTTTCTTTGACTAAGTGCATTTTCCTCATATAAAGTGTGAGCTTCTGTATGTTGTAAAGGATTTTCATAATCACTTTTCATCTAGTTACAAAATATTTTAAAGAAAAATCTTTTTGCGAAATTAACCACAGTGGTCACCATGGCACCCAAACTGTGATCATCTCAATAAGCTGGTACCAAACAAAGATGTGAGGGACATACCTTTGGTCCCTCTGCGTCAGTGGAGAGCCCTCACCAGTCCTGCAGGCACCTTTATAAACAGCCCCTGACATGGACTGAAGGCCCCATTTTCAGTCTGTACATTAAGCACTAACAATCTTCCATTTTTGTTCTGTTTTCATTAAAAAAGAAAAAAAAGACAACTAGAAATAGAAACTGCCATATTTTCTACCCTCACCCCAGGGGGTCATCCTGTGCCTTCCCCCACACCCACCTCCTTGGGGGACACAAATGTCCCTTTGGAGACCAGTGCTCAGGAAACCTTTGTGAGAATGGCGTCTGCGGCTCTTTATACCAAATGGTGACAATTTCTCCCTGTTATTTTTCATTTTGTCCCAACTTCGCACCTTCTTCAAGGTTTATCTCCTGTGCCCACTTCTGGAACAGTCCATATTCTACAGACCACGTCCTCTGACTGAATCTCTTTTTCTTCTTTTGTACATCAGACCCCAGAGTATCTTCCTAAACAGTTAGAGCTGCCCTCTGGAGAGTGGCCTCAAGCCCTCTTTGTGGTTTCTAACTACCTCCCTTCTTTCTGCTAAGAAGCTATGCAGAGGGTGGGGACACACGGATACAACTTCTTTCCTAGCTCCTCTTCTTGGGATTTTTAGAAGAATCCCACTGGGCTGAAATATCTAGCCAAGTGACTCAAGTATAGACAAAAGTCACTGATGATGTGCTTTCCTTTATTGTTTCAGACTGTGTTTGGAGAAAAACTGGTGGCTAAATTCTTATTTGAGAGTGATTTCTCAGATGATCCTATGCTCCCCTCACCTGACCAACTCAGAAGGAAAGTGCTTCTCAAAAATAAGAAATTAAAAGCCCATCAGACACCGGTGGATATCTTAAAGCAAAAGGTACGCTCTTGTTAAAGAGATTACAGGGATGCTGCGTGCCCAGAACAAAGAAACTGATGTCATTCTAAACTTTCAGCCAGGTAACCGGTTTTTGGAGATTCCCTTTCCTTGAATGATATATTTTGGTTTTGGCTTTTGTTTTAATAGACTGATAAATACTCTCTTCCCACTCACATAAAATTTTATTTTGAAAAATTGATATAGAATGCACCTCATTGTTTAATTTATTTTGGGCAGAATAATGTATGACCTTTATCTCTGGATCTGGGCTTCACAATTCTCAACCCCTCAGTGGTCACTGGAGTCCCCTTTAGAAAGAGTCCCTGCCCCTGTGGAGCTCTTGAACATGGGGTTGTGACCCCTGAGGTCAGTAGTAGACCCCCAGTGGCAGCAGCTCTGTGGTCCTAGCCCTGTGGAAGCTGGCACAGTGCATCACTGTGGTATGTGGACCCCAAGGCACTTCTGTATCGGCCTCACTCATGACATCTATATTCAGAGCACCCCAAACTTGCCTGCATAGCAGGCCCTCCACCCAAGGATCTGTGAAAAATTTCAGGTCCAGGACTGGTGAGTCCATATGCCAGGTTGGACGTACTCACTGCACAAAATGACAGCTGCCAAAACTATTTGCCCTATTTAAGAGGGCACTTTTGGCCCTGAAACACCACTTTTGAAACTTACCACAGCCAAGAGTTGCTGCATAAACCTCCTGCAGCCCCCAACAGGAGGAGAATAGTATTTATTTTGTATAAATATATAATAGACAACATAAATTATATACAAATATAACATACAAAAACCATACTTGTCAAATAAATCAGCCCAGTCAGACTTACATTTGATCCAAAAAGGTCTGGCTTTATTTTTTTATTCACATAAACATTATATTATCATCCCTCTGATGCACATCTCACTTCTGAATTTTAATTCCAAGGTAGATGGATAGACAGACAGAGGAAAGGAAGGGAAGAGGAAAAGATAGGTAGATAGATAGATGATAGATAGATAGATACAGATAGATGATAGACAAGACATAAAACCTTGAATGTGTTTACTGCCTGGATGAAATAAGATGCCCCGTTCTTTCATTTCTTAAGACTCTCTCAGGAGCTCTGCATCCTCAAATGTTCTTTTTACTGCCTGGAATGGTTTTTCACCGCATCTCCTGTATCACTGCAAGATTGTTGCTTGGTCAGTGGGAGTTCTGCTTGTTTTTTGTAAAGCGAGAAGAACAATCATGAAGAGTAAGTGGGAAGGGAAAATTAGCCAACCACAAGCGTGTTCTCAGGCAGGCCTGTTTTTAGGTAGATATATTCCTAAGTATTTTATTCTTTCCGTTGCAATGGTGAATGGAATTGTTTCCTTAATTTCTCTTTCAGTTTTCTCATTATTAGTGTATAGGAATGCAAGGGATTTCTGTGTGTTGATTTTATATCCTGCAACTTTACTATAATCATTGATTAGTTCTAGTAATTTTCTGGTGGAGTCTTTAGGGTTTTCTATGTAGAGGATCATGTCATCTGCAAATAGTGAGAGTTTTGCTTCTTCTTTTCCAATTTGGATTCCTTTTATTTCCTTTTCTGCTCTGATTGCTGTGGCCAAAACTTCCAAAACTATGTTGAATAGTAATGGTGAAAGTGGGCACCCTTGTCTTGTTCCTGACTTTAGAGGAAATGCTTTCAATTTTTCACCATTGAGGATAATGTTTGCTGTGGGTTTGTCATATATAGCTTTTATTATGTTGAGGTATGTTCCTTCTATTCCTGCTTTCTGGAGAGTTCTTATAAAAGAGTACCCAAACATGTTGAAATTGGTTTCTTTTAAAGATCCAAACCTGCGTGTTCCTAGAAGTCTTCATGTGCCCTGGAGGCACACATTGCCCAATTTGACCCTCATGCACAGCTCTGGGCCAAGAGTTGCAAAAGCAGCCACCTTCAGGGGCCAACCAGGAAACATAAACATAAGAGCCAGCTGGATATATAACAGTTGGGAAGTGGCGAGGAGGGCAAGGGAGTGCACATGGCTTCATGAATGAGCAACCCTAATTAAAAATTCTTAAAACATTGCATCAGCCAAACAAGTCTGGTCTGGAGGTGAAGTCAGCGCTAAGTGCCACCAGTTTGAGACCTCTACTAGGTCTGCCTTTGTCCAGATCTGCACTCCCCAAAGCTGCTGCATTTACTTGGGTTCCAGAAGCCATGAGACCTATACTGCTGCTGCTGCTGCTGCTAAGTCGCTTCAGTCGTGTCCGACTCTGTGCGACCCCAGAGACGGCAGCCCACCAGGCTGCCCCGTCCCTGGGATTCTCCAGGCAAGAACACTGGAGTGGGTTGCCATTTCCTTCTCCAGTGCATGAAAGTGAAAAGGGAAAGTGAAGTCACTCATTCATGTCTGACTCCTAGCGACCCCATGGACTGCAGCCTACCAGGCTCCTCCATCCATGGGATTTTCCAGGCAAGAGTACTGGAGTGGGGTGCCATTGCCTTCTCCTGAGACCTATACAGATGGGCTTTATTTTGAAGCTGTTTGACTAAAATGTTAGCATGTGTATGCCTATGCCCGGCCGTCCTCAAATTCTGCAGCAGAAACTGACTCCCCAACATAAAAGGCACTTTTTCTTTGGCAGCGCTGTTCCTCCACTCTGCTTTCTTTATCCAGAAACTGCTGCCCATCTCAGTGCCAAGCAGATGCAGCTGCCCTCTGCTCTATGGTCTTCAAGACGTAGTTGGATGTTCTTGTAGCTGCTGCCTTTCCTGTTCTTGGCACATTTGCAGTGACTTATACAGTGTCCATTCCACTAATGAATAGATTGTGTTGTTGCAAAAGTCTTCTGTATGTGGAGCCCGAATCTTCCTTCATGTTCCTCCTACTCTTTGGCACAACTTTCCTCTGCAGCTGCACAGACTAATTGCACATCCTAAAAGCCAGCATGTGTCTTCTCACCAGCTTTTCTCTTCTCCAAGCTAAACGTTCCTGTTGTGTCAACAGTGCCTCACAGGATATGACTCTTCCATTAAGACTATTTTGATATTCTTACATTTGTGGATATGCTTGAATTTGTCCATCTTAAAACATGATTTCCAGAACTAAGTCCATGCTCAGGGTCTGTCAACTCATGAACAGTATAAGCATCACATCTCTTAATCTGAACTTTATACTTGAGTTAATACAACCTCAGACTGTTCTCGCTATTTAAATTCTTTAACACCTATCAGGCCCATGTTGAGTTTGTGGAAAACAAACAGTTCAGTTGTTTTCATAGGACTAAACTTATGTCTAGTCTCCCCATATTTCCAGGTTTACAATTAATGTTAACCTTCCGCATAGCAGGAGCCTCACATTTATCACTATTAAATTTGCTCTTCTTGGTTTGAGTACGTTATTACAGCATATAAGGTTCCCTGTGGGTTTTAACATTAGTCATCCAATGTATTTATTAGCAGTTTTCCAAACTGTGCCTTCACCCAGATTGCCCTTGAGCCAGATGGCCCAGTGGAGAGCCCTGTGGTCCTTCTTGCAGGACCTCCCTGGAGTTTAGGTGATTATCCCTCCTATCTGGTTCTCTGTTCTCTGAAACCCACATTTCTGCAGAATCTGGTTCAACCTCTTTCTTTATAGAATAGAAATTGAGGTCTAGCCATCTATGGGACTTTCTCCAAGCCTCCCAGCTCGAAGTGGCACAGGCAGGATTCTGATTCAGGTCTTTAGGAAATACCTTGTCAAAGGCAGTCCAGAAGTCAGGATACACTGATAAGAACCACTGGGGCAGGGACTTCCCTGGTGGTCTAGTTGCTAAGACTCTGCACTGCCAGTGCGGGAGGATTGAGTAGTTCGATCTCCGGTAAGGGAACTAGATCCCATATGCCACAAGTAAAGATGCTGCGTGCTGCAGCTAAGACCCAACGCAGTCAAAGAAAGAAAGAAAGCATCACTGGGGCACTTTCAAAGACACAGAGGCTTGGGTCCCAAATCTGCCTAACTAAATCAGAATTGCCATAAGGAAGTCCTGGTAGTCTGTTTACTTAAAAATAATTTTTACCATCCTGAAAGTTGGGAAATGCTGCTAATCAGTTATTTCCCACAAAGTGAGTTACCTTACCCAAAAGGTCTAAACAGGTTACTGTATGGGAGATTCATTCTTAGTAAACTTGTTCTACTTCTTTCTAGTCGCCTCTTTATTTTCTGTGTTCTCACAACCAAATAATCCATTCTGAGACTTTGTCACGTATCACCTTGACATTTCCTACCATTTGACTTCCACAACTTACTTCTTCCTCCTTTTGGAAAAAATGGGACAATGTAATCCCATTATCACTGTTTTAAGCACAGTTCCAGACCCCCGTGATTTTCCAGGGAGTTCCCTGGTGGCTCAGATGGAAAAGAACCTGCCTGCAGTGCAGGAGACCCAGGTTCAGTCCCTGGGTTGGGAAGATGCCCTGGAGAAGGGAATGGCTACCCATTCCAGTATTCTTGCCTGGAGAATTCCATGGACAGAGGAGCCTGGCAAGCTACAGTCCATGGGGTTGCAAAGAGCTGGGCATGACTGAGTGACTAACATGTTGACAGTCATATTGTCAAGGCCTTTCAGTTGCCTGACAGGCTGTGGGTCCAGACCTGGTGATCTGAGTTCACATGGGGCTAAGTGATGCATGCCTAGAGCTCCAGTGTGCTCAGAACCATTCCTAACTTAGAGCATCTGAGTGCTTTCTATTCAAAGAACTCACCCTCAGCAAGGATCGACTGACTCACAGCTGGATTTCTGAACCCTTGGTCTGAACTCCAACCTGCTAGATTCAGACAGTTCACTCTCAGCGCCTGGTGCTGTGCTGGGGGCTGGAGGAACCAAGCCAGTAAGACATGGCTCCTGCCTGGGCCCGTCTGAGCCACAGTCTTCACCTGATCCCTACCTCTGACTCTCTGACCTATAACTGAATTGCTTTTATCAAGGGCTGAGATCCTGTTCTTCTGTCCTAAAATGAGTAGGATATTGCAAAAAATAAGGAAGTCAGTTCTTGACTGTCATTGGCCCACCCATCCCATACTTCCTGCACTGGGGGAAGTACCTGCAAGTTGATGGGACCTTGACACTCCGCTTTCTGATACCTGGCGGCGAAACTTTGAATGGCAGCTCTCCCTTCCTGGTTCTCCCAACTTTCTGCCCAGGGCGGGGGTGGGGGGGTGGGCGCTTCCCAGCTCTTGGCATTGCCAGTCATGATACTTGGCTCCACCCTGCATGTTTACTGTTTGGAGGCTATTTGCTTATTCAGGACAGATAGACTTGCTTCTGTGGCTCACTTGTGCCTGGAGCATATTTCCCAAAGTTTGAAAGAACACTAATCCTATGAGACACTCTGGAAAAAAAAAAAGATTCCCAGTTAAATAAGCGTGGGAAATACTGCACTGGAGATCTTTGAAGAACCGTGATGCCCTTTAGCATATTTAATGAAGGCTCTGAGAAACTCCGTAGTAGGAATGTGTTTTAGTTTCTGTAAGATGTTGTTTTTAAACGTCCATTGTGTTGTGTGGTTACTGTAATTGTCATTTTTTTTATATAACAGCTGTAAGTGTTCCATAAAAATTTTGAGCTTAGGCCATGTTCAGTTATCTGGAGTGGACTGCATTGTAAAAGATTTATCTGTATATCGACATAGCCTAAATCCTATCTTCCTTATGTATACATTTTATTATAAATACAATATAATCACATTTCAGGAAGCTTAAGGAAGAATTATTGTAAAATACACTTAATTCCGAAGCCAAACACAACCTGTATCACAGGGATTCTCAACCTTAACAGTATCTATGGATAGAATTCAGGAGGCCCATGAAGTTAGGTGAAAAATTCATTTTTTTCTTTTTTGGCCACACCACGCAGCTTGCAGGATCTTATTAATAGTTCCCCAACCAGGGATCGAACCCATGCTCCTTGCAGTAGAAGCACAGAGTCCTAATCACTTGGGCCTCCAGAGAATTCCTGAAAAAAACAAAAATTACATCTTAATTTTCACTAACCTGTAGCTAAAATTTAGCCTTTCCTCTGATTATAAATATAAGAAACACACTAGAATAAACTTGACAAAGTATGTCTTTGTCAGCAATAGAAATCACAGGTTTTCCATGTTAAATCAGAGTTGCTGCCATTATCTCCAAGAATTATTTATGCTCATCACTATTTTACAAGCATTACATGACCTACCATTATATATTTTTCACTGTGTTAATAAAGAAGCATATATTCCTATAGCACTGATTTGTCTTTTTAACATTTGATAACTATAGTCAACATTCCTTTTTTCCTTTGTAATCTTATATATTTTATTCTATGCATTTAAAATATTCTGAGAAGGGATCTTGTCTCACCAGACTGCCCAAGGGATCTGTGCCTGCTATATTAACATTTAAAATCTAGCCTTTTATGCATGACATTTTATATAATTATAATCATTATATAGAGACATAAAGGTATTCAGTCAGTTCAGTTCAGTCGCTCAGTCGTGTCCAACTCTTCGAGATTCCGTGAATCACAGCACGCCAGGCCTCCCTGTCCATCACCAACTCACAGAGTTCACTCAGACTCACGTCCATCGAGTCAGTGATGCCATCCAGCTATCTCATCCTCTGTCGTCCCCTTCTCCTCCTGCCCCCAATCCCTCCCAGCATCAGAGTCTTTTCCAATGAGTCAACTCTTCACATGAGGTGGCCAAAGTACTGGAGTTTCAGCTTTAGCATCATTCCTTCCAAAGAAATCCCAGGGCTGATCTCCTTTAGAATGGACTGGTTGGATCTCCTTGCAGTCCAAGGGACTCCCAAGAGTCTTCTCCAACACCACAGTTCAAAAGCATCAATTCTTCGGCACTCAGCCTTCTTCATAGCCCAACTCTCACATCCACACATGACCACAGGAAAACCATAGCCTTGACTAGACGGGCCTTTGTTGGCAATGTAATGTCTCTGCTTTTGAATATGCTATCTAGGTTGGTCATAACTTTCCTTCCAAGGAGTAAGCATCTTTTAATTTCATGGCTGCGGTCACCATCCACAGTGATTTTGGAGCCCAAAAAATAAAGTCTGACACTGTTTCCTCTGTTTGCCCATCCATTTCCCATGAAGTGATGGGACCGGATGCCATGATCTTCATTTTCTGAATGTTGAGCTTTAAGCCAACTTTTTCACTCTCCTCTTTCACTTTTAGTTCCTCTATTGTTGAACTTTTAGACTGTTTCCTGTTTTTAATTCACGCAAATAACTTTGTCTGTACTTTGGACTATTTCCTTATGCTAGGCTCCCAGATTTATATTTATTCTTATATCCTGCATTATTCCCTCACAGTAATTCTACTCAAATGTAGAGGCATATGACCTTCCTGTGTGCTAACACATCAAGTTTCCAGAAGCTTCTAAGCCTATTTTGTTAATCTGACTGATGGTTCAGATAAAAACTTTTTTGAAATGTTGATAAAACTTTATTTGTTGAAAAAACTTTATATTGTTCAAGGAATTTTATTTAAATCGACTATTCTTTTTTCCCATCCATAGGAATTCTAACATTTCTCTCAATGTCAAAGACCTTTAGATAGTATTTTAAGAAGTGGGGAGCAGTTTTTTAGCAGAGATTTTCTTTTTCAAAATGGGTGGGCTAACTTACTTCCTCATCATTCAGGATTGATGGTTCTCTGAAGCACCCAGGTTTCTCCTGGGAAGGAGGAAAGTAGTCCTAGGGGACCTGGATTCCAATTCCTTGTGATAGTTTTCTAAAAGTTCCTGGATTCCTCCTGCAAAGATGTTAACATCTGCCTAAGTATTGATGTTGTATTTTAAGTGAATGTAGAGTTTTGGGTTTTTTTTTCCCCCCAGATAATCAAAATAGGTTAAGCCACTTTTTAGGACTATGTAAGCATTGGGTAGTCCTTTTGAAAACCATTAATGAAAGTTTAGGAGCTGGGTATCTGCAGTCTTTAATTATTGATATCTTACAGGCTCATCAGCTAGCATCCATGCAAGCTCAGGCTTATAATGGTAGCAATGCCAACTCCCCACCTGCTAATAATGAGGAAGAGGAAGATGAAGAGGATGAATATGATTATGATTATGAATCCCTCTCTGATGGTAAGAGAGCCAACACAATGCTGTACTCAGGGAAGCACACTTGGATGGTTTTTCTACTGGGTTTTTTGGTGTCTTTTTTTTTTCCCCCAAAATAAGTCTGGCACTCCATAGACAAACAATACAGATTGTTGTAATATTACCTAAGAGTTTCTGGAATCCTGTCACTTAGCAAGGAGGACCAAGCAAGGAAAGGGATTCTTGTCAGCCACCAGAGCCATTACGAAAGGAAAGAAGAGGAGGATGTGGAAAGCAGCACAGGAGTTGTTCCTAAATTGGTTTCTAGAGAAGGAGGAAGAATTACAGCAGAGAGACCACATTCTTAGAAAGAAAGTGAAGTTGTTCAGTTGTGTCCAACTCTTTTCGACCCCGTGGACTGTAGTCTATCAGGCTCCTCCGTCCATAGGATTTTCGTAGACTGTGGTTAAATCTTTTCTATCTCCTGAATCACCTGCAGGGGGTAGCATCGAGTTCCCATGCTTCTGTCCATTGCTTTCACTCTTGCTTTAAGAGCATGGAAAAAAATGAAACATCATTCCCCTTCTGCACCCGCCCCCCTACCCTGGTTCTCAGGTTACTTAGCCAACCAGACATTTCCTTCTGGCCCCACCAAAAAGATAAAACAACGCGGGTGAAGACTACTGGTGCACGACAAAAAAGTCACAGGGATGACGTTACCCACCCCTGTTTTACAGGTGAAGGGGGCTTCTTACAAGAGAGTTAGGTTTCAGGTGTATTTCATCTGCGCTAAATTCATATCTCTGCTAGAGATTATAAAATGCTTCCTCAGGTACTACTGCTAATGATGGATTGTTTTAATTTTGGCAACATCTGAAAGACAAATATGTAGTCATGAAAAAAAATGCCAAAGTTCCTGTTTACTTAAACATTTAAATGTAGACTATATTACTTCTCATTGTGTTGTTAATGTGTAGATATACCCAGACCAGCAACCATTTACCACTTGCATTAAGACTGCAGCCAAGGGACGTCCATGGAAGTCCAGTAGCTGGAACTTTGTCTTCATTGCAGGGCATGCAGGTTCCATCCCTGGTCAGGAAGCTGGGATCCCACATGCTTCGAGGCCAAAAAGCCAAGACATGGAACGGAGGCAGTGCTGTATCAAATTTACTAAAGACTTTGAAAATGCCCTACATCAAAAAAATCTTAAAAAACGACAGCCAAGCCTCCTCCAAATATCCGCTTCTCATGCAGCATGATTGTCTAGTCATGTTTCATTAGCCTCCATCATGGTCAGCAGCTACAGTCTAATCTGTTTCTGCCCCCAAATATAATTCTAGTCTCTGTCCATTTAATAATTGTCCTTAGTAGTAGTTGATTGCTTCATGTGCTCACTCAGTCGTGTCGGGCTCTTTCTGATCCCAAGAACTGTAGCCAGCCAGGCTCCTCTGTCCATGGTGATTCTCCAGGCAAGAATACTAGAGTGGGTTACCATGCCCTCCTCCAGGGGATCTTCCCAACCCAGGGATCGAACCGAGGTCTTTGGGTGGATTCTTTACCGTCTGAACCACCAGTGAAGCCCGAGAATACTGGAGTGGGTAGCCTTTCCCTTCTCCAGGGGAACTTCCTGACCCAGGAGTTGAACTGGGGTCTCCTGCATTGCAGGCAGATTCTTTACCAGATGAGCTACCTGGGAAGCCCTGATTGCTTCATACCATCAGCTAAAAACTGACCTGAAACCCTGTCAGTTAACACAAGGGGCATATTCTCTAAATTGGGAGACTGAAAGAGGGTGATAACAGGAAGGAGTCAAGATCATTTCTTATATCCTCAAAAGCTATGGGAAGATCCCCTGGAGAAGAGAATGGTAACCCACTCCAGTATTCTTGCCTGGAGAATTCCATGGACTTAGGAGCCTGCTGGGCTATAGTCTCTAGCGTCACAAAGAGTCAGACACAACTGAGTGGCTAACACCTTCACTTTCACTTTTCTGAATCCATTGAAAGCAAGTCAGGCTGAAAACTCGCCTAGGTAGCCCAGTTTATCTCTGTGACAGCTCTAGTCCTCAGTTTTCACATATATAAAATGAGCAAATTTCTCTAAAGCTTTTTTTTGGCTATAAAGCTGTGATAGTTCCTGGGAACTATCTGAAAATTACTTACAGAAAATCTAAAGGAAGTTGCAAATGAGGCTCATTTATTTCAGGAAGTACTACTCTGCCTTTTGGCCAGTAAGTTGTTAATGAATATTTATTCAATTAAATTTTATTAAAGCAACATCAATTAATTTTTCCCCAACCTTGCTGTACATCTTAACTAGCGTTGAACATGCACTATAGATTTGAATTTACAACTTTATATAGACATTCTGTGACTTCATATATATGGAGTCTAATGATTGCATGATTCTAACACATTAATCAATTTCTATCCATTCGACATGAAGTGTTTTGCAGACTGTTAGGACCATCAGTAACTGAAAATATGTAGTGTGAATGTGGCAGCATGATTAATGTTAACAATGTTTGCACTTCTTTTATTGCTAGGCTTTGCATCCCTTAATAGTCAAATTATGAAATCAGTGGAAGAGTTCTTATTTCATTTTTCTTGTAATTTAAGCTGTTGTTATTTATGCTTTACTTCATACCTTAATTTAATTTATCTGGCTTTTTGCCTTAATTTTCTTACTGTTATCCTCTTTCTGATTCTGTTTTTCTGTAGCAGATGTCCTTACTGCTTCTCCCGCTCCTAACAGTCAGGAAGGTAAAGCCATTTGAACCTGGCATTTTAACTGCATGAATGTCAGCATTCTGTTGCCTGTTGTTTAGGTCCGATTCGCATGTGACACTTATAAGAATAAAAATGTCATTAACTGATTGATCTCATTTATTTCTCGGCAGCCTGCATGGCCCTGATTTGGTATAAGGATATTTTGGTCTAAGCATTTGTGGTCTGATGAGATAGTAAATTGTGGGTGAGAAATGAGCTTTCTTGTGTGTCGTTTTAAAAGAACATAATCATGTTTATTTTCCTAAAACCTTTAAAGTCATTTTGAATAGAAATTCCAAAGCAAGAGCAAAGTATAAGATTATCTTTCATATTTTGGAAATGTTTAAATCTATCTTGATTCCTCACCTTAAGATTCTCCCTTCATAAATTGATAGACAATTATGAAAACTTTACTTCCCAATTAAATATATTTGTGAAAACTGCATGGCAAATAACAATGCCTTTTTCCCCTCTGGTTTTGACATTTCTAGAGGTAAAAGAAACTAATAGCTTCATTTTTAAGTGAGAGTGATTAAATCATGTCTGTACCATCAAGAAGTGATTCAACCACTCAACCTTTCCCAAACTTGTGTGCTGAGAGCTTCTTGACAGGGTATCTTCCATAATCTGTGCACAGTTCTAATTGTCTGTATGAAAATGAGTTTTCTCTTTTAGATTATGTCTATATGGTACCAAAACTACTGGTAAGTTAGTCCATTCAATCAAAAATGAATATATCATTTAACAAAATTTAAGCCATTATTTTGGTAACATGTAGTCAGCACCTCAGTCTTACAGATAAGCACAAGTACTTGGATATTCTTGGAGTGATGTATAGACACAACCTTAAGTGCGGCATTCAGTTCTTATTCACTAAAGCCTGCCAACTCATTTTCAGACAACATTCTAGAAGACAGACCTGAAAATAAATCATGTAATGACAAACTTCAGTTTGAGTATAATGAAGAAATCCCCAAGAGGATAAAGAAAGCAGATAACTCTGCTTGCAACAAAGGGAAGGTGAGTGCATGGTTTCTGTTCGATTGCATTTGGACATGGTATTCTTGTCAGTTTCAGGTAGGATTTCACTCCCTCCCTATCCCTTCCCTTTACCTCGCCCCTCACTTTCCCTTGAATGCCAAAGCCCAGACAGTGGTGATATGGGCCCACTTCTGTCATTTATAGAAAATTAGTCATTTATTCACCCAGCCAGTACCTACTAGAGGTGTAGCGTGTGGTAGGCACTAAGGTAGCACAGGAGGTGACTTAGCAATGGAAATAAACATGTCAACCGTGCTTGGAAGTGATTACAAAGAGCAGTGATTACACATTGTTATCAGATCATCTGGCAGATGAAGTTGAGAAGCAGATGAAAACAGGGCATTCAGAGCAGGAGGACAACCTGGTATCTTTAGTGAATTGCCAGAAGTTTTAAAGTTGTTTGGGATGACCAAGAAGATGAACAGGGCTGATTGGGAAGTGTTAGCACAGGGAGGACACTAAGAATGAAAAACTAAATGAGATACCTGGACCCAGTCCTCAAGTGCCTCACAGTGCTAGACTCTGAGCAAATCGATAGTTGCAGTGACATTGTTGGAAAACAAAATAACAAAATATGCCAAAAATTTGAGCCACAGAAGATACATACTCCATCATCCATTTGTTCAACAAATATGCATTGAATGTTCTACATTTAAGACCCTGAACTATGCCCTCGGGGAAGATGAAGAATGTTAGACTCAGCCATTGCTCTTAGAAACCTTTTCTCTAGGGAAGGTGTTAGAATGTGTATGTGGATAAGATAGAGTAAGGGAAATGCACTGATGACAAAAGAAAGGAACAAAGAGCTTTGGGGATTCAGGGGTAAGTGATCTGATCGGTAGCTTCCCTGTAAACCAGTATCATTGTTCCCTTGATAGGTTTATGACATGGAACTGGGAGAAGAATTTTATCTTCCTCAGAATAAAAAGGAAAGCAGACAGATTGCACCAGAGCTTTCTGACCTTGTCATCTATTGCCAAGCAGTAAAATTCCCAGGTAAGAGTAGACAGTATCATTTATAGCATTTAAAGATACCAAAAGATACAACAGATATGCTATTTAATCAGGTGTTGCGAATGGTCTCAAAATAACTAAACTGTGTTGCAGAAATCACTGTTACAGTACCTTCTAAATGTTTATTATTATTATTATTGTTTGCTTTGGTGCTGATGTGGATAATACCATAATATTATCATTTTTCAGACCATATCATTTCTCTTCATAATAGTTAATCATAATATTCATAACAACTAATAGCTAAAATTTATTAAGCACTTAATTTTAAGTACCAGGATTTGTATTAAATATTTTACATACATCATCTTAAATGACTTCATAATAATTCTGTGAGTAGGCAGATTTATCCCTATTTTTACGTAAAACAATCTGAGAGAGATGAAATAATTGGCCTAAGGTTTCAGAGCGTATCAGTTAAGACTCTTTTCTTTGAAAGTGGCAGAAATTGGCATAAGCAAAGAAGAAATGTATTGACTTGTGTGTTGAAAACTGAAGAGATAAACAAGTTTCAGATACATCTTGATCCAGGGCCTTCCTCTCTCCCCATAGGGTCACCCCGTTGACTCTCACTGGGTCACCACTGTGTTGGCCCTTTTTCCTTCACGGTGGCAAGGCAGCCGCAGCAGGCCAGCACCTCATTCTTCTAGATTCAGCTTCAGTAGGAGTCTCTTTCAGAACTTTCAGCAGCAGTTTCGTTGTTTTTCATTGGATCTTTGCCCGTCCCTGAACCAGTCACCGTGATCAAGGACATGCAGTGCTCTGACAGTCTAGGGCAGTGGTCCCTAATCTTTTTTGGCAACAGGAGCTGGTTTCCTGGAAGACAGTTTTTCCATAGACGACAGGGGGGAAGGGGTGGGAGAGGAGGGCAGAGAGGAAGGCTTCATGATGATTCAAGAGCATTACATTTATTATACCACTGCTGACCTGATAGGAGTTGGAATGGGAAAGGGCTGTAAATATGGATGAAGCTTTGCTCACTCACTCACCTGCCACTCACCTCCTGCTATGGGGCCCTGTTCCTAACAAGTTACTAACCACTGCTAGTCTATGTCCCGGGGATTGGGGACCCCTGGTCTGGGGCTTATGTCATGTGCCCATCCCTGAGCTAGGTAGTGAGTCTCCATCCAAACTGCAAAGATCAAGGACAAAGTTTCAGTGGAGCTTTCCCTCACTGGTCATCTTTAGAAGTACAAGTGAACTTAAGCTGATAAACCATTGCCCCCAAAAATGTGCATTTCAGTTAATAAAGGATAGAATTCTGATTCTGAAGCTCGTCTGCCTCCAAAGTCCTGCTCTTAACCCTAGAGCTACCCTCATATCTTGTTAGGGCATAGTGAGCTCATCCAAATGGAGCAGCAGGAGGCAGAGGGCAAACAGGAAATCCATAAATATCTGGAAGTCAGAAAAATTCATCTCCTCTTATTAAGAAGAAAGATTCCCTTGTACAAGATTTCTGAGGACAGGAAAGCAGCTGGCACTGGGGCACCCATCTAAAAGTTAGTAAGCAGCTTGGATGAACTTGACCTAGAGAGAGAAGTTAAAACCCCAACCCTTATTTTTTTAAAGGTGGTCTGGATGCAGATCCTGCTTCCAGAGGCTTTATCTTAAGCCCCAGTTCTCATACTCTGCCTTGCAAATGGGACAGAGGTCTTAGGCTATTAAAAAATCAGATAACCAGTGGTTTCTTCACACACCAGAGGAGGAAAAAAATCATAGGACTTTCTCAATTTTAGATTTTCTTTCGTAAACTGTTTTTAAACTTTTGGCAGCCGCTACTGCCTATCTGCTAGCAAATTCTGTTGAGGAGGATAAGAGTGAATAAGTAGCCAACAGTGGCAACCCACTCCAGTAATCTTGCCTGGGAAATCCCATGGACAGAGGAGCCTGGCGGGCTACATATTCATGGGGTCGCAAAGAGTTGGACACGAATTAGAGACTAAACAACAGCAACAACAGATCTCAAAGAAACGAAAGAACCTGGCCATGTAGGGTTAGTTTCACAGATCCTGATTTTCTAGCTCCTGAGTACCGTATGACCGTATCTGCAGTTAGTGAAATTGTTCTTATCATGGGATAAAATTCTTTCACGGTCAATGAGCCTCATGGCCTGCATGTCCCTCATCACAGGAACAGATGTGAAGACCATTCCATCCAAGAATCATACTCACTGCATCTCTTGTTTTTTATAAATTCAGCTGCCACTGCACCCAAAATGTTCCTCTGGCTTTGTCTTTTCCTCTCAAGAGCTGAGTAAACAAAGAGTACAAGTTCCCAGAGATATTTGAAGTCACCATGAGAGATTACATTTCTCTGCTGATAGAGGATTGTGGAAGGGTCAAAGGTCATTTGGTACAGTTTCTGACTTGAGGCACAGGCAAAGCATGGGGTTGTTTGACTTGTTTTTAAAATTCCAAGTGTGCTGTTTTTTAAAAGTGTTTAAATAGCACACATCCTTTATAAGTATACTATATTCTAATCCCCCCTTTTTTTAACCTTTTTTTTAGTAGTTGAAGTTTCTCACATTTTTTTCCCCAAATTTATTTCCTTTCTCATAATGACTAAATTGCATTGCCAGAATCATTTTCATAATAGCTTCTAAATATTTATTGTCATTATGATTTGTTTGGATAATTCAGGAGGAAAATACCCTACAGTGTCCATTTCCTTGAGACACAACTTAAAAATTTATATGAATATAATAATTTTTAAAAGTGTTCATTTTGCTCTACTGTTGATTTAATTTTGCTACATCATCAGTTTCAATGCATCTCACCTTTCACCATCCCAAGTCCCTTCCCAAGGAGCCACCATGCAAAAAGTTCTTCAGAGCAGGGAGGCACTGTGAAAACCATGGGTGCGTCCTTCCCCAGATCAGGGACCTGCCTCACTGCAGGGCTCCGCTCCTCAGTGACCTTGGCTGGGACAGTTGTATAACTTCTCTGCACTTTGGGTTCCCTACTGGTGAAAGAGGCATAACTTGCAAGGTTGTTGTATAAACAGTTCTAACTTGCAAGGTGGTTGTATAAATTAGCAATAAGGTACACAGTGTGAATAGCACACTATCTGGAAAATAATTGGCTCTCTGGAAATGGTTGTTGTCGTTGTCACTGGTGAACGGACCAACTGGGCAGATTAAGGGTCTTTGTTGCTCTTTCGATAACTTCTCTGGGTCTCTCCAGATTCCTTCCCTTTTCTTGATCACTCAGCCTTTGTTTTCTTGCTTGCTCACCCCACCCCAGAGAACACCCAGGCTCCTCAGAGGGGGGCCATGTACCCTTGGGGGATGTCAACATGTGCCAGGGTGTGTGCAAAAACCCCAGAATGAATGCAGCCCCTCATTCCAACCCTTCATCGGTTTTACTCGGGAGAAAACCCATTGTTACATCATTGTGTAGAGGGCAAAATTCACAAAAAAGTTTTAAGATAAAGCATAAGAATTCACTAGTTCAAGTTTGTGCATCTTTGCAGTTTCAGATACTCTAGAGGAAAGAAAACATGTAGAAGCCCCATAGCTACTATGCACTGAACATTTTCTCTGAACAAGACACCCTACTAAGTATGCAGATATACATTATCTCATGTAATCCTAACCAGGACTCTCTTAGAGATGAGGAATAAGTGGTGAGAGAGGTTAAGTAATTTGTGTGAGGTTGCTCCACAGGGAACAGGGCTTAAATTCCAGAGTCTACACTCTCATTGAGCTCAGTTGTGTCTGACTTTTTGCAGCCCTATGGACTGTAGCCCACCAGACTCCCCTGTCCATGGGATTTTCCAGGCAGGAATATTGGAGTGGTTTGCCATTTCCTCCTCCAGGGGATCTTCCCAATCCAGGTATCGAACCTGCTTCTCCTGGGTCTCCTGCATTGGCAGACAGAATCTTTTACCACCTAGCCACCTGGGAAGGCCACACTCTTATTAAGCACTACTTAATCCTGTCTTCTCACATGATATTCTTCGAAGGTTTATTTTCATCTTAAAGTGGTCTTCCTGAATGCTGCTTCAGGTAAAGGAATTACTTGCTAATGGTGCAATTGTAGAGAGCGGGACCAGTTTGAAGGCAACTCTGGTTTCACTGTTGCCTTTACATCCTGCCCAGGAGCCAGGTTTGCTTGGCGTGAATTTGTTTCCTCATTCAGCAGATACCTGTGAAGTTCCTGCTGTGCCCTAGCACTGGCCAGACAGGAAGGATCCAAAGAGTGGCTGGACCAGGAGTGAGGAAGAGAAGCCCTGAAATATAGTTATCAGCATAATCTGTTTCCCATTTAATCCTCAGATTAACCCCATGAAAGAGTTCCTATCACTGCACCCATTTTGCAGATAAGGCAGCTTGAGGAACCAAGAAGGTAGATGTTAAGTCAAGGTTCCTGTGGGCAGGAATTATCCTGGGCAGTTACGATATGAGCTTCCCAGGTGGTACTAGTGGTAAAGAACCTGCCTGCGAATGGGCAGGAGACTTTAGGGACTGTGGGTTCTATCCCTGGGTTGGGAAGATCCCCTGGAGGAGGATATGACAACCCACTCCAGTATTTTTGCCTGAAGAATCCCATGGACAGGGATTCTTGTTCCTGGCAGGCTAAAGTCCAGGGGGTTGCAGAGAGTAGAACAGGACTGAAGTGACTTAGCACACGATTATATGACAGCTCAGGCCTTTGGCCATCCTTTCATCTCTCTAAACTGTGCTAATTAACCTAAACTAATTAGGTTCTGGAGTCTAATCTTTTAGACTCTAAAAGATTTTTTTTCTTGCAGTTTTTCAAAATCTTTCTGTTGCATAACCAAATAGGTATGGGTGTGATTTTGTGGTCATCTTGTAATAATCCTGCAGGTCTTGTCCCATTTGCCTACAGAGATAAAAACTTCACTGTCGTTACTTGCAATGCTATTATTAATCGTGCTAAAAATGCTAGAAATCTTCTGTACTGAGTTAGAAGGGAGTAGTAGGACTTCAAAATAAACATTAGCAGGGATGGAAAATGTTGAGTTCCCTTGCTTGTAGTTTTTGGCTTATTTATTTTCATTTTATGGGAACAGGCCTGTCAACTCTAAATGCATCTGGCTCTAGCAGAGGAAAAGAAAGGAAAAGCAGGAAGTCCATTTTTGGCAACAATCCGGGCAGAATGAGCCCCGGGGAGACAGCACCATTTAACAAAACATCTGGAAAAAGTAAAGTCACCTTCTGACAATATCTTTGCCTGATTTTGCATGCTGGAGGATTCTGAGATTTCACTAAGCACTTCCCTGGAAATTTTTAATCTTCTTTTTTTATATTCATGATTATTCATATTATATAAGTGTGGTGTAAATATTTTTTTAATTACAAAATTATTCTCTTAACTTCCTAAAAAATAGTCTTTCACTGAAGATGTTCTAAGAGTGTTTGCCTCAAAAGTAAAAATTGGAGCCACCTTGGAACCTTCTCATGGTTCTTGGAACTGCAGTCTTCCCCATTATAATTCCAGAAGATATATCCAGTTTATGTTTAATTACTTTTTATTGTCAAAATCATAAATTCTCATAGTTAAAAAACTCAAACTATAGAGTATTATTAAAGTTGCTTTCCACTCGCAACGTCCCAGTTCTACTCCCCAGAGGAAACTGCTATTAAGTTTATGGTGTTTAGTTCAAGAAAAATAAGATTCTTTTTAAGATAATCCAAATGGGATATAACTGAACATGTATAACTTTTATACGCACCATAGCTTTCTGCATAGCTTTCTGTGCATATAATCTACCTTATCCTCTTTTATGTCCCTATGGTATTCTATTGTGTGGATATATTGTCATTTATTTAACCATTTCTCACTGGTAGAACTTCTGAGTTGCTTCCTGGATTTTTGTTGCTGTGTGTGTGTGTGTGTGTGTGTGTGTGTGTGTGTACTGTAAAGAAAATACCGCTGGAGTGAATACCTTGTATATATATTGTTTTATATCTGTGCAAATATATCCACAGGACAGATGAGGTACTGAGGCAAAGAACTTTAGGGCTTTTAGTTTAAATTGGTGTTACACTTATTTTCAAACTCTATAGCTATCCCTTCTGAGGGGAAGATCTAGCTGGCTTTATTATTTATTGACTCGTGAATGGGTAGCATTCTACCTAGCGGGTAGAAAGGATCACCCTTAACAGCTGTCGTTTAGTCTCGAGGCGGTGGACTAACTCCCAGGTCACACTCGAGGCGCGCGCCAGTGTGTCACGTGCTGTGGGTGTGGCCTGCGATGTTGTTCAGGTTTCTCTTTCTGAAGTATCTCAAGTGTTCGGCACTAATCTGAGGCTGATCTCTGGGGGGGTTTAGGTTCCTGTGAAGGAATGCGACAGGCCTGGGAGGACTCTGCTTTCTCCGTCAACCCAACCACGTCCCTCAGCGCTATCATTAGAACTCCCAAATGCTACCATATCTCCTCACTGAATGAAAATGCCGCCAAACGTCTGTGTCGCAGGTATTCTCAGAAACTCATCCAGCACACCGCCTGCCAGCTGCTGCGGACGTACCCGGCTGCCACCCGCATCGACTCCTCCAACCCCAACCCCCTCCTGTTCTGGCTCCATGGGATACAGCTCGTGGCGCTCAACTACCAGACAGATGGTAATGGGCTTGCTTCTCCCCGAGGAGTGCCTCTCCCCTTGCTCCTTTGCATCTTACATCTCAACAAAAAACATGTTTTCAAGGGGGAAAGGGTCCCAACTAGGGCCTATGTGAGGGTAAAAATACAGAAGACAGAAAAGAGAAGAGAATTAGACACTAAATTTTACTCTTGACTTTTCAGAGTTAAGGCGATAGGGGAAAAAAAAACCCTCAAGGAGCCCTGAATAGTCTCTTGTTCCTGCTCCATTTTTAAAGCACTTTTAATTTATTTTTGTTATTATTATTATTTGTTAATTTATTTTTTTTAGTTGGAAACAAAGAAAGAAAGTGAAGTCGTTCAGTCACGTCCGACTCTTTGTGACCCCATGGACTATAGCCTACCAGGCTCCTCCGTCCATGGGATTTTCCAGGCAAGAATACTGGCGTGGGTTGCCATTTCCTTCTCCAGGGGATCTTCCCGAGCCAGGGATGGAACCTGGGTCTCTCAATTGTAAGCAGACGCTTTTACCATCTGAGCCACTAGGAAAGCTTCATGCAAAAGCCTCTGCCTTAATTGGAGGATAATTACAATACTGTCATGGTTTTTGCCGTGAATCAGCATAAATCGGCCACAGGTATACATGTGTCCCCCACAATCCTGAATTCCCTTCCCACCTCCCTCCCCACCCCATCCCTCCAGGGTGCCCTGCTTCATGCATCAAACTTGCACTGGTCATCTGTTTTATATATGGTAAAGTACATGTTCCTATTCTCTCAAAGCATTCCCTCTCCTTCTCCCACTGAGTCCAAAAGTCTGATCTTTACGTCTGTGTCTCCTTTGATGCCCTGCAGGTAGGACAGTCGGTACCATCTTTCTAAATTCCATATATATGCATTAATATGCAGTATTTGTCTTTCTCTTTCTGACTTACTTCACTCTATATAATAGGCTCCAGAATCATCCACCTCATTAGAACTGACTCAAATGGATTCCTTTTTAATTAACATTAAATAATATTCCATTGTGTATATGTATCACAACTTCCTTATCCACCCATCTGCAGATGGACATCCAGGTTGTTAAAGCACTTTTTAAAAATAGGACTGCTATCGATAGAGCTGTGTCCAATTTGTTTTTAAAGACCTGTTGGGGTAGAGATTTCTTAACACTCTTTAGTAACTGTCTTGGAAAAGGCAGTGGCCACCCACTCCAGTACTCTTGCCTGGAAAATCCCATGGACGGAGGACCCTGGTAGACTGCAGTCCATGGGGTCGCTAAGAGTCGGACACGACTGAGCGACTGTACTTTCACCTTTCACTTTCATGCATTGGAGAAGGAAACGGCAACCCACTCCAGTGTTCTTGCCTGGAGAATCCCAGGGATGGCGGAGCCTGGTGGGCTGCTGTCTCTGGGGTTGCACAGAGTCGGACACGACTGAAGCAACTTAGCAGCAACAGCAACTGTCTTGCTCATTTCTTCTTCTTGCAGTTAAAAAGTAGGGTCTTTCCAAACACTTTGCAAGTTAATACCATTTTAACTCTTCTCATCCCTTTGAGATTGAAATGGAGATGAATGGTCAGTGCTCAGCGAGCAGCTAATGCAAAGGAAACAATCTGTGAATTATATGGACAGAGAAAGCAGTGTTTGTACTTCTCTGTCCATGAGATGCTCACTGGGGATAACGGGTGAGGCTGAAAACTCCAGAGTACAAGCCACCTTTAATTGCATGCTGCTCCCTGTCCACTGGGCTTCTTGGTAGCTCAGGTGGTAAAGAACCTGCCTGCAATGTGGGAGACCCAGGTTTGACCCCTACGTCGGGAAGATACCCTGGAGAAGGGAATGGCAACCCACTCCAGTATTCTTGCCTAGACCAAGGCACCTGGTGGACTACAGTCCATGAGGTCGCAAAGGGAGAGACTGAACAGCAGCAGCCTGTGCTCATTCTTGACCCTTGTTATCTCATTTAATCTCTGAAACAACCCTAAGAAGTAGGAACCTTTATAATCCCTATTTCTCAGATAAGCAAACCAAGACAAAGAGCAATTAAGTTACTCAGGATCACAGAATGACTTAAAAATTCAAGGACTCTCAGAGCTTAGAGGATTAAGCGCCCTGGTTCCACTTAGATGTTGGGGGAGGTGGGGAGCTACAGCAGATGAAGAAAGAGCAGATGAGGAACGTTTCCTCGAAGCTCTTGCAAAAATCAGATTCTTCCCTTTGGACAGTCAAGCAGCCTGCGCCTTCCTCTCACGTGCACTGAATCAGATCCTAACCAGCCGTGCTGACCCATCCACCATGGTGTAACCCTGTCTGCAGTCAAGATCAGACCACAGCTCTAGCTCTGGGATCAGCCAGCCACCTGGCACTGGCGCCACCAGAGCCCATTTGTGGCCAACCCTGGTTAGAGACATCAGTCATATTTTCTTGCCCTTGTTATATTTGCTCCGTTCAGTTGAAATTGAATAAGATAATGCAGGTGAAATACCATACTTAGCATAGTGCCTGGAGTGCAGACAGCATTCCACAAACATTAGCTCTCATTAAGTATTTTTGATAAGTTATGAAAACAGTACGATTTGGACTTGCAAGTGGAAATAATAGTGAAATATTTTCAAGGCTGTAAAAATTTCTTTTCAGTCTGTCCCAAGCGGCTTGTGGGTTTATATCTCTGGCCCTGTCTGTAGCCTTGTGTCCACTGGCGCCCTTGGTTGAGATGATACGGAAATATTTTAAGTGAACTGAAATAACTAGCTAAACGGTTTTCTCAAGGAAATGGCAATGCACTTGGTTTGGGACGTGTCCTTCCTCCTGAAGTGCTGAGGCTGGTGCAGACACACTGGCTCCACTGATGGCAGAGGGGGCCACAGCCGAAGGGGACACGGGAACGGGGCCCTCCTCAGGCCTCCTTGTGGTCTGGAAGCATGCACGGAGGCTGCAGTTTGGCCTCCGCTCATCCCTGGAGGCTCAGCCTCTTTCCCAAATCAAGCTGGGGTGCGTGTTCCAGCTGTCTTACTCAGGGGATGCAGGTGGCTGTGTCATGTGATTGATCCTCAAGTTTCTCTCTGTCATCTTCCGACCCAGGAGGGAGTGCTGCCATAGATCCTCTCTTGATTCAGTGCAGCCGGTAATGATGAAGCCTCTTCCACGCTGGACGAAGCTCACACTATACGCAGTTTCAGTTCATCTGTAAAAATGGTCTTCATTCTTGCACACCGGGGGTAGAGCCTAGTTCAATCCCTTGCACACAGTAGATGCTCAATAAATGCATGTTGTGCTGAGCTAACACTGTCTTTATGAGCCTCAGCAGAACCTATCATTCTTGATTTTTGGTCCAGATCCCTTCTAGGTATTGAATTTCAAGTCCAAACAGACAGATAAGAGTCAACATTGGAATCACTATTTTTTAATTTTTGGGAAAAAAAAAAATTCTGGGTTAGGGAATGCTTGATTTTCCATGAAATATCCCAACCAAATAACAAATAACCCCTTCCCCAGACCCCTTGTAATAATCCAAATATGTTCCACGGGTCGTTTACCTAAAGTTTCCTGAATTTCAGGGGACCCTGGTGCCCCAAAGGCATATCCATGGACTTAGGGTCACTTCTTCCCAAGATTTCTAATGGCTCCATCAACTCCAAGAAGGTCTGTAGTGATCTGAAACCAGGAGTATCCCAGGTCTACACTCAAAAAAACCAACTCTTAAGTTTGGAAACTGACCTGAAACTGATATGCAGACCCTGGTTATTATAGGCAACAGCCCCTCAAAGTTCTTTCCATTTGCATCAGGATGATTCTTCCCTCATATCCCAGGACCTACAAGTATGTAGAAATGCAGCCCCCAGTCAAAAGAAAAACTTCTATTAATATTTATTGTGCTTTCCTGAATGATCGTCACACAGTTTGTGATGACTTTTCCATCCCCCAAATATAGCGTAATGGTTATGAGAATGTGTCAACTTCACACAGGGTTTTTAATGACTAGAAGGACACAGGGGCAAAGGATATGCTTAATGTGCCATCCCATGCATTGACTAAGAGGGTTGATGGCATTACATATATCAGTGCACGTTCATTCTTGGTTAAAGCAGAGGTTTTAAAACTATAGCCCTAGTTGAAGTTTGGGGACCACCCTAGGGGGCAGTAGGAGGGCTAGATTTAAGCCCCATCTTTATTCTAACTGAGCAGCTCCACATGGATCTGTTTTACATACCAAATCACCAAGTGAGATTTTAGTCAGGAACAAGTGCTTTGAAGTTTTGCAGAGCTACAAAGATAGACACAGTGCCAATGAAATCAGACTTCAAACCTAAATGAGTGTGGACAGCATAATCATGATTCAATACCTATTGTTTATTGAGCACCTTCTATGTGCCAAAGGCTGGGGTCGGGATTTTTGCACATGATCTCTTATTTTTAGGACACCCATGCGAGATGCACATTATATGGCCCAGTTCTTAAGATTAGGGAACTGTGAGTCAGGCTGCCTGGTTCGAACCTTATCATTCACTTCTTACTAGCTAGATGCCTTGGGCTTTTTCCCTTTTCATGCCTCAGTTTCTTCATCTATAAAAATGAGAAATATGAAAAGAGTCTACCTCATGGGTTATTGAGGGGCACTAGTACACACAAGTTCTTAGCATGGGGCTTGATCGTTTGACCCATCCTCACCCACGTCTGTGCTCCTCTGTCACAGGATAGTCTGGGAAGAGAGTTTTCTCCCATTGCAGGCAAGACAATTGTCCCCAGTGAATGAGGCACATTGGGGCTGGTAGCATCCTGTGTACTAATTTTATTGATAAGGGAGACAGAGGCTCAAGGAGCTTTGATGTGTGTAAGACATCTGACCCCAGAAATGCCTGCAAATAATCCCAGCCAACCCCACTTATGGGGAAATTTTTTTACTCACAAGACAAGGAGAGAGGCCAACTTCTCATCACTCTGCAGGCTTACTTGCCACATTTTCCTTGATGTTGGTCCAGGTAGCAGAGTTCATTCTGCACATGGAAGGAATCTGTCAGAGGGGGCATTTGTCAGGTGTATCTCATAAACCTCTTGCTCACTTGGAATGCAGCTTTTCTGCAAACTTGTGCCATCAGATGTGAGCATTTGGGTGTGTACGAGCCCCAAACCTTGCAGGGATCCAACCATTCATCAGACAACTCTGCCAAATAAAAGCTGGCCACAGAAGACTGGAAGCTGTTGTGAGGGTTCCCAGAGTGTATTATTGAGGGGATTGTGGACATAATGTGAATCACATGTGATAATAATTGTTTTTTCATACTTAACTACAATTTAAAAATAGAGGTAGAAATACTGTAATTTATGAGTTGAAATTGAGATTTCAAGGAAAAGATATGTTTCTTTGGCTCTTTTTCTGGTCTTTCTTGGATTCTTAAGATTTTCTCTTAACGTTTGAAAAGGCAAGAATTAGTCGTATGATTGTCTGCATGGTTTGGTGTTTGGGGATAAGAAAATGCCATTATGCCTTTCTAAAATTCAGTATAAAATGAAGTATTTCAAAGATTAGTTTTTGAAAGGATGTTGCAGATTTTAATTTGCAAAAGAAGTTGTAAGTGGCAGGAGTTTTTCTGAATGGCTCCTGGGTTGGAGCAGGAAATGAGGCATATCCCATAGACAGTGAGCTCCACGAAGACTGTGGGTATCTTGTGTCTTGGTCCCCACTGTATCTCTGGTGCCCAACATGAGCTGACACATAGTAGGCACTCAGTCTATGGAGTGAATGGATAGTTCTCTCTTCTTCCTGTTTAAGTTTAGAGAAAATCGGTAAAGTCTGTTTGTAAGATGACACTTGAGCGACCAAATAACAAGTGATGCTATTTTACAGATCTCTCTTTACATTTAAATGCCGCCATGTTTGAGGCCAATGGTGGCTGCGGTTATGTTCTGAAACCCCCAGTTCTGTGGGACAAGAACTGTTCCATGTATCAGAAGTTCTCCCCCTTGGAAAGAGACCTGGACAGCATGGAGCCTGCCATCTATTCTTTAACTGTAAGTCTGGCCCCTGTGGTCCCAAGAGAATATAAGAAGGTGTTTAAGCCCTACTGAATATGAACTGCTTTTGACTTCAAGGCAGGGCAAAACTCTCGTGTCACAATTTTGTTGGTGCAGATTTAGTTCCCAAAGAATTTCTTTACTTCTCAGAAGGCAGCAGCTGAGGTTTAGAATCACAGTCACCAGGTACTATACTTGCCAGAGCCCAGAAGGTAGAGTGCTGACCCCTCTCCCCTGCTTCCACCTCTATACTGAGATGGTAATTCTGTCTTCCAGGGCCCTCAGAATCATAACTCTCAGTGCCCCCCCATAAAAGCTGAGGTCCTTGTTAGTGCAAGGACCTCTAATCTTAAACTCTAATAGGCTCTTATAAAAAGTAAAACAGGCATCAACATACAAATCAATTAAACATCTTCCCTCCTTACAGTCATTCCTGCTCTTTCCTTATTCCTTTTATTGTCTAATTAACTAATTGTCAGAACTCCACAGACTGCCCTTAATATCAGAGTCCTGGTAGCTCATTACTCAATTTTATTTCTAGCTTCTCCCACTCCCTCTTAGCTGAGGAAAAAACCAAAAAACTGAATTGGTGCTAGAAAAGACAGGGAGCGATGAAGTTATCTTTTCGTCCATCTTTAGATATCGTCTGTTTCCCTCCTAAGGAGGAATGCCGAGCAGTGTCTGCTCACACCTCACACCCCTGGGAAACCCCCACTCACAGATTATCCTACCACCAAACTGCATTTCCCCTTTCCCTAAAACAGGAGAGCAGTAGCTCCTTTTTTGTGTGACCATTTCTGCTAGACTTGAGTATAGCTTCATGTTGATAGAAGGCTATGAATTTCTAACAGCATTCCTTGTGACTTGACCTAGAACTTAACTATTTAAGAAAAACGTTTTGGAGTTATAAAAGATACACCTAAAACACTTTGAAGAGAATGTTAGTAACACATTTGTGGCTTCACATTTAAGGTCTTTTTTCCTCAACTTCTTGACAAACAATTTTATCTTAATTGTGTGGCTTTTTGAAGATGTTTCTGTATATTGACAGTTGAAAGGTTATAGTTAGGTGAATGCTGTTGACAAAATTGACTTTCCCATGAGTCCAGTCATGCATTTTCCCATGATTCCAGTCTCTCTCTCTCTTTTTTTTTTTAGCAGCCTTATTAATCATTTACTTAGTCCATTCCAGAAGTTTCTTTGTCTTTCTTTGCAGAGGGAAGCAGTGAGGCTCAGTGTTGACATCTGTTTCTTTTGCAACCCCAGTGACTTTGATCCTTTCTTCCCCTCAGATTGTCTCTGGGCAGAACGTGTGCCCGAGTAACAGCACGGGGAGCCCATGTATCGAAGTCGATGTCCTGGGCATGGCCCTGGACAGCTGCCACTTCCGCACGAAGCCCATCCACCGCAATACTCTGAACCCCATGTGGAACGAACAGTTTCTTTTCCGGGTTCACTTCGAAGATCTCGTATTTCTTCGTTTTGCTGTCGTGGAGAACAACAGCTCGGTGGTCACTGCTCAGAGAATCATCTCCCTCAAGGCTCTAAAGCGAGGTAGAATCACTGTCAAAAGTTCGTGGTCATTGTAGCTGAGTGATGGGTGCCTGGAGTCCATTACACGCCTCTCTCTACTTTTGTGTATGTTTCAAATTTTCATATTAAAAAGGTAAAATAAGAGGCAGAAGAAGATAATGCAAATTTGAACACTGAGCGTACCTCAAAAGACATTTTTCTTTTACGTTATTCTAAAATCCAAGGTTATTAACAACATCTCTTATAAAATGTGGCCTCTGCCTGTTTCAGGAGCAGTGGTCCTTGTGTTCTTATTCCCATATATCCCTCCCCAGTAGCTCCCACCGCACCCCTGGTATGTTTAAAGCTGGAACTGTTGTAAGGAGAGGAAACCAAGAGCAGGGAGGGTTGGGTGGTGCTGGTGGCATCAGTGGGCTGAGGTTGGAGTCGAGGCCTGGTGGGAGGCCATTGTGGGAAGCCAAGGGTGGGTTTGGGTGCAGAGCAGGGAAGGTGGAGAATCCTGAGCAAAGGTTAGAGCTGTTGTCTTGCTGTCTGTTGGCTTTGCCGTGGCCCTTGGGGAAACGTCAGCTTGTCACACCTGTCCAGAATGTCTGTGCACTGCTTCTCAAAGTTGATATGCAATCAAGTCACCTGGGCTCTTGGTAATAAAATCCAGATCCTGATACAGTGGGCCTGGGGCTTGAGATTATGCCTTTCTAACAAGCTCTGGGGACGCTGCCCCTGCTGATCTCATCTGAGTATCAAGTTCCCAGAACATGCTTCTTCGTGCAACCACATTCTGCCAGCCTCTGAGCTCCACCTCCTACTCTTTAGCTTTTTTTTCCTATTTCTTTTCTCCATTGTGTGAGTAGCACATGGTCATACTCACTGTGTTATGTCGTAACACTGACTGTTAGTCAGTTCGGGCTGTGTAACAAAATACCACAGACCGGGTGTCTTACATAACAGGGGTCTATCTTGTCAGCTTTGGAGGCTAGAAGCCCACGATCAAGGTTTCAGCAAGTCTGCTTTCTACTGAGGCCTCTCTCCTTGGCTTGCAGAGGGTCGCCTTCTCGCTGTGTCGTCACAGGGCTATCCCTTGGTCGCTGTACACAGCATCTGGTGTCTCTCCGTGTCTGCCTTCCAATTCCCTCTTCTTATAAGGACAGTTGGTCATATTGGATTAGGCCCCACCCTCATGACCCAACATCACCTCTTTAAACCCTATCTCCAGACACAGTCACCTTCTGAGGTACTGGGAGTTAGAGCTTCAACACACAAATTTTGGACACCATTCAGTTCCTAACAGTTATAGAAATATGATCAAGTACAGAAGAACAATTTTAAAAAAATTATCCATCTTTCTGTGTCTTCAAGATAATTACTTTTGGTGTAGATATTTTGCAGGCTTTATTTCTCTGCCCATGTGTATAAATATTAACAAGTAAGCTTCCTCCTAACCTTAATGTTTTGTGACTTACTGATTTTCACTAATATATGTAGTGAACAACTTATCAGGTAAATAGATATACATCTTCGTTACTTTACAGAGTTGCATATTATTCTATTTTATACTTGTACAAACACTCACACTGTAACTTCTTTAACCAACTCTCTATTGTTGGAATACTTTATTGTCACTAAAGCTGTTCTAAGAGGAAATATTTGAAGAACAGTGACTCTAGATGACTTGATACAAAAATGATGAGATTTTCCTACTATACGTTGTTTAAGTTTAAAATTTTCATTTTGAGTCTAAGTTTAAAAACAGCACTTGGACAAGGTAACTACAACCACTGAGCGGCCCCAGACGGTCCCCAGGGGCAGCGCCCTGGGAGAAAAGGCATCCGTTGGTCACCTGGCTGCTGTCACCACTGCCCATCTGAAGGTCTTATTTCTCCCTGTCATTTACTGACCTCCCTGGGGGATCTTCTATGCAGAGCTCTGCAATGCATGGCTAACAGGTTTTTCCCAATTCTGCACTGTTCCAGGATATCGACATCTTCAGCTGAGAAATCTCCACAATGAAGTCTTGGAAATCTCTAGTTTATTCATAAACAGCAGGAGGATGGAAGAAAATTCTTCCGGCAATACTGTGCTGGCCTCTCTGGTAATTAAGTTCTATTTCACTCAGCATATTTGTGGGAATTGCTACACCAGAGGCAGGCTTTCTTGTGGTCCAGGAAAGTGGTCCATTCAAGTCATAGATTAGGTGGCTATGGATATAATTAAAACAACAATGGTTGATACCTGACACATTCTAAGCACTTTACATATATACTGACTCACTTGATCCTCACTAACTTCATGACATAGCTATTAGTCTCATTTCCATGTTATAAAGGAAGGGGAGTGCTAAGTACACCTGAGGTCACACAGCTATACACCCAAGTTCATCATCTACTGCCATACTGCTTGCCAGGGAAGTGAGCCAAAAATAACAACCCAGGGAAAAGGCTAATTACACAAAGCCTGCTAGGAAGCATCTTGATACTTCTAGAAGGTTTAGGTTAGACCATGAAAATCCTTTGCTTCTTCATTAGTGCAGGGGCAGATGTCACAGGTGAGCAGGATTGGGTGAACAGCTAGGCGCTGCTGGTGACAGGTAATTCTGCAAGCCCAGCAGTACCCTGGCACCTGAGGAGACTCTGCACCTGCCCTCTTGGGAATGGGAGAGGAACACTGCAAAAAGGGCCACCATTGCAGAAGCTGGGTTTTAACAAGTTCCGCATTGGTTAAGGTCCGTTGGTAAGGTTTGAGAACCAATGGTAAGGTCCATCGGTTAAAAGTTTGAGACCCGTTGGACCAACGCTCACCCCGGTAATGCAGGGTTGTTTACCTAGACAAGGAATTCTGCTTTGATTAACTGATTGATTCCACTATGCTTGCTCTTGAAAAACTGAAAGGTGTCCATCCATTGCCTCTTTACATGTTTACTAATCTACTCACAGCCACACCGATCTTTTAAAATTTATTTTGGTGGGGTTGCGGCTGCAATGGGTCTTTGTTGCTGCACACGGGCTTTCTCAAGTTGCAGCAAGCAGGGTCTACTCTTTGTTGCAGGCTTGGGCTTCTCATTGCAGTGGCTTCTCCTGTTGGGGAGCAAAGGCTTTGTGCGTACGGGCTTCAGTAGTTGTGGTGCTCGGGTTTAGTTGCTCTGCAGTATGCGTGATCTTAGTTCCCGGACCAGGGACCGAAACTGTGTCCCCTGCATTGGCAGGTGGACTCTTAACTTGTAGACCACCAGAGAAGTCTGGTTGCACCCATCTTGTACTTCAGTGTGGTCCTAACAACCTTTGAAAAGCTGCCTTCTGTGCTTACAGTGGCACCGACTTGACCGCTGCCCTCATCACCTCTGAGCAGCCCTGCTCTCTCCTCTGCTTCTCTTTCCCTCACCCCAATGATTTCTTCTCTCTCTGTCCCTCACCTTGTTTTCTTGGGTTCTCTTCGTTCTCCCTTCAGTAAGTGATCGAGGTTGAATACGGCATGTTGGCCAGTAGAGAGAGGTGTCGCCTCTGCCTGGTGCCTGCCTGTTACCTTCCCTGCCTGGGAAGCAGGGATGGTGTGCCTGGTACCTGAGAGCAAGAATTAGATGGTAGTGTCCCACTCTGGGTTGTCCACTTATCCTTCTAGCTATTCTATTCTAGAAGCCCCCCACCTTGAAGCCAGGGATGTCTTATTTCTCCCCAAAACCCCAGAGCCAGGCATAATGTCTGTTTCATTGTCAGCCTTCCATAAATTATTTTGTATTTTGTGAATGAATCTATCTCAGTATACAAACTGCTCAAAGACTTGAGAGTTACACACCTCCCCAACTCTTCCTAACAAAAATACCTTTCATATTACAATTATTTGTGTGCCTGGATGGCAAGCTTCCGGAGGCCAGAATATTTTATTTACCATTTTACCATCAAAATTCTAGCCCAGTGCCCTGAAGAGAGATGGAACTCAGTAGACACTGTTGAATGTCACTTCATAAGTAAGGACTGACATACATTTCAGACAATATCAGTCCCCTAATTATGATGGAAAGCAACACTGTTATTTAAAATAAATTGCTATTTTGGTGATATGCTGCTAAATATTCTTACTAGACTATTAAGGAACATGCACCATGCCTGCTGCTGCTGCGCTAAGTCACTTCAGTCATGTCCGACTCTGTGCGACCCCATAGACGGAAGCCCACCAGGCTCCCCCATCCCTACCACAAAAAGAGGCATCTGGTTAGAAAAGGTTGGCCTTGTTTTGCATTTATGTGTCCCTGCGTGTACTTCTAAGAACTAGCACCTCTCTATCGATGCAGCCTAGAAACATGAGAATGGAAATGAATGAGAAACCATATGATCTTCCTTGACAGATGTTTAATACGGAAGAAAGAAAATGTTTGCAGACTCACAGAGTCACAGTGCATGGCGTCCCAGGCCCAGAGCCCTTTACTGTTTTCTCTATAAACGGAGGCACTAAGGCAAAGCAGCTTCTCCAACAAGTAAGTTCACTGAGTCTATAGTTAATAAACAGTTCTTTTAGAGGCATCTCTAGGTTAACAACTTGTCCAACATTTTACAACTGACTCAAAGTCAGAGAAAGCAGCTCAAAGTGTCAAATTTCATAGATTATGAAACAGAAGCTACTACCAAGGGGTTTGGGCTGTTTTGTTTTTGAACTTTGGTGTCTACTCTCACAAAGCACTGTTGGGGTTTTGGAGACAGTGTAAAATATAATGACCCAGCAATCCCACTGCTGGGCATACACACCGAGGAAACCAGAATTGAAAGAGACACGTGTACCCCAATGTTCATCGCAGCACTGTTTACAATAGGCAGGACATGGAAGCAACCTAGATGTCCATCAGCAGATGAATGGATAGTAAAGCTGTGGTACATATACACAATGGAGTATTACTCAGACATTAAAAAGAATACATTTGAATCAGTTTTAATGAGGTGGATGAAACTGGAGCCTATTATACAGAGTGAAGTAAGCCAGAAAGAAAAACACCAATACAGTATACTAACGCATATATATGGAATTTAGAAAGATGGTAACGACAACCCTGTATGCGAGACAGCAAAAGAGATACAGACGATAGAACAGTCTTTTGGACTCTGTGGGAGAGGGAGGAGGGGGGATGATTTGGGAGAATGGCATTAAAACATGTATAATATCATATAAGAAAAGAATCGCCAGTCCAGGTTCGATGCAGGATACAGGAAGCTTGGAGCTGGTGCCTGGGATGACCCAGAGGGATGGTATGGGGAGGGAGGTGGGAGAGGGCTTCAGGATGGGGAACACGTGTACACCCGTGGCGGATGCATGTTGATATATGGCAAAAGCAATACAATATTGTAAAGTAAAAAAAAATAATAATAATTTTAAAAAAAGGAAAAAACATTAAAAATTAAAAAAAATAATTAGAAAAGTAAGGAAGCATTTCCATGGACCACCCATAAAAAGCAGCACATTACTGTCCACATGAGTAATCCCAGGGCTGTGGAGCAGGACTGGAGAGGAAGTGATGCTGGCCATCTCATGGAGTTGACAGTGTCAACTGACCTACTCCTGGAAGCTTCATGCCCTTAATTGTTGCTGAAGTGGTAGCTGCCTTGCCCCACAAAATCCACAGTCCAGTATCAACCTGAGACCAAGGTCTAGGGTGAAGGGAGCAGAGTCTTCCTGAGAATCTTCTATCCCACCTCCACCCCATCCCCAGGTCCTTCTGCTTCTGTGAGTGAGACCAGTCAATCACCAAGCGCTGATTCTGGTCATTGCATGCTCGCACGGTCGAGTGGATGCCTGGGAAGGACGTTTGCTTACTCCACGCCAGAAGGTGGCAGCCTTCTCTGGTCACTGCAAGTTCAGCTTTTGCCAGTAACCTGGATAATAGAAAACCATGTGAAAGAATACATCAGTAAGAGTAGCTATCATAATGTCTAGTGTTTACCAGGCTTCCCTGGTGGCTCAGGCAGTAAAGAATCCGCCTGTAATGCAGGAGACCTGGATTCGATCCCTGGGTCAGGAAGATCCCCTGGAGAATAAACCCACTCCAGTATTCTTGCCTGGGGAACCCATGGAGAGAGGAGCCTGGCAGGCTCTAAGTTATCCTGATGCACCTGGGTTACATTTTACAGTCAGTGCCTCAATCATAAAATGAAACAAAATTGAGACAAAAATCACTAACAGTAAGAGCTGTTTCCACTGTATAGATGAGGACACTGAGTATCCATGGGGTCAGATGTCTTGGCCAGCACCTCACAGCCAGTAAGGACTAAATGCAGGCCTCAGACCCAAGTCTGTTTGGCTCCCCAGCCTGGTCTCAACCATTTCAACTGTCAGGGTCAGTAGCCAATAGAGAAAACAGGCCTCTAGGCGCACTGTCAAGTCTTTATTGAAAGGGGAATTCCCAGGAACTTAGATCAGATGAGATTAGAAGATGATTGAGTATTTCTAACATGAGAATGGGAGATTATCTTGGTAAAAGCTGGAATGGGTTCTTTGCCTTTG
Source organism: Bos indicus (assembly GCF_029378745.1). NCBI lineage: Eukaryota > Metazoa > Chordata > Mammalia > Artiodactyla > Bovidae > Bos > Bos indicus. The sequence continues at coordinate 15,728,018 of NC_091785.1, forward strand.
GTCTTGTGTTGCAAGATTACAAAGAGCTAAGTTCATAGATTGAAAAGCCTAAAGTTTTTAATTCAGTTAGAGCTCTTATTCCATCAGTGGGAAAAACAGTTTTGCTGGCTGGCAATTATGAATAAATTGTTTCATTGCCCAGAATGAACATAAACAATTCTTTTTGGACGTAAGAGAATTCTAAGATCTTCCAGAAAGAGTTATGCAACACTGTAGGGTAGGTTTCATTTATAAGTTGCAAACCAAACTTATCTGAACCCCGAGAAAGTAGATTTGTTTGGGTTTAAAGTTTTTGCGACTCTTCAGAAGTGTGCCTAAATTGGCCTTTGCTCTTTCTTTAGATTCTCGTTATGGATCAAGATACCAAACCTATTGCCACAGATTATTTTTTAATGGAGGAAAAATATTTCATATCTAAAGAGAAGAATGAATGTAGGAAACAGCCGTTCCAGAGAGCCATTGGTCCAGAAGAAGAGATCGTGCAGATTTTAAGCAGCTGGTTTCCAGAAGAGGGCTATGTTGGCAGGATTGTCTTAAAAACCCAGCAGGAAGTAAGTGTGTCCTGGGGCAGCCTACCCAGTAACAGCTCATAGGTAACTCTCTACCTCACCACTGGCCGCCTCCCTCAAATTCAAAACTTCTTATCACCGCAACTTGCTTTGTAATCTTCTTTTAAGTAAATGTGGAGAATTGATTTTATTCTTCTGCACATATTCAGAAGGTCAAGTTATAGAAATGTGGTTTAAAAATCATCCCTTAGGAAACAAGGGGAGAAAGAAGTCAAAGGATTCCTTAAGCATGGCGTCAGTGTATGTCCAGGGTTTCACCTGGACGTGTGAAGACCTTGCTGTAAGGCTCACTACTGTGTAAGGGAAGGTCTGTAGGCATTTTGCATTTGGGTGTTGGTTGCCCTCCCGTGAGTGCCTGTTCAAGTTTTAGCTAATAAAAGGCTTTTTGCTAATTCATGAAACAACAGCATTTCTTTGAAAATATTCCATAGGATTACACAAGGTAAAGAATAACCTCTCAGCTTTGGTCTGAATTTGTTGCAGATTATATTACGGTCCCTAATATGCCCATGATCATTCTGATAATGGAAACAGTACTGTCTGTTGACTCCAGATTGGGGAACTCCTGATGTGGTTTGCTGGTGGAGCACTTTTCTTTTTAATAGACTTATATTGGCTCACTAATTGACTGCCATTTTTTTAAATGACATATAAGGTCGTTCCATAGATAATAATGCCTTATGATAAATCAACAATAAAGCAGTTGAAGCAGTTCAACAATCTGATTAAATGAATATTTATTGTGCCAGGCCCTGTTCTAGGCACATGATCTGCCTCTCTGGGGCATGAAATGGAGATGGACTGATAAAATCCCCATTGCTGGTCCATGCTTGCTAGAACACAGAGAGGATAAAGAGCCCATTTCAGCATCGTGTGTTATTTTTCACTCTCTACGTAACTATGAACATGCAGCCTCACTGCACTCCAGCTTCTCTAGGAACCAGAGCCTCTGTGTTCCCTCCTAACCTTGTCTTAGATCATAAAAGGACACTTCCTATAAGCCAAGAAATGTAATTATCTCCCTAGTGTCTTCTCCCCATCAGACATGTACAAAGTACTAAGATGGCGGAGAAGCAATTCTAATCATAAAAGCTGTAGAAGAAAATATCAGAGGGCTTACCTCGGCTTTTGAAGCCATCTTTAATTTCTCTCTAGTTTTTTTTCCTATTTCTAATTGTCTTTGTCACATGTAAAAGAGTATGCTAGGGACTTCCCTGGCAGTCCAGTGGTTAAGACTCCATGCTCCAAATGCAGGGGGCGCTGATTTGATCCCTGGTCCAGGAACTATTAATAAGATCCTGCCTTCCGCATGGCCTAGCCAAAAAAACCAAAAAGTATCCTAGAAGTGACAATTTCAGTGAAGTGAATTTTTAAACCATATATTGCATCATGACTTACAGTGTTTAACGCTCTCAAGCACCCAATATTTTGAATCATCTTATGATATAAGGGAAACCATTCTACACAAAGGAAACAGGTTCAGAGAGGTTAGATTATGACAGGGTAAGAAGTGGAAAGAACTGAAGTCTTATGTCTTCCCGGTCAGTGTTCTTTCCACCACCCCATGCTGCCCAGGCTGGAGCTGAGTCAGTGCTCATGGGTCCTCCATCCCCAGCACCATGGGAGGCAGTGAGTAGCAATGGGCAGACTGCCAAGTGTCACGATAGGTCTTCATCACAGGGTTGGAAGGACTGGGAGGCCAGGGCTGCCCCATATGCAATTAAAATGTATATGACAATAAGCAGCAGAGATGTCAGGAATAAATGTTTAATAAAGACTGGTGGAATAGAAGCATTTTGGAAAAAGAAGGATATAGTAGAGGGGAAGGCTGACAAGCATTTTCAGATGAGTATAATATAGCAAGTTCTCCTTTATATGCCTTGTTGAGAGAAAAGTTTTGAAATGACTGAAATATGTCTCAAAAGATAACAAATCATATTTCATGTATCTAGGCTTACCAGCTGCACAGTGACACATGATACAAATTTACTGATTGACTAAATGAATTCAGCATTTACTGAATGGAAGCAGACACTGGTATAATTGATAGATTTGGGCTATAAGTATTTCCACTTAGGCTACTCTGTGAAACTAGGAAGCTATGTAAGCAGTTTGTCTGTATGTTAAAAGTCCCCAAGCTGCTGTCTTTGACCTCTGATCCTGCGTGTCTGCTTTGTATAATTTTCTTCTTTCCTGGGCTCTCAAGCTGTTAGGAATCTTCCTATGGTCAATATGCTCTCCTCTGACACCTGCTGGATTTGAAATGAGACAAACCTGGATCTGACAAATTAGATAGATGACTTTCAAAGTATCGTCTGAATTCTATAAATCTCTATGTCCATATTTGTAAAATCTATGATAGAAACTGGGCTTCCTGGTGACTCAGTGGTAAAGGATCCAACTACAATGCAGAAGTCGCCAGAGACCCAGATTAGGTCCCTAGGTCGAGAAGATTCCCTGGAGGAGGGCATGGCAACTCACTCCAGTATTTTTGCCTGGGGAATCCCATGAACAGAGGAGCCTGTGGGCTACAGTATATAGGGTCACAAAGAGTCGGACATGACTAAAGCAACTTAGCATGCACGCATGATAGAAACTACCCTGCTTGGCTTAAAAAATTATTATGAGACCCAAGTCAAACATGTAGACAAAATGTAGAAAAATGCTTCAGTTCAGTCGCTCAGTCGTGTCCGACTCTTTGCAACCTCATGAATTGCAGCACGCCAGGCCTCCCTGTCCATCATCAACTCCTGGAGTTCACTCAAACTCATGTCCTTCAAGTCGGTGATGCCATCCAGCCATCTCATCCTCTGTCGTCCCCTTCTCCTCCTGCCCCCAATCCCTCCCAGCATCAGAGTCTGTTCCAATGAGTCAACTCTTCGCATGAGGTGGCCAAAGTACTGGAGTTTCAGCTTTAGCATCATTCCTTCCATAGAACACCCAGGACTGATCTCTTTTAGAATGGACTGGTTGGATCTCCTTGCAGTCCAAGGGAATCTCAAGAGTCTTCTCCAACACCACAGTTCAAAAGCATCAATTCTTCGGTGCTCAGCTTTCTTCACAGTCTAACTCTCACATCCATACATGACCACTGGAAAAACCATAGCTTTGACTAGATGGACCTCTGTTGGCAAAGTAATGTCTCTGCTTTTGAATATGCTATCTAGGTTGGTCATAACTTTCCTTTCAAGGAGTAAGCGTCTTTTAATTTCATGGCTGCAGTCACCATCTGCAGTGATTTTGGAGCCCTCCTCAAGAAAATAAAGTCTGACACTGTTTCCACTGTTTTCCCATCTATTTGCCATGAAGTGATGGGACCAGATGCCATGATCTTCGTTTTCTGAATGTTGAGCTTTAAGCCAACTTTTTCACTCTCCTCTTTCACTTTCATCAAGAGGCGTTTTAGTTCCTCTTCACTTTCTGCCATAAGGGTGGTGTCATCTGCATATCTGAGGTTATTGATATTTCTCTCAGCAATCTTGATTCCAGCTTGTGCTTCTTCCAGCCCAACATTTCTCATGATGTACTCTGCATATAAGTTAAATAAACCGGATGACAATACTTGACGTACTCCTTTTCCTATTTGGAACTGGTCTGTTGTTCCATGTCCAGTTCTAACTGTTGCTTCCTGACCTGCATATAGGTTTCTCAAGAGGCAGGTCAGGTGGTCTGGTATTCCCATCTCTTTCAGAATTTTCCACAGTTTATTGTGATCCACACAGTCAAAGGCTTTGGCATAGTCAACAAAGCAGAAATAGATGTTTTTCTGGAACTCTCTTGCTTTTTTGATGATCCAGTGGATGTTGGCAATTTGATCTCTGGTTCCTCTGCCTTTTCTGAAACCAGCTTGAACATCTGGAAGTTCATGGTTCACGTACTGCTGCAGCCTGGCTTGGAGAATTTTGAGCATTACTTTACTGGCATGTGAGATGAGTGCAATTGTGTGATAGTTTTAGCATTCTTTGGCATTGCCTTTCTTTGGGATTGGAATGAAAACTGACCTTTTCCAGTCCTGTGGCCACTGCTGAGTTTTCCAAATTTGCTGGCATATTGAGTGCAGCACTTTCACAGCATCATCTTTCAGGATTTGGAATAGCTCAACTGGAATGCCATCACCTCCACTAGCTTTGTTTGTAATGATGCTTTCTAAGGCCCACTTGACTTCACATTCCAGGATGTCTGGCTCTAGGTGAGTGATCACACCATCGTGATTATCTGGGTCGTGAAGATCTTTTTTGTACAGTTCTTCTGTGTATTCTTGCCATCTCTTCTTAATATCTTCTGCTTCTGTTAGGTCCATACCATTTCTGTCCTTTATCGAGCCCATCTTTGCATGAAATGTTCCCTTGGTATCTCTAATTTTCTTGAAGAGATCTCTAGTCTTTCCCATTCTGTTGTTTCCCTCTATTTCTTTGCATTGATCACTTAAGAAGGCTTTCTTATCTCTTCTTGCTATTCTTTGGAACTCTGCATTCAGATGCTTATATCTTTCCTTTCCTCCTTTGCTTTTTGCTTCTCTTCTTTTCACAGCTATCTGCAAGGCCTCCCCAGACAGCCATTTTGCTTTTTTGCATTTCTTTTCCATGTGGATGGTCTTGATCCATCTCCTGTACAATGTCACGAACCTCCATGCATAGTTCATCAGGCACTCTATCAGATCTAGTCCCTTAAGTCTATTTCTCACTTCCACTGTATAATCAGAAGGGATTTGATTTAGGTCATACCTGAATGGTCTAGTGGTTTTCCCTACTTTCTTCAATTTCAGTCTGAATTTGGCAGTAAGGAGTTCATGTTCTGAGCCACAGTCAGCTCAGAAAAATGCTTAGTAAACTATAAAAGAATATGCAAATGAGGGTTATTGTTATGGTCATAATCTATGGCTTCTAATGTGACTGAAAACAGCTTAAAAATCAATAAGCTCTGAGTAAGGCTCTAAGGCAGAGAAGGCGATGGCACCCTACTCCAGTACTCTTGCCTGGAAAATTCCATGGACAGAGGAGCCTGGTGGGCTGCAGTCCATGGGGTCACGAACAGTCAGACAGGACTGAGCGACTTCACTTTCACTTTTCACTTTCATGCATTGGAGAAGGAAATGGCAACCTACTCCAGTGTTCTTGCCTGGAGAATCCCAGGGACGGGGGAGCCTGGTGGGCTGCCGTCTGTGGGGTCGCACAGAGTCGAACATGACTGAAGCAACTTAGCAAGGCTCTAAGGAGTGCTGTTAGAAATATTTGTAGTGCATGGTCATTGTGATATTTTATATGGCAACCTAGAACTTTTCTTTCTTGCTTACTTCCATCCCGGCTTTCAGGATTATAAATTGCTGCTGCTGCTGCTAAGTCACTTCAGTCGTGTCCGACTCTCTGCGACACCATAGACAGCAGCCTACCAGGCTCCTCCTTCCATGGGATTTTCCAGGCAAGAGTACTGGAGTGGGGTGCCATTGCCTTCTCCAGGATTATAAATTACGTCATGTGAATTACCACCCAACCCCACTCTCCAGTTGGTTAAATATATTGTAATCAATGCAATGACATACTATGGAAAACCTTTAGAAGCTGACATGAAATGATAATCACAATCTTTCTTTAAAAGATATTTCTAATGTGGACCATTTAAAAAGTCTTTATTGAATTTGTTACAATATTGCTTCTGTTTTATGTTTTGGGCTTTTGGCCCTGAGGTATGTCGGATCTTAGCTCCCTCACCAGGGATCAAACCAATACTTCCTGTGTTGGAAGGTGAAGTCTCAACCACTGGACCACCAGGGAAGAAGTCCCTGATCACAGCCTTTTAAATAGAGAAAAAGTGAGTTGTAGAACAGTATATGTACTACAGTCTCATTTTATGTAATAAAAATAGAGAATAGTTCTCTCCCCTTCACGCATAATTTGATGAATGGAATCCAAACACTTCAGCTGTATGTAAATCTTAGGGATCACAACTGTAAGAACAATGAAATGATTGGGGCGAGGCTGTGCAGCTGAATGGTGAGCCCAGGAGCCAGTCCGTTTTGGTCCTGGCTGCAGTTTGGCGCCACCTGGTGGTCGTTACCCATTTTGACCTTAATATCAATGGGGGACAATTCTGGTTCCTAGAGCTGGTTGGAATTTCCAGGACAATGACAGTGATTCTTGTATTCTTCTGGTTAGTTAGCATCGTTTCTGTGGGATGATCTGAGATTAAGCTAGAAGCATGCTGGGGACTGGAGGACCTTCCTGCCCAACCCTCCCATCCTGAGATGGGATTGCCTACTGTTCACTTGCCTCACCTCCCCATCGTCTCCATGGTGCTCCCTTGTGGAAGATAACTTTACACGACCCTCGTTTGAAAATGACTCTAGCAAAGAACAGGAGCCATGTAACAATCACATTGTATTTAAGTTCGCGTAATTCCAGGACTTCTTTTATTTCTGGTTGTGCTGGGTCTCGTTGCTGTGCAGGCTTTGTCTAGTTGCGGTGAGCGGGGGGCTACTCTTCATTGTGGTGCACGGGCTTCTCACTGTGGTGGCTTCTCTTCCTGCAGAGCACAGGCTCTAGGCACACAAGCTTCGGTAGTTGTGGCGTGTGGACTCAGTTGCAGCTCGAGGGCCCTAGAGCGCAGGCTCAGGAGTTGTGGCACAAGGGCTTTAGTTGCCCATGGCATGTGGAACCTTCCCAGACCAGGGATTGAACCATGTCCCTTGCATTGGCAGGTAGATTCTTCTCCACTGTACCACTAGAGAAGTCCCAGGGTTTCTTTGTATATATTTATTCACATACACAAAAATACATTTTTATATCCATAGCAGATGGTTCAAAGGATATACAACCTAACAACAGTGATTTTTTATGGAGAATGAGATGGGAAAGGTGGAGGAAAGAAAGGAAAAAAGTAGAAATGGGAAGTTTGCCTTTATATTGATATATTTCCTTACTGCTTGAAAATTTTTGATAAGATACCTATATCTATATTGGATGAGGCATTAATACCATTTCTATGATTGTCTAAAAATAAAAAATAATTAATTAAAAAATACATGTCTATAGATGGTGGTAAATAATCTGCCTGCAATGCAGGAGACATGGGTTCTATCCCTGGGTCTGGAAGATCCCCTGGAGAAGGGAATGGCAATCTGATCCAGTATTCTTGCCTGGAGAATTCCATGGACAGAGGAGCCTGGCAGGCTACAGTCCATGGAATCGCAAAGAGTTGACTAACACTTTCACTTTCAACTATATACTTAAATCATATAATTATAAATGTAAAATTCACTGAAAGCCAACCCACCAAAGACCATTTAACCCAATGACCAATTCTCAAAATTATTGAGAATTTTGTCAATATCCATTTAGATGTTACTTACCTCCAGGCATTGTTTCAGCCTTTTCACTGTGGATTTTGTTCATTCAGCCTACCGGAACGTCAATCTTGCATGTTTCACATTTCACATGTCTAGTATTTCTTAAATGCTCAAGTTTTATTGGGGAATGGATGGGATTTCTCTTAAATGTACTTACCGTATTATTTGGCCTTTGCATGTGTGTTAAGTCGCTTTAGTCATGTCTGACTCTTTGTGACCCTGTAGGCTGTAGCCCACCAGGCTCCTCTGTCTAAGGGATCCTCCAGGCAAGAATACTGGAGTGGGTTGCCATGCCCTCCTCCAGGGGATCTTCCCGACCCAGGGATGAACCAGCATCTCTTACGTCTCCTGCATTGGCAGGCGGATTCTTTACCATGAGCACCACCAAGGAAGCCCATTTGAATTTTAGTAATTGGAAAAATGGCATGTTGTCTTTTTACAGATTTATCTCTAGCTGATTTGTGGACTCAAAATCCACAGCAAACATGAGCAGATCTACTGGCTTGTTCGGGACGAGACCTTATCAGTGTGTCAACATTAGCAGAAACTTAGAGTACTTTCCTCCTCTAAGATGACATGTATATCCTTCTAGGATAGTTTGTGAAACAGTAACTAGTGTATGGGATATCAAGCTAAGAAGTTGTTTCCACGTCACCAAGATCCAACTCAAATTTTTACTAGATTTTTCTTTATCCTATGTTATCATTTACTCAGACTTGTCTTTTCTTAACATAGAACCTGGAAGAGAAGAGCATTGCACAAGATGACAAGGAGATGCTCCTGAGCTCAGAGGAGGACAGCTTCTTTGTCCAGGTGCATGACGTTTCCCCAGAGCAACCACGCACGGTCATCAAGGCGCCGCGTGTCAGCACCGCGCAGGATGTCATTCAGCAGGTGAAGGCCTCCCCGCCCTCCCCCAGCCCTGTCCTCAGTGTCAACTGCTGGGCTCAGCCCCCTCTGGGAATAAGGTTCTGGAACACAGGGGATACGACAAGGCAGCATGTGCCTGGTAAGGCCAGGAAGTGTCCGGTCCTTCAACGATACTTGCCCAGTATATGCTGTGAGTCAGGCTCTCTCGGAAGCCTTGACAGCAGAGCCAGGAGGTGGTTCTGCAGAGCGGGAGCGTCACTGTCCATCACCTAGTGACCGTCTCTCTGGGATCCTTCAGACGACACGCAGGAGGACTCTCTGACCCTCTCCCCTTCTCTGGTCTTCTCTCCCCGCTTCTTTGTATATGGCTCCAGAGAACTCTGCTGCCTTCATTCCACGCCCTGTAGTGGTTTGCGTTTATTAAACACTTGCTTGAGAAGTTAGCATAATGGCTCACAGAACAGACTCTGAATCAGGTTGTTCCAGGTAAACCCTGGCTCTACATCTTACTAGCTGGGAGAGCTTGGGGAAGTCATTTAACAATCTGTGCGTAAGTTACATGGGTGTGGTGGTAAATTGTCTCTTTAAAAAAAAAAAAAAAGACCCCAATTTGTAGCATTTGCGTTTCTGTCTTGTACATTCCTCAAACATCAGATTCCAGTGGGCTCCAGCACAATGCTGTGTGCCAAGCTACCACACAGGAAAACATGAAGATAGTATAACAGCACTTTCTTAATAGCTATTGTGAACATTAAATATATGTAATGGACATTTGCCTAGTATAACACCTAACATGGCAAAGCACTATTTAAATGTTATTTGTTACACTGACTGCACAATAATTTGGTTAATATTAGTCTCCTTAATAGACTTTGAACTCCCCAAAGTACATACAGTACCTGGGACATAGTAAATGTTAGATGAGTGAATAAATGAAAGATAGTCTCGATAAAAGAAAGGTGAGACCAGGTAAGTCTTAAAATGCTTTCAACATCCAAGACTCTGAGATGAAGAGGCAGTGTCGTGCGCCAGAGAGGCTCTGGAGGGTCAGGATTCTGTCCCTCACTGTCTGGGTCACTTTCAGATCTATGAACTTTGGTGGATGCAGAAAATCTGGCTCAAATCCTTTTTCTGTTACTAAGCTGTCCATCCTCTGTAATATGCCTGACCTCTTAAGCTTAAGCCTCCTTGTCTGAAAAATGGGGATTATAACATCTAAATCATGGATGGGTGTTGTGAAGCTAAACGAGGCAATGTCGAGTTTGTGTAAGCTACAACTGTGAAAATGTAAACTGAGAGGTGGGATGACATGATCTGAAAAGGACCCCCCACCCCTGTCCAAAAGTCTGCGACATTTTTCCACCTTAAAGTCTCATTTACAGGGAAGCAAGTGTTGGAGATCCTGTGTTTTTATTCTGTTGATCATAACTTACCTTTCAGACCTTATGCAAAGCCAAATATTCCTATAGCATCCTGAGCAACCCCAACCCGAGTGACTATGTGCTTTTGGAAGAGGTGGTGAAAGACACCGCCAACAGGAAATCTTCCACCCCAAAGGCCTCCCAGCGCGTCCTTTTGGATCAGGAGTGTGTGTTTCAAGCTCAAAGCAAGTGGAAAGGTGCAGGAAAATTCATCCTTAAGCTAAAGGAACAGGTGCAGGTAAAGTTCAAGGTTATTTTGCTCTATTTGATTTTCATAACTACAGTATAGTCAAATTCAGGAGCTGGTGAAAGCCAGAAGGAAGTTCCCGAGTCAAGGACACTAGTGGGAAGAATGCGGTTTGGCTCTGTTTTCACTGTGTGGAAAGAAATGTTTCCCTCTGGGTGTAAGCAGTCTTGAGGTGCCCGGGGGGTGAGGGGGGTCCCCTCCGCCCTGCTTTCCAAAGCTCTACCGACCAGAGAGAGAACAACAAAGGGCTCTCTCTGATACAATCTCTTTAACCTAATACCAAGGGCAGGTTCTTATTTTCCACAGGCATCTCGAGAAGATAAAAAAAAAGGCATCTCTTTTGCAAGCGAACTCAAGAAGCTCACCAAGACTAAACAGCCCCGAGGACCCACATCACCTTCTCAGGTCTTGGCCTCAGAAAACGTCCAAAACAAGGAAGAGAAACCTGTGGGTGGCTTGCCTTCCAGTGACACCATAGACTACCGACAGTGAGCAAGATAGCACGGTTTACCCAGGTATCCCGAGTCATCGCAGCGTTCTAAAATGGGGGTCAACTATACTGCTTTGTAAGACATAAGTTTGTACACTGTCTTTTGTCTTTTCCTGGAGGAGGAAGTTCCAGAGGCAGGTAGGGATGGTACCCTAGAGAAAAGGGGCTCTGAAGATACACACGACTTCAGCACTGATGATTTCAGATCTCCTTATTTTGTAGATAACCAAAGGCCACAAGAGGACAATAAACTTGCCCAAACTGCAATAGCTTTATTTCATCAGACATAGAACTGTCTTAATTACTGGTAATTCACATGAACATTCTCAAAGGACTGCTATGGGTCTTTCTGTTTTCATTCTTTGGACTTTTAGTTTGCTGTTCTTCTAATTTAGCTCTGATTTAGCCTTAACAACCTCCATTTCTTCTGACTCAATGAAAAAATTAAAATCTGGCATGCAAGTTGTGATGATTAAAAAGAAAGCAAAATGACATAACAGCCTGAAGTAAATTATGCCTTTGGTTGCCAGCTCACTGCTTGGTATTCCCATACAGAGTAAATTTCATTCTGTTTTAAACTATTTAAATGGAACCTGAATTTTTTTTAAAAAGGCATGTGAGGAAACCAAACATAGATCTCTTCTTTCACTTAGTTTCTTAATGAACTCAGTTCACTTCAGTTCAGACGCTCAGTCATATCCGATTCTTTGCGACCCCATGAATCGCAGCACACCAGGCCTCCTTGTCCATCACAAACTCCCGGATTTCACCCAAACCCATGTCCATTGAGTCGGTGATGCCGTCCAACCATCTCATCCTTTGTCGTCCCCTTCTTTCCTGCCCTCAATCTTTCCCAGCATCACGGTCTTTTCAAATGAGTCAGCTCTTCACATAAGGTGGCCAAAATATTGGAGTTTCAGCTTTAGCATCAGTCCTTCCAATGAACACCCAGGACTGATCTCCTTTAGGATGGACTGGTTGGATCTCCTTGCAGTCCAAGGGACTCTCAAGAGTCTTCTCCAACACCACAGTTCAAAAGCATCAATTCTTCGGCGCTCAGCTTTCTTAATAGTTCAACTCTCACATCCATATGTGACCACTGGAAAAACCACAGCTTTGATGAGACAGACTTGTGTTGGAAAAGTAATGTCTCTGCTTTTTAATATGCTGTCTAGGCTGGTCCTAACTTTCCTTCCAAGGAGTAAGTGTCTTTTAATTTCATGGCTGCAGTCACCATCTGCAGTGATTTTGGAGCCCCCCTCAAGAAAATAAAGTCTGACACTGTTTTCATTGTTTCCCCATCTATTTGCCATGAAGTAATGGGACCGGATGCCCTGATCTTAGTTTTTTGAATGTTGAGTTTTAAGCCAGCTTTTTCACTCTCCTCTTTCACTTTCATCAAGAGGCTCTTTAGTTCTTCGCTTTCTGCCATAAGGGTGGTGTCATCTGCATATCTGAGGTTATTAATATTTCTCCCAGCAATCTTGATTCCAGCTTGTGCTTCTTCCAGCCCAGCGTTTCTCATGATGTACTCTGTATATAAGTTAAATAAGCAGGATGACAATATTCAGCCTTGATGTACTCCTTTTTCTATTTGGAACCAGTCTGTTGTTCCATGTCCAGTTCTAACTGTTGCTTCCTGACCTGCATATAGGTTTCTCAAGAGGCAGGTCAGGTGGTCTGGTATGCGCATCTCTTTCAGAATTTTCCACAGTTTATTGTGATCCACACAGTCAAAGGCTTTGGCATGGTCAACAAAGCAGAAATAGATGTTTTTCTGGAACTGTCTTGCTTTTTTGATGATCCAGCAGATGTTGGCAATTTGATCTCTGGTTCCTCTACCTTTTCTAAAACCAGCTTGAACATCTGGATGTTCACGGTTCACGTACTGCTGAAGCCTGACTTGGAGAATTTTAAGCATTACTTTACTAGCGTGTGAGATGAGTGCAATTGTGCGGTAGTTTGAGCATTCTTTGGCATTGTCTTTCTTTGGGACTGGAATGAAACTGCTAAGTTTTCCAAATTTGATGGCATATTCAATATGACGGTAATCCAAGTCTATGCTCCGACCAGTAATGCTGAAGAAGCTGAAGTTGAACGGTTCTATGAAGACCTACAAGACCTTCTAGAACTAACACCCAAAAGATGTCCTTTTCATTATAGGGGACTGGAATGCAAAAGTAGGAAGTCAAGAAACACTTGGAGTAACAGGCAAATTTGGCCTTGGAGTACAGAATGAAGCAGGGCAAAGGCTAATAGAGTTTTGCCAAGAGAACGCACTGGTCATAGCAAACACCCTCTTCCAACAACACAAGAGAAGACTCTACACATGGACATCACCAGATGGTCAACATTGAAATCAGATTGATTATATTCTTTGCAGCCAGAGATGGAGAAGCTCTATACAGTCAGCAAAAACAAGGCCAGGAGCTGACTGGCTCGGATCATGAACTCCTTATTGCCAAATTCAGACTGAAATTGAAAAAAGTGGAGAAAACCACTAGACCATTCAGGTATGACCTAAATCAAATCCCTTATGACTATACAGTGGAAGTGAGAAATAGATTTAAGGGACTAGATCTTATAGACAGAGTGCCTGATGAACTATAGACAGAGATTAATGACATTGTCCAGGAGACAGAGATCAAGACCATCCACATGGAAAAGAAATGCAAAAAAGCAAAATGGCTGTCTGAGGAGGCCTTACAAATAGCTGTGAAAAGAAGGGAAGTGAAAAGCAAAGGAGAAAAGGAAAGATATAAGCATCTGAGTGCAGAGTTCCAAAGAATAGCAAGGAGAGATATGAAAGCCTTCCTCAGCGATGAATGCAAAGAAATAGAGGAAAAGAATAGAATGGGAAAGAAGAGAGATCTCTTCAAGAAGATTAGACATACCAAGGGAACATTTCATGCAAAGATGGGCTCAATAAAGGACAGAAATGGTATAGACCTAACAGAAGCAGAAGATATTAAGAGGAGGTGGCAAAAATACACAGAACTGTACAAAAAAGATCTTCACAACCCAGATAATCACGATGGTGTGATCACTCACCTAGAGCCAGACATCCTAGAATGTGAAGTCAAGTGGGCCTTAGGAAGCATCACTACGAACAAAGCTAGTGGAGGTGATGGAATTCCAGTTGAGCTATTTCAAATCCTGAATAATGAACTGAAGGGATTATTAAAGCCCTCTTTTCACCTGTTCCATCATAGAGTTCTAAGATTTAAAATCCTTGAGACATCAACAGCATGGTAAAGGCATTGTTGCTTATATTACACAGCTGCATCATCTGTCTGCCCACAATCAGTTATTTCTTATATAAAATTATAGCTCACAATTTAAAGAATTTACTGATACCTCTTGATGGGGCCAAATCTGACGTACAAGAGCCCATATTGAGCCAATGTTTAAGAAGCAACTCCTAAAACAACTGGTGCCCCAGATACACTTACAAAGAAAGCTCTTTCAAAACAGACATAGCGAAACACAGGAAACTACCTCCTCCAGAGCTTCTGCACAGCCCACTATCCCGAGTCAGGGCTGTTTAGGTTTTGTATGCAAAGACTCACCAGAAAGAAATCTCAGCACCATGGCAGCAGTCCACATCATACAGCATCAGATAATACTGAATCTGCACAGAATCGTGAAACCCTGGACTGTTCCAGACTCTGAGAAGGCTCAGCACTCATTTTTTGTTGTGGTACTTCTGGTATTCCATACCCTCCCCTTTTTTTTGTAATTATCTTTATTACCACCTTGCTTCCTGTTAGTTCCCTGACCAGGAATTGAACCGGGTCCCCGGCAGTGAAAGTGCAAAGTCCTAACCACTGGACCACCAGAGAATTCCCTGGTATCTTAAAGTTCCAGACTCAACTTACTTTCCTTCTCAGTGACAGTGTCACTGAGATAGTGCTTTCTTCTCCAAGAACTGAGCACCATGTGGAGCCTCTGCAGCTTTTGGAAAATGACTCCTCATGGTAGTGGGTCTATGAGCACACAGTAAAGACAATGATCAGAATTTCAGATATTGTTCTCCATATCAAGAACTTAGCATCAAATAAATTACACATGCGACAATGTTATGCACACCTCTCACCTCTTTGTTATAACCTCCGTTAATGATAGAGTGGAATTACACTTGGCAGAGAAAAAGCCCTGGGTGTGCCAGAAGATTAATAAGTACATAATACAACTCCATTAGAAATTTGACTTCAAAATAATGTGCTTGCTCTAATGAGCATTACTAGTTGCTTATACTTTATGAGAACAGGGAAGGGGGTGGTGATTTAGATGATTGCCTTTGGATTCAATTTTCCTATCATAAGCAGAAATTCATAGTCAGTCAGTTGACCTCTTTCCCTAAATTTGGGGAAGGTTCTCTTTAACAGTCATTGAAAGAATAGCCATTGGTGCATAGATGTATATATGGTAATATATGTCCCATGTTATTAACTTTACAAATAGTGTCTCCAAGAGCACTTGGGAAAAAAGAAGGGCCTTTCTGTATATGCTCATAAGAAAATAAGTTTAGTATTTTTATTGCTTTCTGAGCAACATAATATTTCATGTTATTTGTTCTGAAATATTCACCTCTAAACTTTCAAGAGTTACCCCCTAATAATAAGAATTTCTAAACAAGTAATTATTTACCTTAAGTAATATATTTAACGAGTTGAAAGAAATCCACCTTTAAAAAAAAAAAAAAGCTGAACAGTTTAATTGTGGTTAAAAAACTTTCTACAGAATGTGGTGTTCCAGGGCAGAAATAGCCTAATGTTCCACCTCCCAGGAACATCATGTTCTAACACTATGAGTTTATAGGAAATATTCTCTGCCCCAAACCCAGCCACCAGAGCTGTGGGTTTCTGTTGGTTGAACCCTAAACCTTGCTACACTGTGGACTGTTTCTGCTGCTTCACTTTGAAGACATTAATACTAACAAGCCTATGTATACGACTTTACAGGTGAAGATCTTTTGGCAAGAAGTTAAAATCAAGAACGAACATAATGGAGACAAATATAATTCCCTTATTTTCATAAACTAAACTGGAAACTTATGATTTCTGAACTCTTGATATAAGGTCCGAGCTGAGGTCAAGCAAAATGGTACAGAACTGGTTTCCTGCTGATTGAAGCAAAGAAGCCCAGCAGACTGCCATTTTACACCTGTCAACAGTTGGAAAAACCACCGCTAAGCTTGCAATAATTGACTTAGAACAGGAGTCAGCAAACTTTTTGTAAAGGGCTAGTCAGTAAATATCTTCGTTCTTCAAATGGTCTCTGTTGCAATGACTCAGCTTAATGCAAAAGCAGCCGTAGACAATACATACATGATTGAATGCGGCTGTGATCCAAGAAAACTATTTAAAGACATTGGAATTGGAATGGTATATCACTTTCCCATGGCATAAATATTCCTCTTTGGATTTTTTGAAAAATCATTTTAAAATGTAAACTATTCTTAGTTCAACAGCCACACAAGAGCAGGTGGCAGGCTGGATTTGGTTCAAGGGCCACAGTTTGCTGACCTGACTTAGAAAACTGGGAACAAGATGCAAAGAGGTAAGAAATGAAGCAGGCTGGTTTAGTCATACCTATTACGGATAAGAATTGGAAGCTCTGGGGCATTGCTGTGTAAATATGTCCTTTAGGACTCATTAAAAAGTAATTCAACGTACTCTACATTGTGTACCATCATGAACTCTTCTATAGTGTTTCTTTTTACATGTAGAATGATGTTGGGTTTTTTATGTTTATTGCTTATATTCACAGACTTTTGGTTTCTACAAAATGAATTTAGAATAACGTATCTACTGAGTTGTGGCATCTTAGTAAGAAACTTAACCATGTTTCTAACGCAAAAGTAGACTGAGTTGGTGTTTATTTATTTTACGAGGTTTGTACTGACACTGTACCTATGTATTTATTATACATAGCCTTCTTGATATTGCTTGCAGATTAGAAGCATTAGTGGTTCTATGTCACTATTTGAAAACAAATCTTAAAAGAAAATGTATACCCTGAATACCTGAAATAGGCCAGAATTTCATGTAACTTGCCATTTAACGTAAATTATTTTTAAAACCTTGCTGTATAAGACTATCATGTAAGTGTAAAGGATTCGTCTTGTTCTTGGCACGAAGCAAATTGTGACTTTTCACATGAAATGTGTTCCTCTAAAGTAAAATCCAAATTTTATCTTTCTAATGACCTTCAAATTTGATGTTTTTCTTCAAATTACAAAATATACTAAAATCTCTAATCTTTGCTTTGAGACATTTGCATCATAAAAAAAAATGAATAAAATAATTCCCCGTTCTTTGTGTACTCTTAACAAAAGTATCAAAAACACACAACACACCTTTCATGTAATTGGAAGTTCTGACTAAGTCACAAACCTCATTGCTAAAAGAATCGCCGTTTGCTTGTCAATAGCATTCAGGCTATTTCAAGTTGATGCTGTTTGTACAGTACTGCAGGTCTCTTTTTAAATCAAATAGTCAGTCTGCAACAAATGCACAATGCTCCCTTCACTTTAAATTTCCCAGAAACTGTGATCAAATTTGTCTCAACTAATGGGCATTTTTGCCATCTGTTTGGGCTTTGCTGTGCTTAGCTGCTCAGTCATGTCCGATTCTTTACAACTCCAGAGACTGCAGCCCACCAGTCTCCTCTGTCCATGGCGATTCTCCAGGCAAGAATACTGGAGAGGGTTGCCATATCCTGCTCCAGGGGAGCTTCCCAACCCAGGGATTAAACCCAGGTCTCTCGCGTTACAGGTGGATTCTTGCCTGACAGAGCCACCAAAGAAGCCTCTGGTTGGGCTTACTGTGTCATTAAAATCGAGTTACTAGTCTAACTGGCAAGTTAGACTAGTAGTCTAACAGTCTAACAGTCAAGATGAAACTGTGCAGAGCAGTGAGATGGAAAGCAAGGCTGGCCTCACGAGGTTTTATCAATTGGCCTTGATTCTAAGCCTCCCATCCCACACCATGGTCCTTAGCATAAAATCTGGAACTTACCTTGAGACTGGTTTTAGGAACTGAGTGAACCCAGCCTTCTGCCTATGTTGCAACTCATCTTGATCGTTCATCCTATTGTGAGGTAAAGTACATACTCTGGGATTTGAGTCCTAGGGATTTTAGGAGGGACACATTGCTCAAAAATGTAGAGGGTTTACTCTATTATTACAACTAACCAGCACAACCTGGTGTTTGCCAAAGTAAATTTTGATTTGAAGTTTCTCTGAATTATACAGCTGTATTAGTATAGCAAATGCAAGAAACTGTCCTACTGTTTAGGACATCTAATATAGCACCCAGGCTTATAGCCATTACCACTTCATACTTGTCAGACTACTAAAACTTGGGGAGCAAACTTGCATCAGTAAAGCTGACATGGGAAAGAATCTAATATGTAAGCTGGGTTTATTACACGATTTTGAGGAAAAATATTTTAAGATGCTTCACTGAAAACAGAAAGAAAGGAGCATGAATTCTGTCCCTCTGTTGGGTGATTCCAACTTTTAAGATTACGGGAGCTGGCAGGAAAGGATTTAGACTGGGAATCCAATGTGATGTGTGACACCAGAAAAAACAGAGTCACTTCCTCTCTATCACCTCATCCTGAATTTACTGTTTTGCCAACTAATGTAAGATCACATAAGGGCGTGAAGGAGTTGAGAATAAGTCTGAGGATAAATTTGTAGGAAGTAACAGCATTATTTGGGCAGAAAGTACCCTCTTGAAGGAACACCTCCTTTCATGTCATCCTTAGCAAGTAAAAGTTATTTATTTATAAATTCTCCTGTTGGGGAGAAATATGGAGTCCAGACTCAACAAAAGTGAGTCAAAAGTCGAATTTACTTTTCCACAAAGGTCTCCCATCTTGATGGCTCTGGAGACAATGGAGGCTCATTAATGACAGTTGGCCTCCCCAGTGGCTCCGTATGTACTTTTCTTAAAAACTATATCTTTCCTTTCCTCTGTTCTCTCCCTTTCTAGTATCTCTGTAGACCTCTCCTCCTGTGCCAGACACCCAGAGACCTTGCTTAGTTCCGAAAAGTAATCAGACCTTGTGTACTGGTCTGGTAAAACAGAATTAACTAAAACATAAAACTCCACAACTCTGCTCCTGTGCCACTATGGAGGATATTCCTGGCTGGTGTCAGATTTTAAACTTGGCACAGTGAAAGGCAGCCTACAACGAAAGAAATCTCTAAATGGTAGCCTTGAACCCCTCCAGTTGTTTCTCTCACAGCAGCAACAGGAGAATCCCTGGGCCCTCCAAAAAGTTACTAGAAAAGGAGACTGCCTCTTACACCAAGCCCACCCCTCCTCAGTCAACATTTCCATGATACAGTACATTGTTAACAACTTAAATGTTCTCTGCCATTGCTACCTATTAATTTCCTAAGTACAGTCCTGCCTGATGGCTAAGGATTTTGACAGGAATTCCTAAATGTTTTTGAGATATTGAGTCTCCAAGATTACCAAGCTGTTTGTATATCTCTCTTAGATCCAAAACATGCTATGCTCAAGTCTGCCATCAAGCAGGCCCCTGAAACCTTCCCTATTTCAGATGATACAGGTCTCTGAACTTCAAGACCACTCACTCTGACACTCAACTGGGTTAATGCCTCATTCAAACAAAAATGACTTGACTCGGCATACAAGGGCATGGAAGACTGAGGTTATATATATATCTGTTGTTACCCCAGTTCCCTGTGTAGTGCCTAGCACGTGTTAAGCACATAGCAGGTGTTCAAAATTTATCTAGTTAAAGAAACAGATATTAAGACTAGTTTATAGTAGCCTCGGGCTATATGTGTGTGTGTTATCATTAATGACTATAATATTTAGCTCTGAAAATGAAACCCATCAGTACAAGACTACAGAAGTTAAGTGCACAAGTATGTTTCATCCTCAATTCAATGGCAGCCCACTCCAGTACTCTTGCCTGGAAAATCCCATGGATGGAGGAGCCTGGTAGACTGCAGTCCATGGGGTCGCTAGAGTCGGACACGACTGAGCACCTTCACTTTCACTTTTCACTTTCATGCATTGGAGAAGGAAATGGCAACCCACTCCAGTGTTCTTGCCTGGAGAATCCCAGGGACGGGGAGCCTGGTGGGCTGCCGTCTATGGGGTTGCACAGAGTCGGAAACGACTGAAGTGACTTAGCAGCAGCAGCAGCAATTCATACAGGATATTCAAATATAAGATGTATAATTTTATGGTCCCACTGTGATTCTCTGTATATGTAACAAGGTTAAAAGCATAGTGCAACTGTGGAATAGTTGATGAACTTCTATTTTAAAACTGATTTTTCATTTAAAGTATAGTTTCTGCTGCCAAAGTGAAATATAAATGTATTTATATACGTTTGGAAAAATAAATGATTTGCGACACATACTGGTCACTTGTGTTCCAATGGGGAAAGACCCCTCGGTCATCTAAACAAAGATTCATAACATTTCTGGCTTTTAATATCTATAAAGTGGGTTAGAAGCAAATATTTATATGTTGAATCATACATTTCTCACCATTAAATAATCAAGCCTAAAACTGATTTTAGAAACTAGTTGGACTGCTGTGCGTTTTTTTTTTAATTCTCAAAAGAATAGAAAAAGGAAGCTTTTTTATTCAACTATTCACAGTAAAGAATATTTATAAACAGGTAATTAAAACACTTCATAGGCCATTCCTAGAATACGGCAACAGTCACATAAAATACTACTTTTTATTTATATTCCTAAGAATAGGCATTTCACCATTTAAAAAAAGGGGGCGGGGGGAATCAAATAAAAGCCCCTCGTGCTGCACGCATGCTAAGCCACATAAGTAGTGTCCAACTCTGTGCAGTCCCATGGGATTGCAATCCCATGTAGCCCTCCCACCTCCTCTGTCCATGGGATTCTTCAGGCAAGAACACTGCAGTGGGTTGCCAAGACCTCCTCCAGGGGATCTTCTGACCCAGGGATCAAAGCCGTCTCTCTTACGTCTCTTGCACTGGCAGGTGGGCTCTGTACCACTAGTGCCACCTGGGAAACCCAGAAGACCCTCACTGGATACCTTTTATCCTTAAGACAGAGTGGTAATGTCTCAGACTTGTTTTTTTCCACCTGGAAGGGATTTTTCCCCTTTCACCCTCCAGAGCATGTCAGAAAATATGAAGGACTTCAAAGAGACTAGAATCACACTCAAACTTTCCATGAAAGCAACCATGATGAGCACTCGTTCTTTTTCCCATATACCAAATTAGGTTACTTCTTGAAGTTTATTGTCCAGGAAGAGCCAAAGAACCTGGTACCCAATTGAAAGCTATTTTTCCTTTTCTCAAAAATTTTCATAAAAATATATACACTCAAATTTAGAATGTTTCTCGCTTCCATCATGGTGGTGCAATAAAAATAGATTTATTTGGTTACAAAGAGTAACTGGTAAAAAGGAATCTCATAGTCTTGATTTTCCTGTGCATATTTTTAGGATTGGGACAGAACCGTGTGCCACGCAAATAATTCTTTCTCCTCAAGAGAAGGTCCTGAATTAACAATAATCTTTATGTGCACCCGCACAAACACACAAATATACAGGAAGTCCACCAACTCCTCATTCTTCCACTACCGCAGTGATGTTTCCAAACATTTGGTGAAATCCAGAGGCAATGGAGTAGCAACTTGACTGCAATGTCTTTTGATCAGTTGATTTAACTCTTCATTCAAAAATGAATCCCCTTGTAAAACTTTATCCTGAAAAAATATTAGAAGTATGAGTTAAAAGTCTGCTTATGCTGTAAGCAAAAGACAAGCCATGAGCAAAGCTACAGATGGCAACAGCTGACATCAAAGCACATGGAATGTAACAATGACAGGGCCCGCATCAGGTCTTGGACATGCCAGCTAGTCTACACTGAATCAAGTCTCCTGTCTCCAAGGGAATCCAATCCCAGAAATTCACCCTACCATCAGCTCCTAGACATGAAAAAAAAAAAAAAAAAATCCACCTAGAAAACAATTTAGCAAGTTGAAATCAGTTACTAAGAGACATTTAGTTTTTATTCCATCTTTTAAAAAAAATTATGAAAACTATCACATACCTTCCTTTTGGAGTTTGAAGATTCAACAGGAGGATTGAAGGTCATTGCTGCCATGCTATAAGCCTCAAAAAGTTCTGCAGCAGATCTATAATAACAAACATAAGAAATGTAAAGGCACCAATCTATCCATAACTTGAAAAGTTAGACTGCACCCGAAGAATTAGATCGTACCCAGAGAAAACAGTTTGTACTCAATGTATACTTCTCAATCTCCCTCACCTACTTCTCTCCTCCTAACCCCCTCCTTTCTGGCACCCCCTCATTGTTCTCTGTATCCATGACTGTTTCTATTTTGTTGGTTCATTTATTTTGAGAGTGAAATCATACAGTATTTGTCTTTCTCTGACTTATTTCACCTAGCATAATACCTTCTATGCCCATCCATGTTGTTGCAAAGGGCAAGCTTTAATGCCTTTTTTCATGGCTGAGTAATATTCCAGTCATATATACCTCACTTTCTTTATTCATTTATTGATGGGCATTTAGGTTGCGTCCATATCTTTGCTATTGTAAATAATGCTGTGATGAACTTAAGGATGCATATATATTTTCTAATTAGTGCTTTTGTTTTCTTTGAAAACCAGCAAAACATACATATAAAATAAGTCCTAAATCCCCATATTAAAACTTCATTATCCAACTAAATCCACCTCATATAGGTCTGGTATACACGGATAAATATAAGCCTGAACGAAAAGAAGGCTGAGCAAAAGACCTCAAGTTTAATGTGATCAAATCTCAACTCAATCAGTTATGTGAAAGATATGCAACTAAATGTTAAGTTAGTCGTGAGAACACAAGGCATGGAGTTATCTTCCACGGATTTCCAACAGTGTAATTCTTCAGTTTGCGTGGATTGGAAGCCAGGAGAGGCCAATCAGGACAGAATAAATGTCCACACCCTTGCGTATATATGAATCCTTAATGATCTGAGACTGAAGAAGGGCACAGGTTAACTCTGTCCTACCTAGAAGGAAAAGAATTTATAGGAAATTACAATTTATACCTCATTAAGAGAGGTGGGTAGCTGACTATTATGATGTAAAAATACAGATCTGTTTTGTTATCTCTCCAGTATTTCAAGAGAAGCTGGAAATGTGATTTTTAGGTGAATTCCCCCAAATTTTACAATATAGCAACTAATCAGACTTTTTCTCAAACACTGACTAGACCAGAAAATTTTGTTTTCAGGCCACCTGTCTGTGGTCTCTGATTAAAGAAACCAGTGGGGCTGTAATAGCTCTGAGTGGCGGGACTATCACAAAGGTGTCTTCTGTAGAACCAAGTATTTCCTAATTGATCTTGTGTGGGGGTGAGGGGAGAGAAAAAATAATTACTACTGTTTCAACTTCTCTGTACTTTTTGAAATTTTTCAGAATAAAAACTTGTGGGTAAAGAAACTTCTTTTAGAAGGACCCCTTTCCCCATCTGGAAGAGAAAGATGAACACTGTAAGTGCTGGTCCAGATTCTGACCAGTCAGGGGACACAAAAAGATAGTTGTGAGGCCTAACAAGAGAAACTGCTGCCTTCTAGGTGGCCGGGTTCAAAGCACTTCTCTCTGCTTCTTCACTTCTCCCTTTCTGGTCCTAGCAGAACCATTCAGAGGGGGAAAAAAGGGGAGTCTGGTTAGACTCAGGGATCTTCACATAAAGCAAATATGGCATCATCTTATTAAAAGTTGACCCTAAACAATAAGCACCTGGGGATTCACTATTCTCTCTATTTACCTGTATGTGTGAAACTTTTTATAACTAAAAAAAAAAAGTAATTATTCAAAACAAACCAAATCTCAGTTAGCAATGTTTTCTCCTTGGAATAACTCAAGAAAATGAAGTGGACCAAATCCAGATGACCAAATGGCCACTTTCCATTTTGAAATCTATTACTTTGTAAAAAACAGATTTCTCATAGTCAAAACAGCTATCAGTGGTAATCTGGAGTTCTATAATAAGGCGACGCTAAACACTACCTTCGGCTCAATTCTGGCTTGAGCGCTTCCGAGCCTTCTGAAGGGGCTCCGGCAATGAGGTGAACAGCGAGCCTCCGCACGATGGGATGGTAATGTCGCTGAAGGGGAAAGAGGACCACCACATTTTGCGTGGGTCAGTATTTTATAAGACACAAGCCACAGTTTAATTAACACCAGTTTTTCTAAAAACTACAAATGCATATCTAATTCATTAGAACCACCCACCCACAGAAAAAACAGTACCTTTGCTCACAAGATTCCAAGTCTGATGACCAAGCTACTAGTGATGTAGCTTAGTCTTGCTTTTACAGTATGAAAAGGAAAATCAAAAGGCAATTTCTCTTTCAGAGTAAAAAAAGTTAGTTTACAACAGATTTCCTGAAATGTATTTCCACTCAAATGCTACTGTTCACGCTATAGAGTCACAACATAGGTGAAACCCTCTTGAAACTGGCAGGCTTCCGAAGTCTCCCTGGATAGGACCCAATACAAATATGCCTCATAACGAATCTTCTATTTTGAATAGTGTCAGGGAAAGATTTCAGGAAATCTCACCCTACAATACTGTCACCACTTTCTGCTTCCTTAGAAAATGCATCTCAGCATCTTAATAGCAAGAGCAAAGTGAGATGTGGAATATTAAGACAGGAATTGTAGGAAAGGCAGTCCCAAAACAAAATACATTAAGTTCTCTGGCAATTATAGCTACTTGGGCAAAAACTGAAAAATTTTTTCACAAAAAGGAAAGGGCTTGGGTGGGGGGTGGGGGGGATCCTCTTACCCGCAGTGCATGCAATTCCCAAAGAGCGGTGTTCTGAGCATTGCAGTACTCGGGTTCATCCAGCTCAGGAAGGAAAACCCCACTCCCCTGAGATTCATTGTCAAGCAACAGGTCTGTTTTAGGGAAAGTCTGCAAAAATGTCACAGAAAAAGAAGGACTAATTAAAACAATATTATTAATTTTAAGGATGCTATTGGATTCTGTACTTTTATTTCCATTTAAACATAATTTGGTTCTATAGTTACATAAGAGATATAAGTACTGTACTTTATACCTAGTTTTAATTTCTGCAACTTAAGTTTGCTCCATAACAGAACAAAAATTGCAAAAGAATATTTTCTTAGCTTGCTTTGAAAATAATTCATTTCATCTTGCAAAAGAAAACAGATATTCTTTCACTCAGCAACCCCACTTTTAGGAATCTTTCTTATAGAAATAATTACATTAGATACACATGTAAGAATATTCACTATAGCATCATTTATAATAGCAGAGACGCAAACAACTTATATCCATCAAAAGAAAAATGCAAAGTGTAAAAGCCAGATTGCTTAAATTTTAATTTCAACTCTGCAACTTACTAGTAGTGTCACTTTGGGCAAGTTTCTTAATTTCTCTGGACCTCAGTTTTTCCTATCTATAAATGAGAAAAATAGTAGCTACTTCAGAGTTGCTATGAAGATTAAGTGAATTAATTTTTGCAAAGCATTGTAACAGTGCTTTCACACAGTAAGAACCATGTTAAACCAGCAGTCATTAACAAGACAAAGTAGCTGTATTTTTACTGACACAAAAATGTGTTCGCCACCAGTAAGTATTAAAAAGAAAAGTTGTAGAACGGAAATGTATATCATAATCCCATCTTCATTAAAAGAAAAAAAATTCTGTTTGTGTGTGTTTAGGACTTCCTGTAGCTCAAATGGTAAAGAATCTGCCTGCAATGCAGGAGGCCAGGGTTCAATCCCTGTGTCGGGAAGATCCTCTGGAGAAGGGAATGGCAATCCACTCCAGTATTCTTGCCTGGAGAATCCCATGGAAAGGAGCCTGGTGGGCTACAGTCTCCAAGGTCGAAAAGAGTTGGACATGACTGAGTGATTTACTACTTGTTTGTATTTAGCGTACACATTTATATATGAATTTTTTAAGGTCTTCTGGACGGATATGCACCACCTGGTAAAAATGGTTATTTCTGGAGAGTGTCAGTAGGAGTGGAATGTTTTCCTTTCATAATTTTATGTACTTCTTTTATTACTTAATCTTATCACAAATATGAATTACTTTTATAATTAAAAAATACTGTAAGTGGGGGAAAAGACATATATCAAACAAAACACCGTTGTTACATAGCAAGAACGATGCTCCATCTGTTTGCACCCTACTTACATGCATTAATATTCTGTTAGTTGCTAAAATGCCAATGCTCGAATTTGGAAGCACATGAAGAGCAAGGGTACAAAGGCGCTTGATGAAGGCCAGGGCCCGCTGTTGAGAAACTTGCTTTCTGCGTTTAGTCAGCATGACATCAAGACACTGGAGGACGGTCTCAACGCCTTCATTCGTAGCACCTGAAACAGCAGGTAAGACCCTTCAGGGCTGGTCTCATCCCTTTTTCATTACGCAACTTCACTGCCCTTGAAAAATCTCAGATGAACCTGTCATACGTGTCCCACATCATCTCCCTAATTGATGAAGCAGTGCTACCCTGCCCATGTATTGCTCTGAGTTGGAATTCATCTCCAGTCAACTCCAAAAGTTTTCTGAAATACAGATGTGTGGCACTGGCAGGCCGGCATTTTATGTACCAGCTCCTATTTCTCAATTCTCATTGACTAGAACTGCAGTCATAACATATTCTTAAAAGATAAAGATTTACTAAAAACACATTATCTTAAACATACGTACCTGCATGTAACTTGAACAGTGTTTTGTAAAGATGAGTATAGAATTTCATTGGATCAATATTCAGAACATCACCTTTGAAATAACAACAAACATCAATTAGGTATGTTACAGCCTCCACAGGCCAAGACAAACAAAACTTGGTCAAGAAACTATCTTACCTTGCCCAGAAAGAATATGAAAAGCAGTCTGGACACAGTGAAGACTTTCTTGATAGCTTAAGTCCTTCAAAAGACAAAGACAAAAAAAGGATATTAAGAATAACTACAATTTATATCTTAAAAAGTAATTCATTAGTAGAGTTACTTACACCAGACTCAATGAGAGAATGTAGAACTACTAATAAATCATCAAAAAATTCCACATTGATAAGGTGAGCAAACCTAGAATCAAACAAAATTTTGTTAAAAGGTAACATAAAAATAGACATAAAGAGCTTAAAAATTAACCTTGACTTTAAAACGGTGTTTTTAATATTACTTGTTTCAAAATGTTAGCTATGCTAGAGATGATAGTGATTATATTTTTCATTAATTCATACTGGCCTCTTGGACAATTCATACACAACTAGACACTATACTCAGCAGGAGTATATGAGGCACTAAACAAATTAAATATATTTCAAAAATACTCCTGCTCAGAGAAAAAAGTTGCTAAGAGCAAAGAGTCAGCTCTGAGACAAGCTGACTAGGTGCCCAAGTGATGTTCTAAGTAACAAAGGAGTCATCAGTTCCAGCTTCTAGGAAAATGGGGCAGGAAGAAGGAAGAGAGGAAAGATTTTGCTATTAATAAGAAAACGAACCCTAGGAAAGCTTAAAAGAAATGTTGGACCTAGTGTCCAGCTCAGGCTCTTCAATTAATTACCTACATAATCCTAAATTCTGGCCTTCTATTTCTAGAAATAACTGAGATCACTCAATAGAGTTAAAGAATCATGTGAGCTACTAAATGTCAGAGCACTCTGTACACTATAAAACGTTAGGCACTGAAGTAGTTCAAGTCAGGATATCTCTTCAGAATTAGTGCAAGAGCCTTTGACACTACGTAAATCTTAGAAGGAAAGACCTTAGAGGTCACAGATTCCCTGTGCATTGGTACAACCTTTTGGAGAAGTAATATAGCAATAATTATCAAAATTTAAAATGAACATATTCTTTGACCTAGCAATATACGCACACAAGTACATTGAAGCTATTTCCAGTGTAGCACTGGGCACTGATCAAATAAAGTATTATATATCCATAAAATGGAGTATCATGAACTTAAAAGTGGGTCTGTATATACTAACAAGGAAGGATACCCAGAATAACTGTTTATCAAAAAAAGAAAAGTTACAGAACAGTATACATTTGTGTGAAAGATTCAATCTATATGAAAGGTAGGTAGGCAGATTTATATACTGGTAAAGGAAAGAAGGGAACTTATGATCTTTTAATTTTTAACTGCATTATTTCAATTTGTATTAATAAATGAGCATTATGTTTAAAAAAAGAAATTGGTCACTGAAAAAACAAACAGGTCCTCCCTAATGTAATAATACCTTCTCTTCGAATCTCTGACTTACATGTCTTTCAATGACAAGAACCACACTATCTTATGAGGCAAAGCATTTCATCACCAAACAGCTCTAGTCATTAGGAAGTAATTTCTTCTTTATTGAACAGAATCTGCCTTTTTTCTATCTTCCAGACATTAGTCCTATCTCTAAAGCTGGGCTTCCAAACAATGGTAGCCACTGGCATTTGAAATGCGGCTAGTTCAAACTGAGATGATATGCTATAATGTAAAATATATACCATTTTTCGAAGATACATTATGAAAAAAGGAATGCCAAATATCTCATTAATGTTTATCACTGACTACATGTCAAAATAATATTTTAGATAAAATAAATTCAGTAAAATATACTTAAATTGATTTCACTGTTTCTTTTTCCTTTTCAATGTGGTTAAAAGAGAATTTTAAATTACGTATGTAGTTTACACTATATTTCTATTAGATAGCACTGTTCTATGGGACAGTATCTCAAATAACTGTAGAAAACTATCATGACGACCATAACTCTGGCTCACATCCCCCAACAGGTTCATCAGGGTTCACAGAAAAATACAAAAGGACCTATCTTAAGAGGAACAGATTATATAAGACCAAAAACTGACTACAGAGCAAAAGGAAACCAGAACGAAGGGATGAATCTTAGGGACGGTGAGAACTGAGTAAGCTGGAGGAAAGAGTTAGTGAAGGAAATGAAAAAAACTAAAGGTTTGAGATGAGAAAACCAAAAAATGTGTAGTGTTACAAATAGTTTCAAGGAAAGGCTAGTAACAAATAAAAAAGGAATGAGAACTGAGAAGGACACGAGGTTATCATTAGTGAGCCCTGTTTAAAATTCATGATTATTTTGGTCTTATTTATTTAGAAAGAATTTAAAAGATTTCAACCTACACAGCCCTTACTTGGCAAGACCTTCCAAAACTGTTGGCAAGAGAGGTGACCTCTGGGCCTTCTTCAGTATTCTGAAGTAGGTTACAAACACGATGTTCAGAGTCTCCGTGTGCTGAGAACAGACAAAATGACTTCAGTATAACCTAGTACACTTTCTCCCAAGTTAGCAAAACGATCACTTTTGAAAGCCCAGTCTTTTCTGTCTTTTCCCATCCCTCCTCGCTATTCAACCTTAAGAGTTTCAACAAAACAGAATGAAGATACACATCCTGTTATTTCCTAAAACTACCATCATCAATCAGGTTACTATTTCCTGCATATCACACACCTAAGCCCCATGAAGTAAACCAAAGTCGTATAACCATAAGTTGAAACAATGTCTCTAGTTAAGATTATTTAACAAAACCTTTTTAAAAGCATAAGAGAATGTGTGAAACCACCTACCAGTTTAAGTTTTTTCTCAGTACTCTCTGAAGCTTCTGCCTCCCGAAGTTCTCTCTCTAGTTTCTCTTCTGCTTTCTTCCACTGAAAGTAGATTTTAAAAACAAGGGTGTACCACTGAGTGAAGAAGCTAGCTTCAGAGACGCATTATATGTCAGTGTAATGAAACATATACAACACCAGAGATTGTCTACAGATACAAATACAAGCAAAAATAGAAAAACATGGATAAGAAACATACACAAACCAATTATATGACAGTGGCTGCCTCTGAGGAGGAAGGCAGAAGAATGGGATTGGAGAGAGGAACAAAGGGACTCCAACTCCATCACCAGTGTTTTCTTTTCAAGAAAAAAAACTGAAGTGTATTAATACTTGCTCTTCAGAATGATAAATACATGGGATATGTTATACTACTCTCTGTAACTTAAATTCTATTGTTACTCTCTGTAACTTAAATTTTCTATAACTTAAATTCTTTCAAAAAGAAAAAATGGACATGCTCAGCCCAGAAAGAATTCTTATTGTGAAATCACGAAAAACGTGGAAACCAGTCATCAACAATACTTCCCAAACTTATTAACATATAATGCATAAAACTAGATACTAAACATACAGAAATTCAACAAAAAAACAATTTTTTCCCACTCCTTCCTGCTGTAAGAGCAGCAAACAGTGGTTGCTACACTGCCTGAGACATAGGGGACTGAGTGAGGAATAGTTTCCTCCCTTCACATGAAGTTGTTAAAGATCTGCTAAGAATCTCTGATTCCCCACGGTAGCCACATACATGCTATTCCTAACAGGCATGTCCAACCTACATTAGGAGAGTGTAGTATAAATAATTTAAATATTAACCTTCATTTGTTAACAATCACTAAGTCTATTTTGACATTTCTGCCTTTTTAAAAAATTTATTTATTTTTTAACTGAGTTATAATTGCTTTATAGAATTTTGTGGTTTTCTGTCAAACGTCAACAAGAATTAGCCATAGGTATACATGTGTCCCCTCCCTCTGATATTTGTCTTGTTTTCAAAAGTTATTAGACCCATTCAAAGATGGATATTTCTGGAAATGACCTTTTATTTTGTTCCTAATAACCCATTTGAATAACCTAATAAACTGTTTAGAAATGTTTTGAGAAGAGATCATGATGATGATGGTGGTGGTGGTAACCAATGTTTACATAGTACACCCAGTGCTGTACACTCCGTTAAGTGGTTTTCCTATATTATTCTATTTAAACTGCACAGTGACCCCGGCAAGGCAGAGCTATTATTAGCTCTATTTCTCAAAATACTAAAAAAAAAAAAGTTTACAAAGTCCCATAGCAAATAAATAAAAGTCTGGAATTTCAACCTGGGTTTCAAATACAAAGCAACAGAGAAACAAGATTCAATTAAAACCTATGTTGTTGCCAACTTCACATGAATACACCCTTTCTTTTAAGGAAGGAATCTGTGTTATCACAACAAATCTAAGATGATCTTAAAAGCCAGCACGGCAAGAAAAAGCCAAAGGATAAAAGACAACATGGCAAGAAAACCTTTTCACCTGTTGCTCTTTGCTAATAAATTGTCAGTTAAAGTTGATTTCATAAAACATTTCTTTGCAGTAACTGGGGAAAATAAAATCCTCTAAATATATTTATATATGATTTAACTATGATTTTTAACCTGTGCCTAATTGATTTTACTCTAAAATCAATTAAAACCAAAAAGGAAATCAATCAAACCTTTCTCTGCATTCTTGATAGAGTTTTTCTCTTTTCCTTAAAAGTCATGAACTTTTTTGGTTTATTAATATCCTCTGTATCTTTTTTCACTTCTATTTCTTTGATTCTTAGGCACAAGAATGTTTTTAACATCTGTTATTGAAAAAAACACAAATACACAGCTTATTATTTATATTGCTCTCAAATACTTTAAACAGAATAAGCATTAAAAATGTTATTTCCTTCCTTCAAGCTAAAAAAAAAAAATCCAAAAAACAAAAAAATTTTGCAACATCTTTTATCACATTTTACACAAAGTTCTATTATCTTTTTGCTAAACATATTCAGTAATTTGTCTATGATTGGAGTGTTCTTGCCTGGAGAGTCCCAGGGACGGGGGAGCCTGGTGGGCTGCCGTCTATGGGGTCGCACAGAGTCGGACATGACTGAAGCGACTTAGCAGCAGCAGCAGGACACTAGCATTTGTCTAAATACACATAATTTTACTTTGCAATGAAATGAGAAGCAGAAGAAGAGAACACAATGTGGCACCGGCAGACAGGACTGCAAGAGCAGACAGGCCAGAAAAGGCTGGACCAGCATGCGGGGAGAGGATGTTTTAGATATCTCTAAACCAGCTTAAAGCGTCTGCCTACAATGTGGGAGACCTGGGTTCGATCCCTGTGTTGGGAAGATCCCCTGGAGGAGGAAATGGCACCCCACTCCAGTACTCTTGCCTGGAAAATCCCATGGACAGAGGAGCCTGGTAGGCTACAACCCATGGGGTCGCAAAGAGTCGGGACACGACTGAGCGACTTCACTTTCACTTTCAAACCAGCTTTCATTTCCCAAATCAGATTCAATTCTGCAATTAACAGTTCTAATCTTTTTTCCCCCAATAAAAAAATAATATGAAGACTAGTGTTATTCATTTTAAAACAATTTCTTTAAGCCAGTGGTTCTCCAACTTGACCAAATATCACACTCACTCAGAGGGCTTGTTAAAACACAAACAGCTAGACCCCATCCTCAGAGTCTCTGATTCAGCAGGTCTGTCATATGGGCCCAGCTGATGCTGGTCCAGGGACCACGAGTACTACTGCCTTAAGCCATTAAAAAAAAAAAAAATCAGAAACTAATTCAGAAATTGATGTATTGTGTGCTACAGCAGCCATCCAAACACAAAGAAAAGGGGCTTAAAATCCTACACTTTCTGGGGAAGAAACCACCCTACTGACCTGCAGTTACAGCAGCATTGTGTTTGCGTGTGTGTGTTGCAGGGGGCGGGGTGGGGAGCGGTTGGAGAACTACAGGTTTGTATTATTTTTAAGTTCCTACACGTACATTTTGAAGAAAGCTGAGAATTTCATTTAAAGTGTGGAATGGAAACCAGGAAGAATGAAAAGCATAAATACTACACCTGAAATCATTCTAGGTATCAGAAGATTCTAGTATTTTGTAGGTATTCTGTGTGCTCATAAAATATCTCCAGGGTATCTTCCCAACCCAAGGATCGAACCAGTGTCTCCTGCACCGCAAGTGGATTCTTTACCTGCTAAGCCACCAGGGAAGCCCCCTCGCAAAATAAATAACTCCAAATCAAAGAAAGCAGTGCATGGTCCCTTACTAATCTTTGGTAAAGGAACCAAGAATGCACAACAGGAAAAGGACAGTCTACAAAAATTGGTGTTGGGAAAACTGGATATCCATACATAGAACTGAGAGTGGACCCTTATCCTACCAGTCATAAACGTTAATTCAAAATGGATTAAAGACCCCAAACCATAAAACCCCTATAAAAGAAAACGCAGGGCCAAAGCTCCTTGACACTGGTCTGAGCATTAATTTTTTAGATATAACACCAAAAGCACAGGCAACAAAAGCAAAGCAAACAAGTGAGACTGAAACTGGAAACCTTTCACATGCAAAGGCACTGATAAGATGCAATGGCAGCCTGCAGAATGGCGGAAATATTTGCAAATCATGTATCTGGTAAGGGGTAACATTCAAAATACTAAGGAACTCAAACAACTCAGAAAAAAAAACAAATAACCTGACTTAAAAAAGAACAAAGAACCTAAGTACGTATGTTTTCCAAAGACGACGAACAACAAATGACCAATAGACAAATGAAAAGATGCTCAACAGCATAACCATCATAGAAATGAAAATAAACACGGCAGTGAGATACCAGCTCACATCTGTCAGAAAGGCTATGGTGGCTCAGCCGGTAAAGAATCCACCTGCAATGCAGGAGATCCGGGTTTGATTCCTGGGTCGGGAAGATTCCCCTGGAGAAAAGACTGGCAACCCACTCCAGTATTCTTGCCTGGAGAATCCCATGGACAGAGGACCCTGGCAGGATACAGTCCATAGGGTTGCAAAGAAGTCAGACACGACTGAGCAACTAAGCACCCAAGCAGGCACACAGTGCAGTTGGAAGAAGAGGAAACCCTTGGACACTGTCGGTGGGAATGTAAACTCATACAGCCATGTTGGAACAGTATGGAGCCTCCTCAAGAAAGTGCAAACTACAATTATCATATGATCCAGCAATCCCTCTTCTAGATATATATCCAAAAGAAATGAAATCAGTATCTCAAAGAGATACCTGCACACCCATGTTCATGGCAGCACTGTTCACAGAAGACAAGATATGGAAACAATCTACATGTCTGCTGGACAGATGAATGAATAAAGCAAATTGTGATAACATGGATGAGCCTGGAGGACATTATGCCAAGAGAAATAAGCCAGACACAGAAAGACCAATACTGTATGATCTCAAGAAGTGGTACACATAGAAACGGAGAATAGAATGGTGGTTGCCAGGGAGTGGAGGAAATAAGGAAACTGGTCAAAGGATACAAAACTTTCAGTTATGAGGTGAATAGGTTCTGGTATCCAATGTACAGCATGGTGACTACCGTTAATAATATTCCATTTTACACTTGAAATTTGCTAAGAGGATAGGTCTTAAATCGTCTCACTACAGAAAAACGGGTAATTATTAGAGGTAACGGATGTGTTAACCTGACTGTGGTAATCATTTCACAATGTATACATACATTAAATCATCACATTGTACACCTTAAAAAAAAATCACTGTAAAAACTATAAATATACAAAACAAACAAATACCAAGAAAGTAAAGGAAGCAGTTTATATTCTAGCATCGATAAAATAAAAGTGTTTCCTCACATCCAGTTTTGTGTTCAAGCCCTATTATCTGCTTACTCTAATATTCTGAGTAATATTTAAGCTCAGTATTTGTAATTTTAGCAGTTCAGCAAAAATGATCAGCTTCGGGGGATGAAAAGGCTTTGATAACAAAGGAAGACTTTAAGGTTATAAAACAGTAAAAAATTAAATTAACAAAGATATCTAAGGCCCAAAAGAAGAAAACCATAAAACTTCA
Organism: Bos indicus; assembly: GCF_029378745.1. Lineage (NCBI taxonomy): Eukaryota > Metazoa > Chordata > Mammalia > Artiodactyla > Bovidae > Bos > Bos indicus. The sequence goes on from NC_091785.1 coordinate 15,762,724, forward strand.
CTTAAGAACATCAAGGTAAGATACTTCATATTCTTGAATAAAAAAAAAAAAAAAAATCAATTCCATAAAATAATTAAAATGCAAAACTTCTATGAAGCAAAAAGACCACAATCCAAGATTAAAAGACAGCAACAAATATTTGCAATTTATAGAGCAAAGATTTAATGTGCTTACTATGTAATGTAAGCTCAACAAACATGGACCTTTTGTCTCTTTTGTTCACTACTTTATCCCTAGGACCCAGAATAGCGCCTAGTACATAGTTTTTATTGACATAAATGAGTATTTTAAAAACTATTAACATATCATTAAGAAAGACAAATACCTGAGGGAAAAAACTGGCAAACAATACAAACAGGTAAAACATTCAAATGACTAATAAATGCATGAAAGGAAGCAAAACCTTACTAAGAACAATGTGTAAACAAAATAAACCACCTATTAATATACAATTTTTTTACCCACCAGGCTAACAAAGAGTAAAGAGTGAAAATACTCAACATTGGGTAGGTTGTAGGGAAATGACACTCATCACTGGTGCGAACACAAGTGTTCAAATGTTTTTGGAGGACAATTTGATTTTCTCTTTCAAATATTTAAATGTGTATACTGTTGGACACAGTATCAACACTTAAGAAATTTAACTCACAGAATATTCACACAAGTGTGAAAAAATAACATGGCCAAGATGTTCTTTTCTATGCTGACTGTAATAGCAAAAATCTAGAAACAACTCAGCCGCCCCTCAAGTAGGGACTACATATTCACCTAACGGAATACTAAGGCAGACGTTCAAAAGAATGGGATAGCCCTTTACATAAATCCACAATCCATAAAAACTCCAGAATAGTTTCCATTGTATAAACCCATTTTTTACTTTAAAATATAAACACAACATGTCTCTATACATAAATGTCTATGATAGAAGGATACGCGCCAAATTGTTATGAGTGTTTACTTTAGGGGAGTACTTTCACTTTATAGTTTATACACTTCTACAAAAAAATAAATGCTTCATAACAACTGAAAATTAACTTTGTACTTTAAAAACAAACACAATGCGAGGTGAGGAAAAAAAGGCTTACCTCTGGCCTAACTTCATAATTTCTGCCCTTCACATAACCAGATATCACTTTAATTACACCCAGGGAAGCTTGGCCTAATTTATCTTGTTTAAACAGTTTCTTCACTGCTTCACAACACATTTCAGATACCTGAAAAATAAAATGTTACACTAAACCAGTGTTTTTCAACTGCAGTGGTACTGACATTTTGGGCCAGGTGATTCTTTGTTGTGGGGGCCTGTCCTATACATTGTTTAGAAGCCTCTCTGACCTTTATCCACCAGATCCAGCGGCAACAATCCCCTCCTCCCACCACCAAATGTGTACAGACACAAGCCTGATGTTCCCCAGAGGGTAAAACCAGCTGCTACTCAGAATTGCTGCAACAAATTTATTTTCAAACAATTTTCTTGAAGAGACAGTATTTAATGGACCCCATTTTAGCAATAAATAAGAGCTCCAAAACAATTTTGAGAGAGAGGAAAACAATAATCACATGGTCTTGGATTTTCTGTTAAGGAAAAGCAGCAAAAGCAACCCACCAATTTTGACATGTCATTCATGAGAGGGACGATCAACACAATGATGTTGTTGTGAAAGTTGAAATGAGGCAGGGCCACCAACAGCTCACACAGGCTCTTCACAGCCACCTCTGCCAGGCCCTTGTAGGCCTTTAAGGAAACCACATTGCTTTTCTTCAGCTTCCTTTGCTTCCAGTCTAACAAAAGATAACTGGAGTTACTTCACTCACTGGTTAAAATTTCAATTAATTAGCTTATTTTACACCAACAGGCAATCATATGAAAAATCAACATATCATCTGAATTCTTAAATAAGAGTTGTCTACGCTTAAGACACAAGTACAAATGTTATCACTAACATTTACCTACCATCATTCATCTTCTGACTCTCCCCACAATTACAAGGATCTTAGATCTTACATCATTTCCCTGGGCTTAGTGCTAATGCTCATTGTGGTATCTTTACCCAAGAGGTCCACAAGAGGTTTAACTTCTTCATAATAACTGATGATTCCCAGTACCTTTTTTCTAGAAATATCTACACACACACTCTGTAATGTACTGTAACACAGTATCTTGAATATAAGATACTTGAATATACGAAAATATGCCTATTTTTTTCTAAAGTAGGTTCAACACCTCCCTCTTCATCATACACAGCCAGAGATGAGAAAGACAGTGACTTTTAAAATTTTAATTAATTAATTAGATTTTTGGCTGTACCACAAAGCATACAGCAACTTAGTTCCCCTACCAGGAATCGAACCCGTGCCCCCAGCAGAGGAAGTATAGATTACTAACCACGGGACCACCAGGGAATTCCCCAAGTGCCTTTGTTTTGAACTTGCTTCTCATAAATGTGATTTTTCCTCAAGAGACTGCATTCACCATAATTAAGAACAATATTTTCTATTTACTGACAAGACTTCATAATGGATAAATGAATGGATAAACAAAATGTAGGGTGTACATACAATTGGATATTATTCAGCCTTAAAAGGGAGGAAAATATTGACACACACTACAACAGGGAAGAATCTTGACATTATGACAGATAAATAAATGCTAGTATCTAGGTTCCAGCTGAGATGACAGAGCACAGAAGCAATATCCATGCCACCCACCCCATTCCACGTCCTTACTGGGCCAACAGATTCAGATCTGTTGCAGCTGAGATGGCAGCTGGGTGATCCTTAGACCCAGCACTGAGTAAAGGAGCCCAACTGAGTCAGATGAAAGCTCCTTGCCTTGGCAAGAATCTCTTCCCCATTCATGTCAGAATGATTCCTATGCCCTTTCTCCTCTGAACGAAGAGAAAGCAAATGTTAAGTCCATTTTCAAGGCACTCATTACGTCCAATCACATTATCTTTCTCCCCTGACCACTCCTTCCAAATAAAAAACAGTAGAATAAATTCTAACCATTCATAAATTCAAGAAACATACAACTATTTACTAGGTACAGGACTGCAGCAATGATAATACTAATACTGATAGCTGATAATGCACAGTATCTAGTACAGGCACTATAATCCTACTTCATACCTATAAATTAATTCACTCCTCACAACAATTCGATGAGACTGGATTGTTCCTATTAAAGAAAAGCATCAAAATACTATTAAAGAATAGTACTTTAACTATTCTTATTCCCATTTTATAGACAGAAAAACTGCAGCACAGAGAGGTTAAGTCCTTTGCCTATCACAGGTACTAAGAGGTGAACCAGAACTTGAACTCAGGAAGTCTGACTATAGACTCTGTCCCTCATCATACACTACACTGACTCAACACACAGGACAGAATACAGAATTCCCCTTCCTGATGAGAGCTCGGTGTGCTACACACTCTTAGGATACTTTTAATATACCTTTAATCATTTGCTCCAGATTTTCCAAATAAAATTTGTATTGGCTAACCAGGCCTTCTTCAAATTCTCTTAATTTCTGGGTTTCTTTGCGAATCTAAAGAGACCAAAAAGATCATTTTCTTAAATCAAAATATTAAAATCCATTTTTAAATTAGCACAAAATATGAGTACCCCCACTATTTCTCCCACCTCTGCATGCTCAGTTGCTAAAGTCGTGTCTGACTCTTTGTGATCCTATGGACTATAGCCTGCCAGGCTTCTCTGTCCATGGGGTTTTCCAGCAAGAATACTAGAGGGAGTTGCCATTTTCTCCTCCAGGGGATCTTCTCGACCCAGGGATTGAACCCACATCTCCTCCATTGTGGGCAGATTCTTTACTACTGAGCTATCAGGGAAGCCCTTTTCCTGTCTCTAGCAAAGCAAAGTTTTCAGCTTATCTTGTGTAGCAGTTATATCCAGCATTACCTTGGTGGATTTTTCTGCCTCTGTTAGGGGTCGTATTTTATATGAAGGAGTAATGTCTTTAAATAACTCCATCAAAGAAACTATCACCAGCTTTCGAACAGTAACAGCCACATCAGGATCCTGCTCCATCAGCATAGAACGTAATTCTTTCAATTTTTTAATCTGTTAAAGAAAGAACATATAAGGCTAGAGAAATGGCAAGATAATTATGAACAAAAGAAAACCACCACACATCTGGCACAATAAGTGGAATTCACACAACGGCTCACAGCCTAGTCCAGCCACACACAACTCCAGACACTGCTCACGTTAACAACACATAAATCACTAAAGTTGTAAGTTCATCAAATTTTTGTTAAAAAAGCAGTTAGAAAAAATATACTTTAAAAAGTTTACATTTATTAATCTATTTTTAGAAATTCTTTTTTTATTGAGTTTTCTTTTAATGATGCTACCTTTTTTTAAATTGAAATATAGTTGATTTACAATGTTTCAGTTGTACAGCAAAGTGATTCAGTTATACCCATACAAACATATATGTATTCTTTTTCAGATTCTTTTCCATTATAGGTTATTACAAAATAATGAATATAGTTCCCTCTGCTATACAGTAGATCTTTGTTACTGATCTATATTATATATAGATTATAATAATCTATATCTGAATCCCAAATTCCTAATTTATCCCTCCCCCACCCTTTTCCCCTTTGGTAACTGTAATTTTGTTTTCTATAACTGTATCATTTATTGAGATTCCACACATAAGTGATATCGTATGATATTTGTCTTTCTCTGACTTTATTTACTCAGTCTGCTAATCTCTAGATCCATCCATGTTGCCACAAATGGCGCTGAGTTTTCTTAAAACATGTGTCTTATTTCCCTGAAAACACTTTCTGAAATATATTGTTACATACATCAAGTATAGTCCAATATCTTCATTCAGAGATGAAAAAATAAGACTCAGAACGTTCAAACAACTTTTCTAAGATCACAGAAGAAACAAAGTTCAGATTTGGATTAGGCTAAGGTTCTATGTACTCTCTTATTTTAATTCAGTTACTACCATTTTGTTAATGTCCTTCCTTTCCATGTGTGCTTATAGCTAAGAAGAGAATCTTAAAAGATCAGACTATTACACCACATAATATGAACAGCCTAAGGAAATTAGTTACACTTACATTACTTTCTGGATCTGATAATATGGCAGATGCTAAGGCTGCAATATGCATTTTCCTCTCCTGTAGTTTCTTCTTCCTCTCAATTAAATGTTCTTCTAATGTCAGCTCCTTAATGGGCTTCTCAATTATCTCTGAAATAGATTAGGTTTCACCTCTTAAACATTTCTTTATTTACAAGTATCCAAGAATCTTAATGATTAAAATAATTTTCTTGTAGTAACAAACAACCATAATGATAGCTAACTTTTACCAAGTACTTGCTATGGGCCAAGATTACTATTAATACATATAAATCTCTCATCAATCACATGAGGCAAATACTATCATTAGCCTCATTTTATAGATAAACTGAGGCAAAGAGAAAGTAACTTGCCTAAGCTCAAATATGTGGCAGAAATGGGATTTAAATCCAGGTAGTCTGATTAAGAGTTCTTATTCTTAAGTACTATGCTAACTGTTGCTGTTGTTTAGTCACTAAGTCATGTCCATTCAACTCTTTGTGACCCCATGGACTGCAGTCCATCAGGCTCCTCTGTCTGTGGGCTTTCCCAGGCAAGAATACTGGAACAGGTAGCCATTCCTTTCTCCAGAGGATTTTTTTGACCCAGGGATCAAACTTACGTTTTCTGCATTGGTAGGGATTCCTTGCCACTGAACTATAAGGGAAGCCCACTGTGCTAATAAACCCACAATAATTCATACAAATTAAGAGAAAGAACAATCTGAATTAGTTTTTAAAAAGTACAAAACATGCTCCTCTGTTTTCAACTCTATGCAAAATACATCTACCTTAAGAAATGTACATGGAACTAGATTTACCAAACACACAAGCATAATCACCAAATCACAATTTACCAAATCACATAAGCCCATGAAGAATGACCCAAAACAGTTAAAATAGTTGCCCCGTAATCTCATTTACACTAATAAGGTTTGCTAAGACAAAGTAAAATTTAACTAGTTTGTTTTATCACAAATTCCAACCCAATATAGTTTAAACCATAAAATATGTTCTTTCAGTTTAACTGTGATTAGAACTGGTCCAACTATTAGAACCCACATTTAGTTATGTAAAACAGACATACATAAAGTATAACTGCTCTAAGAAAGAACCAAAATAATTTTATACCAGAGTCATTTTTATCCTTTAGGTTAAAAAGTTAATAGTTAATTGTAGGCAGGTCCTTAAATTATGATTAAAAAGAATTCAAAATAGTAATAATTTATCAGACTCTCCACGCATGCCTAGACATCACCAAATATAAGTGCATAAAATTTTCCATAGGAAGGGCAACAAACAATCAAATTACACGAGGTGAGATTTTCAAACTGTGGGAAAATGTTCAAAATGACCTTGAAATGACCAATACTCCAAAATGCACATTCCAGCTTGTATCTAAAACTAATTCACTATTAAGTAAAAAAAAAAAAAAAAAGTAATTCTCAATTAACAGTTTAGTAACTAGAAAGATGCATACCATTACCTTCCTCAGGTTCCATCTCTTCTTGATCCTCTTCGTCTTGGTTACTGTCAATAACTATATGGAAAATATGCATATTAAAAATGTGATAACATACATAAGTTGTAAAACCACAAGGAAAATCAGGGAAGTGATTATCATAAAACTCAGGAAAATAGTTACTTTTATTAGGAGAGAACAATTAGTGATTAAGGGGAGCAGAAGGGATGTTTCTGAGTGCTGGCAGTATTTCTTGCCCAGATGGTAGCTTTATGGGCAGATTTTTTTGATAAACCACATAATTTCACATCTTTGAGTCCCAGACTTTTGTGTTTTATTTCACAAAAATACATGTATGAAAAAAAAAGAGGCTAAAAAAGGACGACTAGTATGTTTCTAATTTTAGAAACAAAAAAATGAAACACTCTGAAAAGAATCATCTTAACCTTGCAGCTTCAGCTGTACTCACAGTACAATGGGCATAATTGTACTATGAGATAAGCATTTGTATTTCCGGCCAGAATTGTCAACTTTGCTCTATGACTAACTGTAGCTACCCTGTTTTGTAGATATGAGTAAAAGTCAAAGTAAAATAAATTTTGAATGAGAAAATTTTGAACGTGATATTAGTAAGGGACCAAAATTTTAACCTAATACACAGGCTGATCAGATTCACCTGGTTTCTCTCTGGTCTGTGGGATTATACCACTTTTATCTTTGATAGGAAGTAAGTGAATCAGTTCCTTCTCTGGTGCAGTTTGCAGAGTTCTTGGTATTTTTTCATATTTATCTATAACACTCTCATGCTTCCGTTTCTTGACGTGAACAGGCTCACTGCAGGAAAAATTTCAATATTTTTAAAAAAGAACTTAAGAGACTTATCATTTTAAAAGTACATAAAAATAACTCACTAACCAAATCTTTAATAGGCATAAAGATATTAGCACTTAGATCAGGAACATAAGAGACATTTGTATAGTAAACGAATCATATGGCCTACCATATAAAGCCATAAAACTATGGCTTACATTTAGTTTTCCCTTTAGCGGCAAAATAAAAGTAAAGTTACAGATTTTTTTTTTGAAGAGTATTCCACAGAGCCAACGTGGACATTGTGCCAAATGTTTTACTTTCCCCAAACCTTCAGAACATAGCATGGACTTTGGACTTCACCTAAGTATTAAATTTCAGATCCATTATTTGTGACTATGGGAAAACAGTTCCCTTTCTGTGAAATAGAATAATACCTACCTGATATGGTAACATGGAATGGGAAATGGCAACCTATTCCAATAACCTTGCCTGGAAAATTCTATGAACAGAGGAGCTTGGCAGGCTGTGGTCTATGGGGTCACAGAGAGTTGGACACAACTGAGCAATTAAGCATGGGAGGGTGACGGTGACTGAGACATGGGCAATGTGGCCATAAGGAACTCGGGACTGTTTTGCCTCAAACAGAGAGCGTACGTCACCCATTCACTCTGCTTCACTATTCAGACTCAAAAGAAATAAAGATTTATACTAAATAAAATCATTTTTTTATGAGCTAATTTTATTTACGAAATAAACAGAATAAGGTTTACAGAACAGGGTTTACAGTTTACAAACTCCAGTGTTCAGAGATGAGCAGCATCTTGCACTACCCACCTGAGTAAAATTCAGAACCAAGTTTTTAACGTTGAAAGGATGTGAATGACTATAATCTAAGTGAAGTATTACCTGGAAGAAATGTCTCTCGTTAGAAAAGATGCTCTTTGTCCTAAATCTTTCATTAACTGTAAGTCATCTTCATCCATCATATCTAAAGGAAGGGCTTCCTCCTCTTCTTCCTCTTCCCTCTCAATCCTTTTACCTGTTCCAACAAACAACAAAAAAAAAATCAGGAATTAGTATTAGAGACATAGAATCCTGTGTTTTTGTGTCTATGATAGGACAAGCTTATGTTTTTCAACCACCTTAGCCCAATGTTTCTAAACGTGAGCACTACTGACGTGTTGGGCAGGACAATTCTTTGCTGTACTTGGTTGTCATGGGTGAGGCAAAATGCTAGCATCTTTGACCCCTTAAATCTAAACACCAAGAGCATTCTAAATGCCAGGTCACTTACACCAAGCGTAAGAATTTAAAATACATCCTAAATTCGTTAAATTTACATGTAAGAGAAAAATATGCAGCAGCTTAAAAATTTTTTGGAGGAGGAAGCAATGATAATTGTGTCATCTGCTGCAAAGATCTGGTAGATCATATAGCTAGAATATGGCTCTCAGTCTCAACAACTGTATGATATTGTATATCTTTATATCATTTAACAATTCCCTGCTGATGAACATTTTGATTATTTTCAAAATAATTTTTTTTTTGCCATAGTGAAAGTTGCTCAGTCATGTCCAACTCTTTGGGACCCCATGAACTATACAGTCCATGGCATTCTCTAGGCCAGATCACTGGAGTGGGTAGTCTTTCCCTTCTCCAGGGAATCTTCCCAACCCAGGGATCGAATCCAGGTCTCCCACACTGCAGGTGGACTCTTTACCAGCTGAGCCACAAGGGAAGCCCAAGAATACTGGAGTGGGTAGCCTATCCCTTCTCCAGCACATCTTTCCGACCCAGGAATCGAACCAGGGTCTCCTGTATTGCAGGCGGATTCTTTACCAACTGAGCCATAAAGGAAGCCCCTTATAGTTTCCATATTTTTGCCATAATTAACCATAATAATTGCTATACTGCCAAATATGCCATAATAATTGCCATAAATTAACAGTGTTGCAACGAACATGCCTGGGCATATATACTCTTAGAAAATATTTTCAAATAATCATAGGATACATTCCTAGCAGTGAGATCTCTGGGTCAAAGGAAAGTCTATTTTTTTTTTTTTTTAATTCTTACTGTGATAGTTCACATATGAGTTTATGTGTACATACATATTTTTCTCCTTTTTACTCAACTGGTGATAACCTATAATTTCAAGTGGGTGGAAGTTCCAATATACATGACTGTTCATCATTTATAGACTACTTCATGTTAGAACATAAAAAGTTTCCTTCTTTCTTGAAACATGTTTCTTTCCATTTCCAAGACATATACAATTTAAGTTTTCTTCCTAATTCTCTGGCTCCACCTCAAACCACATTACAGGTTTCTCTACTCACTTCTTAAATGCTGGCGTTTCTTAAAATTATTTTCTGGGTTCTCTTATTTTCATGTTACACAGTCTCCATGGTGATTTTACTCCAGTCAAAGGCTTTGATTACCATCTATATAGTAATAATTTGCAAAACTATTCTCTCTAACCCAGGTCTTTCACTTGAACATTATACCTATACCCAACTCCCTAAGAGACTTAATTTAGATGCTCAACATGTAAGAAGAAAGACATTTTTTGCTTTTATTTTTAAAATATAATACCTAACATATCATGCTTTTTAAATTCTTCTGAAATTTAGATAGATCTTTAAACATATCTAACTCAAGCAAGGCCTATTTTTTTTTTTTTAATAAATGAAGTATTTTTTTTCTTAAATAAATGAAGATTAAGTGACAGACTAAGGCCACACCACTAGTAAGAAACAAAATCTGAGAAAAGCTCAGGCATCCTGACTTCCAGTCCCATGCCCTTTTATACATCACAATAGCATGGTTGCCAAGGGATCAAAAAGGTCCGTCTAGTCAAGGCTATGGTTTTTCCTGTGGTCATGTATGGATGTGAGAGTTGGACTGTGAAGAAGGCTGAGCGCCAAAGAATTGATGCTTTTGAACTGTGGTGTTGGAGAAGACTCTTGAGAGTCCCTTGGACTGCAAGGAGATCCAACCAGTCCATTGTGAAGGAGATCAGCCCTGGGATTTCTTTGGAAGGAATGATGCTAAAGGTGAAACTCCAGTACTTTGGCCACCTCATGCGAAGACCTGACTCATTGGAAAAGACTCTGATGCTGGGAGGGATTGGGGGCAGGAGGAGAAGGGGACGACAGAGGATGAGATGGCTGGATGGCATCACTGACTCGATGGACGTGAGTCTGAGTGAACTCCGGGAGTTGGTGATGGACAGGGGGGCCTGGTGTGCTGCGATTCATGGGGTCGCAAAGAGTCGGACACGACTGAGCGACTGATCTGATCTGATCTATCTGAAGAGAATGAGATGTAAACAGGAAGAAAGAAAAGTCAGATATAGTCAAATATTAATACTCTGAAAGTGCAAGTTCTGCTGTAGCAAAATGGGTCTGACTCAGAATGGTCACATTCCTTAACTGTTTTGAGTACTTGGGAGTTTTGAACAGGGTGACAAAAGAATAACCTTGACAATTACAGCTCAATTTCATTTCAAGTGAAAAGAAAGCCAGAAGTTGAGAAAACTAAGTGACACTTGGCAACACTGTGAAGAATGCATCAGAGAAAAGCAATACTCTTTCCTTAGCTAACTGCCAGTGAAATGCGAAAGTGGTAGCACTGGAATGCCCAAAAGTTATTTACATGGTTATTCTGAGTTTGTTTCCCAAGTATGCACTGAAAATCTTCAGATCTGCTTTCTAAACAAACTAAAAGCAGAAGCTGGGTCTCTTTCACCATGAATACTGCATTAAAATGTTTTCTCATAGTGACTGAAACACACAGGACTACAATCCTTCCCTAGGAGTGATGAGTAAAAAGCAAAGTTATTGCATGAAAAATATTTTAGAACAAATCAATAGAAACTGGAACACAGGAATGTTTTCACAGTTACCTGGTTGTTTTTCCTTTGGGTCCTCCAATGGAACAGGTTTCTTAGACACAGCATCTTTTACAGCTTGCCTCAGTTTCCTCTGCTCTTTACGGTACTTCTTGAGAGTGCTTTGTTGTTTAAACTGTTTGTTTTTTAGCTTGTTCTCAAGTTTGACTTTACTAGTTTTCAACAACTTCCGAAAGCTTGGAACCTGTTTTTTATTTCTTCTCTAGAAAACACCAACAGAAGGGGCACTGAATACTCAGAAAAATAAATTACTTTATTTTTAAAATCAGGTTAAAAAGAATTGATTATTTCATTAGGCCAATTCCACAATTTTAATGTCTCACAGTCACGGGTCTTGCATATAAGAGCTAAAGCCACACTATGGCATTAATCCTACAGAACAGCACTAGATCAGGAGTTATTCAACGGGAGGTTCCTACAGTGAGCAGAAATCACAGCGGCTCAAAAGGGTCTAAGACTCAAAAAAGTGTGAAAAACCACTGAGTTACTGGTAAACAGTTATTCAAGGCTAGTTTAACACTTGTAGTTTGGCATACTAAGATTAAAATGTTGGCTGTCTGTAGCAATAACAAGTGATATTTACATATGGCTTAACTGTTTACAAAGTGCTCTAACATATTACCGCCAACAGCCTAGAGGTAGTGACTGCTGTTATATTACTGATGAAGCTACAGCTTAAAGAGATCAAGACAAAGACCCTTAAAAGTAAGGAAAACAAAACTGAACTTGCATGTGGATTACAATTTGCTTTTCTATATACTTACCTTTAGGAATAAAAAAAAAAAAAGGACTTATCTCAGGTCCCAAGACTCATAAACTTATTGAAAGCAGGACCGTTTCTCGTCTGTAAAATAACGGGTTCAAAAGATGGTCCTGAAGAACTCTTCAAGTCTGACATCTTATGAACTCAAGACTTCGTGCTAGTGTCATTGCGGCCCGCTGAAGCCAAACGCGCACAGTGGGTGAAAAAGGAGCCAGGTCTAAGGGAGAGGAAGCTGACAGCGCGGAGAGCCAGAAGGGAGTCCAGGGAGCCCCTAATCTAGGCCACTGCCGCCGCCCCCATACATCGGCAGCGACTCTGTGACCCAAAAGGGTCCTAAGCTGCGGGGACCAGGCTTCTGAGGTCACTTACGGCCTTCATCCTTAAGTGTGCAGGGTACCCCGGCTAGACAAATTCGCCAGTGACAGTGGTAATCCAGGAATCCCGAACCCGCAACACACGTGCGAAATCAGCAACACTGAGCCAGCCGGAAACTGCCACTAGCCCCTCCCCATCCTCCACCGCCGGAAATGGGGGCGGGATTTCCGTAGACAGGGGCTGTCGTGCGCCCTCTCGCGGCCGTGGGCCGACGGCGCCCCGGAGTGCACGCTCATGGCGGCGCATGGCACTGTGAATCACCAAAGGTGGGTAATCAGCGGTCTCTCTACAGGGTCTCTGAATTTTTGACTCCTGCCCAATTTCCTTGCAGTTCTTCAGGAAATTGGGCTCTTCTCAGAACGAGAGGATCTGAGTTTTTCAATCATCTTCCTGTATTTTGTACCTCTTCTCATGTTTAGCTTGTTATACGATATAGCTCGTCTCATCCTTCTATTATAAATACTGATTTTTGTGCGACAGAGAAGAGCTTATTTCACTTGTGAAATACCTGCCCCTTGCTTGACAGGTTCTCTGGGCGAGTTTGTGGAATGGCTAATGATTTCTCATGAGTTCCAACACTCAAAAATCTATGATTATTAATGTTTTATTTTGAAACCTTTTTTGCTTTAATTTAACCACTGCTTGATAAACAGTTATATCAGTGAGATTCATCTGCATTTCAGTTTTTTATAACTATAACTTTTCTGTAAATTCTACTGTCTCCTTAGTAATTCCTCCGAAGTCATTAGTTTTAACAGGAAGATTTATGCATTGCAAAAATAACTGTGTTTTTCAAAATGTCTTTAAAGACTTTTTTTTCATGAATAAATTTAAGAATTCTGCTTTAGTTTTTTTTCTTGTGTTTGTTTTTAAAGTCTGCAATTCTGAGAACATCCTGACAGTCTGGCCTAGCAGTCCTGACCTAGAGAGGAAAAGCCGGTAGAAGCTCCAAAGAATCTGAGCTCCCTTGTAGGTGCTGGTCTTACAGAGACTGAGAAGAAACCTTTCAGTTTCTGGATCCCAGTTTAGAGCCAAGAATCCCATTCTATCCAGAACTCTTCTTTCCCTCTCTTCCAACTTCCTCAATTTCCCCACTGCTCTCCTTTACACACATTCTTAGAGACAGCAGAACCTGTCCTACTGGAGTATTACTTCATCAAACAAATTGAAAACATTAGCCTGTGCTCTTCCCAAGAGTCTGAATTCCTTCTCAAACATAATGATTTATCTGTGGTCACTCCCGTCCTTTTAGCCTCTTGTCCAGTCTCTCCAAGGATGAGGCATCTCCATTTCAGTTCAAAATGAACTTCTCCCAGCTTCATCACACGCCATGTATCACTATCCCTGCTCTCTATTTCCCTCCCTAGTGCATCTTTCCCCTTGGCTGATTAATATATGCAAATCTCTTCCATCCTTCATTTTTTCCCTGATGACTTCTCCTTTTAATTGCTGTTTTATTTCCCTCATTGTCTGGTTGTCTTTACTTCAAAAAAAAGGAAAGAAAAAGAAAAAAACTATATTTCTCTTGGTATCTCCACTTCATCTTCTCTGTTATCACAGCCCAAGCCTGTGCTAGCTTTTTTAAGAATTAGGTCATACTCTTGGCCCATTTTAAGTTTATAATCAACTAAAAATCTTTGGATCATTTTTAAGCACTTGTTGCCAAGCTAATCTTTCCCATCTTGATTTTGAGCAATCTGTCATTTAAACACAGACTTAACAAATGGAAGTTTACATGATTCCTACTAATGTAATCTGGTTTCTCAGTTACGTCACCCCCAGCTTCGTGTCATTCCCATTCACTCAATCCACACTAAGCTCAGTTTGGGCTGGATCCTCTTGGATCTTCCATAGCTTTCCTGAATACCTGGACTAAGAGGGGTCACTGGGCTACCCCATACTAACTTCACAGGGATTGTACCCAGAGGTTCCTGTGAACCCTTTTGAGATCCTGCCCATAATATTCTACTGTAACTGCTCTCAATAAGATCACCAAGAATCTCCAAGTAATGTGAAATTTTTTAAGTGTTCACTGAATTACATTATTTCTTTTTTAACCTCACTAGATCTCTCTGCTGCAGTTTTCCTTTCTCACATTAGAATTTTGACTCTCTTGGCTCCCTTAACAGCCTCTTTACCAGCTTCTCCTCCTACCTTCATTCCTTCGTCCTCCTGCCTCTTCAGTGTAGGTTACTCTCAGGGTCCCACTCCTGACCCACCTTTCTACTTCTCTTTTTGTTCTGCTTGCTCTTCTGGTGTGATCTCATCCATCTACCTAATGCACAGAGATTCCTAAACCTTATGTCTGTGACACCTATATGAAGAGGTAATGATTGGACTCACTGTGTACAGCAGGTAAAGTGAAATGTCTGCCTCTCGAGAGATGTTTCTTTATGACTCCACTTAATAGATTCTATATGGACTGAATGTCCCTGTGCACACATGTGGTATATAAAACTTAACTGTACTGAATATTATTTTTATCATTAAAAACATTGTTTACTCTTGTTTAAAAAAATTTTTTTAAGCAAGGTCACACAGAGCAAATAATTTATATTGTGGGTCATCAGGAAATTAGGCTAAAATAGCTAATAATTATAACTAATGATTAATTATTCAATTTAAAATTGTTAACCCAAAAATCTAAATAACAAAAAATAATAGTGTAGCAGATACTGTCATCCCATTGACCTCCTCTCAGCACTTCCCACTCAATACATGCAACTTTTAACCTGAGGAGTTTTTCTCAACCCCTCCAGGGCAGTCAAGAAGCACCAAGGACCCTGAGAGCAGTCTTCAACCAATGACACTTGAAAACTGAAGGATAAATACATATGCCAAGTGTGGTAGGCTGAAGAATATCCTCTGAAGATATCAGGCCCTGAAACTGGTGAATTTTGTGTTTTAGAGCCAAAGGTATGATTAAGGATCTTGAGATAGGGAGATGATTCTGGACTGTCCAGGTAGGCCCTAAATGCAATCACATGTATTCTTAGGGAAACTAGGCAGAGGGGGATTTCACGCAGATGGAAGAGGAGGAGACCTTGTGGCCACAGAAGCGGACAGTGCAGTGATGTAACCACAAGTCAAGGAGAGCCAGCAGCCACCAGAAGCAGGAAGAGGCAAGGAGCAGACTCTCCCGTGGAGCCTCTGGAGGCAGGATGGCCCTGCTGACTGCATGATTCCAAGGATACTGATTTCGAACTTTTGGCCTCTAGACCTGTGAGAGAATAAGTTTTCATTGTTTTCAGCTACCAAATTTGTGGCGATTGTCACAGTGACCACAGAACACTAATATACCAATATTTATACCCATAAGTACACCAATGTCCTCACTTCTCAAAAGCAGAACAACTCTGAGGCATCTTCTGTTGTCTCCAGGAGTCTGCAGCAGAGTTGAGCCCTACCTTTAGGGTTACCCACCCATCAGCCTACTCTGTTATTGACTTTCTCTTCTCAGTCTCGCTTGCTTATTCTTCCATCAGTGGTTCCAGGTCTCTCCTTCAATACAAACCACATACTCTCAAATCCTTCTGTATGAGTTTCTTGGAGTTGCTATAACAAAGTACCATAAACTGTGTGGCTTATAACAAAAAAATTTATTCTCACAGTTCTGGAGGCCAGAAGTTGGAAATACAATAAAGGTGTTGATTCAGTTGGTTCCTCTTCAGGCCTCTGAGAAGTCTGTTTCATGCTTCTTTCCTAGCTTTTGGTGATGGCTGGCAATTCATGGCATTCTCTGGTTTGTAAATGCATCTCTCCTATCTCTGCCTCCATCTTTACATAGCATTCTCCCCTGTCTCTGTGTCTTCATGTGGCCATCTTCCCCTCATGTAAGAACACTAGTTATATTGGATCAAGGACCCAGTTTCATGACATTATCACAACTTGGTAACATCTGTAAAGATCCTATGCCCAAATAAAGTCACATTTCTACATACTGGGGATAAGAATTATAACATCTTTTGTAAGGCACATACTTCAACTCATAACACCTTGACTCAGTGTCAAATTTGGGGACCCCTAACCTAAGACAATTATCACTTAATAAGCATTTTTATTTCCAAAGCATAAGCATTTTTATTTCCCTAAATATAATTATTTTTCTTCAGTAATCTTATGATATTGTGTCTATTTCAAAGTTAATAAATCTGAGGATTAGATACTATGGTGTAGTCAAGTCTGTGTTTTACCAGGCAGGAAATGTAATAAGATGCCAGTTCTACCAGTGGGAGTGGTTTTCAGCAAAAGAGATCAAATACCTTAAGCTTTTTCTTTTTCCCCCCCTCATCTGCAATATTATAGATCAGGAAACAAAGAGGGATTTTCCTAGGGTTGTGATAATCTTTTCTATTTGAGATTTTGTTGATAAATTTAATGTCTAAGACCTGATGTTTCCTCTTTCTTTACTTGAATTGTCTGTTCAGAGCCACTCTTGTTTATTCATTGCTTTCCAGAATCTTTGGGGAAGGGGGAGTAGACTCCACACACAAAGTCATGTCCAGTTTCTGATAATCCCTTTGGCAGCAATAGTTGCTCACTCTCTGTACCAGCCTCTGCTAGGAGCTCTCTGTGAAAGAGTGTTCTACAAAACAAGGACACATTGTCTCTGCCTCTATTCTAAAGCTGCTGGTAAGTACCCTGCACAGGGAAGAGACCATAAGATGAAACTAACATCTTAGATACCTTGTATATCACAATGTGCCCCGGCTTATTCTAATATTCTCTACTTCATCTTTCACCAAAGGCCAAGTCCTTTCTCTGATTACAAGTTTGGAAATACTTCCACTTACGGGCTTATCCACATATAGTCCCAAAACCTGCTTAGGTGGCATTTATGCTTCTGATTGCTTCCCTTCCTTTTATAAGCTGATACTGCTGATTATTATTTTTTTAATTATTTATTTGGCTGTACCCAGAGTTGTGGGCTTCCCAGGTGGCACTACTGGTAAAGAATCTGCCTGCCAGTGCCTGAGACTCAAGAGACCTGCATTCTATTCCTGGGTCAGGAAGATCCCCTGGAGAAGGAAATGGCAACCCACTCTAGTATTCTTGCCTAGAAAATTCCATGGACAGAAGATCCTGGTGGGCTACAGTCCATGGTGTCGTGAAGAGTCGGACACGACTGAGCACACACACACATTCTACATACCCCGTCTTAGTTGCAGCAGGTGGCAGCTTCTATCTTCGTTTGCAGCTTGTGGGATCTTTAGTTGATTAGTTGCGGCATTCGAACTCTTAGTTGTGACATATTGGGATCTAGTTCCCTGACCAGGGATCAAACTCAGGCCCCCTACATTGAAAGCATGGAGTCTTGGCCGCTGAAGCACCAGGGAAGTCTGTGTTGCTAATAATTAAAATCCTCTCAGGTGAATAAATGGATGCATAAGTGAAATAAGTAGATATTTATGAATAGATTGATGAGAGATCTTGATGATCCAAAATGTCTCCTCCAACATCTGCCACACCTGAAAGAAGATCAAGTCTGCCCCTAAGGAATCCCTCTCTTGGGCTCATTAGGAGCAAAAGGACTTTTTAATATCCAGAAATTACAGGAATGAGTGCCTTCTGGAGGTGGCAAAGATGGGAAGTGGAGGAACAGTAGAAGGTAAGTGAAAGAGGCGCCAAAACAGCTAGGTTTTAAACATCAGAGGCATGTATGTCATAACATCATGATAATTTCAATAGGCATCAGTTCAGTTCAGCCGCTCAGTCGTGTCCGACTCTTTGCGACCCCATGAATCGCAGCACGCCAGGCCTCCCTGTCCATCACCAGCTCCTGGAGGCATATGAGTTATCTATTTCTGCTTAACAAATTACTCTAAAAGCTATCAACTTAAAGCAATAATAAACATTTATTATTTCACATAATCTCTGTGCATCTGGGGATTAGGAGTGGTTTAGCAGGATGGTTCTGCTTCTGAAAGTTTGCAGTCTTAACTGTTGGTCAAGGCTACAGTCATCTGAAAACTTTACTGAGGCTCAAGGGTTAATTTTTTTTTTCTTTTTTAAAATTTATTTTTAATCAGAGGATAATGGCTTTACAATAATATGCTGGCTTCTGCCATACGACAATGCGAATCAGCCATAAGTTTACATATGTCCTCTCCCTCTTAAATCTCCCCCTGAAGGATTAACTTCTGAGATGGCTCACTTGTGGTTCTTGGCAGGACGTATCATTCCTTACTTACTGGCTGTTGGCAGGAAGCTTCAGTTTCTTACTGCATGAACTTCTCCATAGGGCTGCTTGGGTGTCTTCATGAGACAGCAGCTGGCTTTCCCCAGAGCAAGTTATCCAAGAGACAGCAAGGGGAAAACTCGAATGCCTCTTAAAGATCTTAGTCATGGAAGTCATCACTCCCACTATTCAGTTTGTTAAAAATGAGTCACTTTATTTCAGACCACTCCCAATGATAGGGGAATTAAGAGTATACTTTTTTGAAGAGAAAATATCAGAGAATTTGTGGACATATTTTAAAAACATCAGTTTTGGATTCAGTGAACATTTATTGAGCATCTTTACTGGGATCTGAGTAGGTGCTGGATTTCAAACACATTATTTTCCTATTACCCAAGGCTAAAGAAATCAGAATTTTATATAGGTAGAGGAGATGATTTTAGAATACAGGACGTTACATGACTATGATAGGTTTAAAGTTGAATGGATGTGTAGGTGAGATTTAAATCGTGGACAGCATGAGAGACTGATTTTCTACTGAGAAGATAAGAAAGATTATTTTGTAACCTGTGTGACTGCCCATTCATTAAACCTTGTAGGTCCTGAACTAATACCAAAGTACAGGAGTCATAACTAATTCCATCTTTTAACCTGAGACACCTGGGTCATTACTCTGTATTTATAAACAATAAATATTTACTGTATTTTGGATTATATTTAACTGATGAATTGAGGTGAATCCTAGGTATAAGTTTAGGTACCCCCCTTGGTTGTTGTAGATTTTTATTACTCTGGGTGTTTTGTTACTTATTTGACATGGTCAGCTCTTTGGGATTTAGAGCAGTCATAGGGGCACAGACTTGAGGCTCATGGCCAGATTCTGCCAGAGGAGTAGTTGTGTTTGGTTAAAATTGTGTGTGTGTGATACTTTTCATTGATTTTTAAATACCTTTGAGTGGACCATATACTCAGTATCTAGTCTCTAGTTCTCCCACCAGCCCCTGTACTTCCTGTTGTCTGTTATCCATCAGCCTTACTGGTCCCTAAAGATTCTTAAGTATGAGACATGCATCATGATTTTAAATCTCAGGATTGCATGGCATAATATTAGTTCAGCCTATTCTTACTCACCATCCCAAAGGTGAACTGCTTTCAGTAGGTCAATCACTTTAGGTCAAAAGTACTGTTTGTTGTTGTTGTTTAGTTGCTAAGTTGTGTCCAACTCTTTGTGACCCGTGAGTCTGGGTGAACTCCGGGAGTTGGTGATGGACAGGGAGGCCTGGCGTGCTGTGATTCATGGGGTCGCAAAGAGTTGGAAACGACTGAGCGACTGAACTGAACTGAACTGAAGTGTAGCCCACCAGGCTCCTCTGTCCATGGGATTTCCCAGGCAAGAATACGGAGTGGGTTGGTAGCTATCTCCTTTTTAGCTTAGTCAGTATCTACTTGCATTCTGCTAAACCCTTGTTTTCTCTCCAGTTCTTTTTTCCTTTCCCTTCTATTCAGCATTCTTGGTGAATATTCGCCCCTTCAGTTTCTCTCAATTGTCACACCCCAAATGGTATATGAAAAAAGCTTGAGGATAACAGTGCCTACCAGTGAGTGAGATGGTATACAGCACCTGGCTGCAAAAGGTGAGGTAAACTTAAGAAACAGTCCCTCCTCCTTTCTGGCAAATAATTTCAGGACCTTCTGTGAGGCTCTTTTCATAGCTCTTCCACTTTGGTTCTCTTTTCCAATCTTTATTGTCAGTTCATTCATTTATCCTTTTATTAATTCACCCATGTAACAAATATTAACTAGCCACTTAACTATCAGCCAGTGTCCAGGCATGAGAATGAGAAAATGATACCATCCCTGCACTTGGATGGCTTTGGTCTACTGGTGGGAAGCAGATATTAGTCAAACAAACCACCCAGATAGATGTAAAGTTTTCTAATTTTAAAACGTTTGGTGTAATTCATTTCAGTTCGGTTCAGTCGCTCAGTCGTGTCCGACACTTTACGACGCCATGAATCACAGCACACCAGGCCTCCCTGTCCATCACCAACTCCCAGAATACACTCAGACTCACGTTCTTCGAGTCAGTGATGCCGTCCAGCCGTCTCATCCTCTGTCGTCCCCTTCTCCTCCTGCCCCCAATCCCTCCCAGCATCAGAGTCTTTTCCAATGAGTCAACTCTTTGCATGAGGTGGCCAAAGTACTGGAGTTTCAGCTTTAGCATCATTCCTTCCAAAGAAATCCCCTTAGTGCCAAAAAAGAGAGAATATGGTTAAGGTCTTCTGTTAAGACCTATTATGAGAAGGGACTATGGCCTCATCAGAGGTCATATGAGGCTTTTACTAAAGAATTGATGACTGAGCTGAGGTCTAAAGGAAAGAGGAGTTAACTGTGTATATGTGTGTGTGGTGGTAGCGGCGGTGGTGATGGTCATCATTGTCTCAGAATTTTTAGCAAGTGGAACAACATGTGCAAAGCCCTGTGATCAAAGGGAACAGAAGCTGATTGCCCATCACTTTGCTGCTCTCTTGCCTTTTCTTTCTTAACTTCCATCCTTTCTTTTCCTCACTTCCTCCCCCTGTTTCTTTTTTCTTCCTTGAATGCAGAGTTAACACGTTCCTCAGTTCTTGACACATTATCGTTATTCATCCATGCAGAGACTCTGTTACATTCTCATTTATCAGTATACTCAGTTTTAACCCTTTTTAGCAATTCCTTTTTCTCTCTTCCATATTCAGCCGTTGTTTATATAGATTTTTAAAATTTATTGATGTTCTTGAGAAAAGGCATATTTGTTTTGTATGTATGTACTATTCATCTGGAGAAGGCAATGGCACCCCACTCCAGTACTCTTGCCTGGAAAATCCCATGGATGGAGGAGCCTGGTGGGCTGCAATCCATGGGGTCGCTAAGAGTTGGACACGACTGAGTGACTTCCCTTTCACTTTTCACTTTCATGCATTGGAGAAGGAAATGGCAACCCACTCCAGTGTTCTTGCCTGGAGAATCCCAGGGACCGGGGAGCCTGGTGGGCTGCCGTCTGTGGGGTCGCACAGAGTCGGACACGACTGAAGTGACTTAGCAGCAACTATTCATCTATGTAAATGATTTTTATTATTCTCATTTCTTTTTTTCATTTGACAGTGGTTTTAATATAGTTATTCTGTGTATATCTGTGTATCCTAACCTCGCTCTGTGTGTATCTGATCTGTTGTTGCTAATTGTTCTTCATCTTTTTTATTACATATTTATGTCAATTTAGGATTGTCTCAAATTCTTTTCCACCTCACACAAGAACTACAACAACACACCTTAATGCACACTTTAATGAGCATCCTCTAGTATTCCTCTTAAGGACTTGTGAGAAATTTCCTTTGAAGGATATTATCAGGAGAGCAATTGCTGGGTCACAGGTTATGCATGTGCTTGATTTGACTAAGTCATGCCAGCTGGATCACCAGAATAACTCAGCTATCAGAGGTTTTCTGTTATACGGTTACCTCATCCCCACTGACCTCCAACAGAGCACCCTAGAATCTTCTATTCAATTTTTTTCCCTCCTGTATTCTGTTTATCCTTCACACATCCATTGTGAGCAAGCCACAGGCGTTCTCTTCTCTCCCCAGTGGCCTAAATCCAGAGCCAGTTTATCACAGCCCTTTCAGGAATTTACAATACACAGTTGTATACTAAAGATAATCATCATCTCCTAAAGGAGGTTTCTGTTGTCCGTTTTGTTAAACATTTAAAACCACATGAGATGGCCTATAATTTGTATACTTCTCTGTGGTGCCCTTTCAACTCATAAATATTTCTTAGGATTATCTCATCACTGAGGTGGACTAGAAGCAGGTTGCACCAAAGAAATTTTTTACTTAATCTCAAAAGAAGAAATGTATATGACTTAAGTAATATGGTTGTGGGGTAGGCTGGGATGGAGAAGGAGGTAGGTCCATGTTCATCAGTAGTACTTTTCAAAGAAAAGTATAGTAGTTTGAAATAATTAAAGGAAGTCCTCTTGTAAAATTGGAAAGTTTTTTTTTTAAGAGATAGGATCTAGCTTGGTGAGGGTTTAGAATGATGGGCACTTTCACACACTGCTGGTAGGAAATGTAAAATTGTACAACCTTTTCACAAAGCAATTTGAAAATGTGTATCAAAGGACAAAACAGTGACTTGACAGTGCAGAAAACTGGAAGGCATCATCTTGACTAAGTTATTAAAGTTAGCGTTACAAGTATTGGGAATAAACTAGCATTCTGCACCTCCTGCTCCTAGGCATGAGGACACAACATCACTTCAGTGGTATTCTTACCAAAAATTCATAACCTGGATTGAATTATGAAGAAACAATTAAGCCAAACCTAAACCGAGGGATCTTATAAAACAGCCAGCCAATCTTTTTCAAAACTGTCAAGGTCATTCAGAATCAACTAAAGGCAGCCCACTCCAGTGTTCTTGCCTGGAGAATCCTAGGGACAGGGGAGCCTGGTGGGCTGCTGTCTATGGGATTGCACAGAGTCAAACACGACTGAAGCGACTTAGCAGCGGCAGCAGATGAAATTAAAATGTGAAAATTTAAAAATTTCCTTAAAAATAATGAAGAATTTCAAGACAACAATGACAGAGCATTAAATCAGATGTTCAGGGCAGGACCCTGTGCAACTAGACAGATAACCCAGAGGTCATGAAAGACAAAGAAAGACAGAAACTGTCCTGCGTTGCAGGGGTAGAAGGAGACATGAAGACTAACAGGAATGCTTGATCCTGCACCAGATCAGTCACATTAGCAGGACAAACTGAACAACTTAAATAAGATCTGTTTCTTAGTTCAGTTGAGTCGCTCAGTCATGTCTGACTCTTGGTGACCCCATGGACTGCAGCACACCAGGCCTCCCTGTCCATCACCAACCCCTGGAGCCTACTCAAACTCATGGCCATCGCGTCAGTGATGCCATCCAACCACCTCTTCCTCTGTTGTCCCCTTCTCCTCCTGCCTTCAATCTTTCCCAGCATCAGGGTCTTTTCCAATGAGTCAGTTGTTTGCATCAGGTGGCCAAAGTTGGAGTTTCAGCTTCAGCATCAGTCCTTCCAATGCATATTCAGGACTGATTTCCTTTAGGATGGACTGGTTGGATCTCCTTGCAGTCCAAGGGACTTTCTTATTTGCTTCTTCCCAATTCATAGTTATGATATGTGTTTGGAAATGGATTTCAGACTATTCTGCTAAAGAATTGCTACTTAATCCATTTTAAAATATCATAAAGGGGCTTCCCTGGTGGCTCAGTGGTAAAGAGTCTGCCTGCCAGTGCAGGAGACATGATCCCTGGTCTTGGAAGATCCCACACACCGAGGAGCAACTAATCCCGTGCACCACAACTACTGAGCCCACACTCTAGAGCCTGCGAACTGCAACTCCTGAAGTCCATGTGCCCTGGAGTCTGTGTACCACAACAAGAGAAGCCACCACAGTGAGAAGCCAGGACACTGCTACTAGAGGGCAGCCCCTGCTTGCCACAACCAGAGAAGAGCCCACACAGCACTGGAGACCCATCACAGGCAATACATAAATGCACAAATACATAGAAATACTTAAAAAATAAAATACCGTAAAAAGGAAAAGTATAAAAATAAAAAATAAAAACCTCCATCATTCTCTTTTCATATCTATCTTTTTTGATCTTTATCAAACTGGAAAAGCTGATTTTATACATCATCATTATGATATACAATTATGTTTCTCTACCTTTAATATTGTTTTGTAAAATGTCCCCATATTTCTATATTTTATCATTTTAATCAACTGCAATATTTCATAGATAAACCTAGTTTTTTGTACACTTTCTGTATTAATTTAATACAGTTTATATTTAAGTGATTTCTCGCTTTTAAGTATTAAACATTTTGTTACAGGCCTTCTTGTGTAGCTTTTATTTTGTGAATTATTTCCTTATGACACATTCCCAGGAGTAGGATTGCGGTGCCTCTTGATATGTGGCATCAATTTGCTTTCCAAAAGGATCAGTTTGCATTTCTAGAGCATCTTATCTCTCTCGGTTTGTGGCTGTCCTGCTGTGGTTTACCAAATAGCAGTTGCTTTGTGATCTTACTATCATTCATTTCCCACATGTGTCTCACCCTTGTGGTTAATCTGCAGTACACATCTTCTCAATACTTGTATTCTAACTATAATCCGTAACCTTAGTCCTAGTCACCTTCTCTTCCTAGCTAAGGGTTTACCAGGCATGCATGGAATTTAAATCATTTGTGGAAATTGAGGGTGATTCAAGGAAGAGGAACTTAGAAGAGTACTTAGAAGAAACAGCCAAAATGTAGGAGGGAAAAAATGGAGACAATAGAGAAATGAGACCTAAGGAAAAAGTGTTTCTTTTAAACAGTTGAAAGGTTCATAGGAAGGTGACTAAAAGAGCAAGGCAGTGATCAGATGTGGGTTTACTAGAAAGTGCTTTGCTTGCAGCACGGGGAAATGTTTGAAGTGGCCCCAAGTGAATGTGGAGAAACTGGTTGGAGGTTGCTTCTGTCACCCAGGGAAGAGATGATGGTGACTTAGTCTGGGTGGGTAGACATTGTGAAGTGAGTAACATGTAGAGGATATTTACGTTAGATCCTTAGACCTTATCCATCTTATAGCTGAAAGTTTGTAAGGATCTCAGTTATCTAGTTTTAGAGGATCTAATGTAAAACATGGTGAACTACAGTTAATAACATTGTATTATATAATTTAAAAAAAACATATTCAGGAGGGTAAAACAAACAGACCTTAGTGACTACTTGGTATTGTTGTTATAGTTGCTCAGTGTTGTCCAACTGTTCTGCGACTCCATGGACTGTAGCCTGCCAGGGTCCTCTGTCCATGGGATTTTCCAGGCAAGAATACTGGAGTGGGTTGCCACTCCCTCCTTCAGGGTGTATTCCCACTCCCTCCTTCAGGGTGTATTCCCAACCCAGGCACTGAACCCTTGGCTCCTGCATTGGCAGGCGGATTCTTTTACCACCTAGCTACCTGGGGAGCCCAGACTAGGTATTTTAGCCTCCTAAGGCTGTGATAACTAATTACCACAGATTTAGTGCTTTAAAACCACAGGAATTTATTCTTTCACAATTCTGGAGACCAGAAGTCTGAAATCAAGATGCTAGCAAGGGGACTACTCTGGTGGCTGTGGTGAAGAATCCATCTGCCTGCCAATGCAGGAAACACGGGTTTCAATCCCAGGTCCAGGGAAGATCCCACATGCTGCGGAGCAACTAAGCCCATGTGCCACGACTATTGAGCTGATGCTTTAGAACCAGGAACTACAACTGCTGAGCCCACGCACTACAGCGACCGTAGCCTGCATGCCCTAAAGCCTGTGGTCTGCAACAGGAGAAGCCGCTGCAATGAGACACTTGTGCACTGCGACTAGAGAGTAGCCCCTGCTAGCTGCAGCTAGAGAAAGCCCACGGGCAGCAACAAAGATCCAGAACAGTAAAAAAGAATAAATAAATAAAATTAAAAAAAAATTATATTGGTAGCGTTGGTTTCTTCTGAAGGCTCTGAGAGAGAATGCACTTCATGCCTCTCTCCTAATTGATGGTGTTGCCAGCAATCCTTTGTGTTCCTTTGGCCTATAGATGCATCATTCAAATCTCTGCCTCCATCTTCACATGGTCTTCTTCCCAGAGTCTTCATGTGCCTTCTCCTCTTTTTTTTGCCACTCATTACTATTTGAATATTTTAATTTAACTTTTATTTTATATTGGCATATAGGTGATTAACAATGTTATATTAGTCTCAGGTATATAGCTAAGTGATTTAGTTATACATACATACATGTATATATGTGTGTGTGTTTATACATATATATATTCTTTCTGTTTCAAATTCTTTTCCCATATAGGTTATTACACCTATTGAGTAGAGTTTCCTGTGCTATACAGTAGGTCCTGTGATTATCTGTATTATATATAGTAGTGTGTATGTGTTAGTTCTGAACTGTTAATTTATCCCTCCTCCAGATATGGAATACTTCCTGAATTTATGGGTTATCCTTGCACAGGGACCATGCTAATCTTCTCTGTATTGTTCCAGTTTTAGTATATATGCTGCAAAAGCAATCCCTTCTCTTTTTTCTTTTATAAGGACACCGATCACAGCTACTTATTAGCTCTGTGAGGAAGGGAGTATGTCTAATCCAGGATTATCTCATTTTGGAAAGCTTATCTTAATTATATCTGCAAAGACTCTTTTCTAATAAAGTCACATTCATAGTCCTTGGAGTTAGAACTTGGACATATCTTTTTCAGAGATAAATTCAACCCACTACACTTGGCTAATTGGATAAGAAAGAGGGTGGTATAAGAAAGAGAATGACTCTTGGGTTTTAGGTGTGAGCAACTAAAATATTGTCATTTGGTGAGATATGGAATATTATAATAGGAGAAGATTTAGAGAAGGCAATTATGAGTTTAGACTTGGAGGTACTGGGATGGAGGTGACTTTAAGACCACCAAGCAGAGATACTGGGTATACAGTTGGCATATAGGATCTGGAGAAACTGAGTGGGTGGTGGTGGTATGTATTGATGGAGAATGGTGGAAGAAAACTAGGAGAGGCTCATTTAATCATATTTATTATGTCTGTTATTGTTGTTCAGTCACTAAGTCGTGGCTGACTCTTTGTGACCCCATGGACTACAGCATGCCAGTCTTCTCTGTCCTTCACTCTCTCTCAAAGTTTGCTCAAATTCATGTCCATTGAGTTGGTGATGCTATGTAACCATCTCTTCCTCTACCATCTTCTGCCCTCAATCTTTCCCAGCATCATGGTCTTTTCCAATGAGTCGTCTCTTTGCATCAGGTGGCCAAGATATTGGAGCTTCAGCATCAGTCCTTCCAGTGAATATTCAGGGTTGATTTCCTTTAGGATGGATAGTTTGATCTCCTTGCAGTCCATGGGACTCTCAGGAGTCTTCTCTATCACAACAACTCAAAAGCATCAATTCTTCAGTGTTCAGCCTTCTTTATGGTCCAACTCTCATATCCATACATGACTAAAAATATCTATATATAAATATCAAGAAGGCATTCGGATGATAATGTTGGAGCTGTTGATACAAATTCTAGAGTCTTCAGTTGATAGATGATCATCTAAATACTGAGACTACCTGGGTTAAAGAGGGATGAATAAGAAAAAAAGAGGGTTCAGAACTATTCCTTTAGGAAATTTCAGTTAAGAGGGAAGAAATTCTTCTTGCCTTGAGGAAATTAAGAAGTAGTAGCCATAGAGGTAGGGGGGAAATGGAGAGTATGGCAACAATGGAGTAATGAAAACAGAGGAGCAAAAGTGTTTCAAGTTTGAAAGTCAGATGAATGAGTGTTTAAAAATGGAGGGGTGGTCAACAGAATGAATGTTGTTGAGAGATTAAGCAAGGTGGAGAGTGGAGTTTCTCTCTTAAATTAGGGACAGGGAAGTCATTAATGAGAGTGGACATGAGCTAGAATGGAGTAAATTGTGGGGCAGAGAGTGAGAAAATAAGAGACTAGAGACATCTTTAAAATGTTTTTCTTTGGAAATAAACTTACAAAAAGTTACAAACATAAAAAATAATACAAGAAACACTCATATCATTCCCAGATTTGCCTAGTGTAACATTTAAAAAAAATTTTTTGAAGTATGGTTTACAATATCGTGTTAATTTCTGCTATATAGCAAAGTGATTCATACACACATAAACACATATTCTTTTCTGGTTTAGTTTATCTCAGGGGCTTAAACATAGGTACCTGTGCTATGCAATAGGACCTTGTGTAATCCCTCTGTTAACATTTTATCCTATTTGCTTTATCCCTTGTTCTGTGTGCATGCATATTTTTTTAAGTCATTTGAGGGTAAATTACATATATCACGGCCTTTTATCCTAAATACTCCAGAGTATGTTTCCTAAAAATAGAAATGTTTTTCTTATAGAATATAGCAATTGTTAATTATAAATATCAAAATTTTTATATTGACACCTTTATTTAATCCACTACGATTAAGACAGTTGTGTTAGCTGATATAATACAGACCTTAATAGAATATTTTCTTTTTCTCTACCTAATACAAAGTGAAAGAAAGTGAAAGTGAAGTCGCTCAGTCATGTCCGACTCTTTGGGACCCTGTGGACTGTAGCCCACTAGGCTCCTCTGTCCATGGGGTTCTCCAGGCAAGAATACTGGAGTGGGTTGTCATTTCCTTCTCCAAGGCAATGCCAAAGAATGCTCAAACTACCACACAATTGCACTCATCTCACATGCTAGTAAACTAATGCTCAAAATTCTCCAAGCCAGGCTTCAGCAATACGTGAACCGTGAACTTCCAGATGTTCAAGCTGGTTTTAGGAAAGGCAGAGGAACCAGAGATCCAAATGCCAACATCCACTGGATCTTGGAAAAAGCAAGAGAGTTACAGAAAAACATCTATTTCTGCTTTATTGACTATGCCAAAGCCTTTGACTGTGTGGATCACAATAAACTGTGGAAAATTCTGGAAGAGATAGGAATACCAGACCACCTGATCTGCCTCTTGAGAAATTTGTATGCAGGTCAGGAAGCAACAGTTAGAACTGGACATGGAACAACAGACTGATTCCAAATAAGAAAAGGAGTACGTCAAGGCTGTATATTATCACCCTGCTTATTTAACTTCTATGCAGAGTACATTATGAGAAACGCTGGGCTGGAAGAAGCACAAGCTGGAATCAAGATTGCCGGGAAAAATATCAATAACCTCAGATATGCAGATGACACCACCCTTATGGCAGAAAGTGAAGGGGAACTAAAAAGCTTCTTGGTGAAAGTGGAGAGTGAAAAAGTTGGCTTAAAGCTCAACATTCAGAAAACTAAGATCATGGCATCCAGTCCCATCACTTCATGGGAAATAGATGGGGAAACAGTGGAAACAGCGTCAGACTTTACTTTTTTGGGCTCCAAAATCACTGTAGATGGTGACTGCAGCCATGAAATTAAAAGACGCTTGCTCCTTGGAAGGAAAGTTATGACCAACCTAGATAGCATATTGAAAAGCAGAGACATTACGTTGCCAACAAAGGTCCATCTACTCAAGGCTATGGTTTTTCCAGTGGTCATGTATGGATGTGAGATTTGGACTATAAAAAAAGCTGATCACTGAAAAATTGATGCTTTTGACCTGTGGTGTTGGAGAAGACTCTTGAGAGTCCCTTGGACTGCAAGGAGATCCAACCAGTCCGTTCTAAAGGAGATCAGTCCTGGGTATTCTGTGGAAGGACTGATGCTAAAGCTGAAACTCCAATACTTTGGCCACCTCATGTGAAGAGCTGACTCATTGCAAAAGACTCTGATGCTGGGAGGGATTGGGGGCAGGAGAAGGGGACGACAGAGGATGAGATGGCTGGAGGGCATCACTGACTCGATGCACGTGAGTTTGGGTGAACTCTGGGAGTTGGTGATGGACAGGGAGGACTGGCGTGCTGCAGTTTATGGGGTCGCAAAGAGTTGGACACAACTGAGCGATTGAACTGAACTGAACTGAACTGAATACAAAGTCCAATTTAGGGGCAGGTATTACATATAACTGTCATATTGTTTTAATATTCTTTAATCGCAAACATGTTCATAGCTTTTTTTTTTTTGCCTTTTATGCTTTTGCCTTTTTTAAAAAAATTTTTGAAGACTATGTACCCCCCCACCCCCACCACCACTATCACCATTACATTTTTTAAAAGAGAATTTTCCTTATTTTGATTTCATCTGATGGTATTGTGTGATTAGACTGAGGTTGTACATCCTCGAACACATTGTATCCTTCTCAGGGTATCACCTCTAGAGGCGCACAATGTGTGAACATCCTTTTAAAGAAGCTCTAGCTTAGGGAACAGTATGAAAAGGCAAAATGATAGGATACTGAAAGAGGAACTCCCCAGGTCAGTAGGTGCCCAATATGCTACTGGAGATCAGTGGAGAAATAACTCCAGAAAGAATGAAGGGATGGAGCCAAAGCAAAAACAATACCCAGTTGTGGATGTGACTGGTGATGGAAGCAAGCTCCGATGCTGTAAAGAGCAATTTGCATAGGAACCTGGAATGTCAGGTCCATGAATCAAGGCAAATTGGAAGTGGTCAAACGAGATGGCAAGAGTGAACATCGACATTCTAGGAATAAGCTAACTAAAATGGACTGGAATGGGTGAATTTAACTCAGATGACCATTATATCTACTACTGAGGACAGGAATCCCTCAGAAGAAATGGAGTAGCCATCATGGTCAACAAAAGAGTTCGAAATGCAGCACTTGGATGCAATCTCAAAAATGACAGAATGATCTCTGTTCGTTTCCAAGGCAAACCATTCAATATCACAGTAATCCAAGTCTTTGCCCCAACCAGTAATGCTGAAGAAGCTGAAGTTGAATGGTTCTATGAAGACCTAGAACATGTACCAAAAGAACATTTCATGCAAAGATGAGCTCGATAAAGGACAGAAATGGTATGGACCTAACAGAAGCAGGAGATATTAAGAAGAGGTGGCAAGAATACGCAGAAGAACTGTACAAAAAAGATCTTCACGACCCAGATAATCACGATGGTGTGATCACTCACCTAGAGCCAGACATCCCGGAATGTGAAGTCAAGTGGGCCTTAGAAAGCATCACTACAAACAAAGCTAGTGGAGGTGATGGCATTCCAGTTGAGCTATTCCAAATCCTGAAAGATGATTCTGTGAAAGTGCTGCACTCAATATGCCAGCAAATTTGGAAAACTCAGCAGTGGCCACAGGACTGGAAAAGGTCAGTTTTCATTCCAATCCCAAAGAAATGCAATGCCAAAGAATGCTCAAACTACCACACAATTGCACTCATCTCACACGTAAAGTAATGCTCAAAATTCTCCAAGCCAGGCTTCAGCAATACGTGAACCGTGAACTTCCTGATGTTCAAGCTGGTTTTAGAAAAGGCAGAGGAACTAGAGATCAAATTGCCAACATCTGCTGGATCGTCAAAAAAGCAAGAGAGTTCCAGAAAAACATCTATTTCTGCTTTGTTGACTATGCCAAAGCCTTTGACTGTGTGCATCACAATAAACTGTGGAAAATTCTGAAAGAGATGGGAATACCAGACCACCTGACCTGCCTCTTGAGAAACCTGTATGCAGGTCAGGAAGCAACAGTTAGAACTGGACATGGAACAACAGACTGATTCCAAATAGGAAAAGGAGTACGTCAAGGCTGTATATTATCACCCTGCTTATTTAACTTCTATGCAGAGTACATTATGAGAAACGCTGGGCTGGAAGAAGCACAAGCTGGAATCAAGATTGCCGGGAGAAATATCAATAACCTCAGATATGCAGATGACACCACCCTTATGGCAGAAAGTGAAGAGGAACTCAAAAGCTTCTTGATGAAAGTGAAAGTGGAGAGTGAAAAAGTTGGCTTAAAGCTCAACATTCAGAAAACTAAGATCATGGCATCCAGTCCCATCACTTCATGGGAAATAGATGGGAAAACAGTGGAAACAGTGTCAGACTTTATTTTTTTGGGCTCCAAAATCACTGCAGATGGTGACTGCAGCCATGAAATTAAAAGACGCTTGCTCCTTGGAAGGAAAGTTATGACCAACCTAGATAGCATATTGAAAAGCAGAGACATTACGTTGCCAACAAAGGTCCGTCTAGTCAAGGCTATGGTTTTTCCTGTGGTCATGTATGGATATGAGAGTTGGACTATGAAGAAGGCTGAGTGCTGAAGAATTGATGCTTTTGACCTGTGGTGTTGGAGAAGACTCTTGAGAGTCCCTTGAACTGCAAGGACATCCAACCAGTCCATCCTAAAGGAGATCAGTCCTGGGTGTTCATTGGAAGGACTGATGTTCAAGTTGAAACTCCAGTACTTTGGCCACCTCATGTGAAGAGCTGACTTATTGGAAAAGACCCTGATGCTGGGAAAGATTGAGGGCAGGAGAAGGGGACGACAGAGGATGAGATGGCTGGATGGCATCACCGACTCAATGGACATGGGTTTGGGTGGACTCCAGGAGTTGATGATGGACAGGGAGGCCTGGCGTGCTGCAGTTCATGGAGTCGCAAAGAGTCGGACACGACTGAGCAACTGAACTGAACTGAACTGAATTGCTGTGTGCAGTTACTCTGCACCCTGTTACCCGGAAATGGGTCCTGCTCAGCCATTGGTCAGTGCGTCAGAGGTCCCCACACACTAGCAACCAATTGTCAATGAGCAACCCCGATGACCCTGCTCAGACATTGGACAGCTCAGCAGTGGGCCCCACCCACAAGCAACCAACTGTTAAGAATGGGCAGTTAGTGAGGGGATTCAGCTAAGTGGCGTGGTGGTCCTCAGGTGAAGAGTGAGGTAAAAGGTGGATCCTGACCTTCTCCCTGGGGCCCTTCAGTTCATCTGGTCTTTGGTCAGTGAGAGAGCTTGGGCACCAAGAGAACAGGCTTGGGACTATGTTCTGTAGGACTTCAGAGCCCTCATCAAGCCCTCCACTAGCCTTGGCCCAGGCCTTGAGGCAGCAGTGAACCTCTCCCCTATCCTTGTCTCTGGGACCTAATAGTAGCAGTGGTCTGCCTGGGTCACAGTATGTGGGATGTGGTGTCCTGCTTTGGGTGGCCTGAGAAGCCTGAGGGCCAGATGAGTTGGGTGCCTGGCTTCCTCAGTGATGACAGTTGGTCAGGTTCTGGGGAACCTGACCCTGAGGGAACTGCCACCTGAGCTCTGCTTCCTGTTAGCCAGGACCTGGACCTTGGAGGTTAAAAGTTGTACCTTGGGACCTTGCCCTTTCTTCTCAGGACAAAGAATAACATTTGTTTGGTAGAGGTTTACAGGAACATTGTTACCTGACCATGACCTGACTTTAAGAACGAAGGCTCTGACACCAAGAAGTTGCAACTGACCATAACACCCCCTAACCTTTTACATTTAAAAGCGCTTTGATGAAAGCTTTCAGTAACTTTGGGGTTAAGGTATGAGCCACCCATCTCCTTGCATGGTCCTGTAATAAACCAAACTCCAAACTCCAGTGTTTTAGCATTGTTTTGGCCTATGTGTTGGGCACATAGACTTGGTGATGTTCGGTAACACTCTCTTCAGTCCTTCTATTTGAACAGTTACCACATCTTGGGATTTCTACCTTAAATGCACTTCATTTCCATTCATTGGTTATCACCCCATTTTAATCCATTTTCATGGGGTGCTGGAATTATTTCAACAGCCCTCTCTGCCTGACTCTACTACTTCTATCTCAAGTGATAATGGAAATCTTTAAAAGTGATGTGATGAAACGTTGTCCTAGATGGGAAACATAACTTTGGTAATATTGGGAAAGATGAAGTGGAGAAGAAAGCGTGTTAACTTGAGATGGGAACAACTCTGAATAGTGAATGGAGCAGTGGATATACACTAGAGGTGGAAGGACTTACATCTAAATCCTGTATTCTATTCCCATAAATTGTGTTAGTCGCTCATTGGTGTCCAACTCTTTGCGACTCCATGGACTGTGGCCTGACCGTTTTCTTTGTCCATGGAATTCTCCAGGCAAGAATACTGGAGAGGATTGCCATTTCCTTCTCCAGAGACTCTTCCTGACTCAGGGATGGAACCCAGGTCTCCTGTATTGGCAGGCGGATTCTTTACCATCTGAACCACCAGGGGAACCCGATATAGCACATCAAGTGAATTTTTGCTAAGGGAGCCATACCCGTGCTTCCCTAATGGCCGTCCTGTTTGGAGTGGGCCAACCAGCCTCCACTGTCCAGAGGGCTGATCCCAGATTGCCGGTCGCAGTGTCACGGAGCGAGTCTCTCTAGCTACCGTCTCTATGGTTCGCGGAATCTCCAGGTCGGAGTTTGACCGGTCTGGCTTTTGCGCGTGCGCGAGCCCAGGCGCGTGCCCGCCCTCCTGCAACTGCCCGAATTCTCGGGAGGGAGGGGTGGGTCTGGGAACGTTGCGGCGGTGGCCGCAGCTGCCCCAGCACTCAGGGATCTTCCCTGGCCAAGCCTGAACTGGGGAGCTTCCGTTACCTCCTCCCGCGGCGCTCACCCGGCCCCAGATGGTGGGTCCGGAGGATGCCGGAGGCTGCTCGGCAAGAAACCCCAAGTTGCTCCTTTTGCCGGCGCCCGATTCCGCGGGCCTGGACGGGAAAATGATTCGGGCCACAGGCGGCTTTGGCGGAGGCGTCGGCGCTGTGGAGCCTCCTGAAGAGGAGGAGGAGGAGGAGGAGGAGGAGACGCCGCCGCCTCAGCAGCTCCTTCAGCGTTACCTCGCGGCGGCCGGGGGACAGCTGGAGCCCGGGCTGTGCTACTGTCCGCTCCCCGCCGGCCACTCCTGTGCTCCGCCGCCCTCGGCAGCCTCGCGCTCGGACGCCTGCCAGCCGGATGCCGGCTCCAAGCACCGCGACGCGGAGGCGGCGGATGCTGGCTCGGCGCGACACGGAGGCATGACCAACGGGGACTCGGGCTTTCTGCTGGGCCAGGACTGTCGCGACCTGGCCCGCGCCGGCAGCCGGGAGCCGTGCCACCGCCGCCTCCGTCCGGACGGGCCTGGCGACGAGGGTGCGGACGGCGCGGGCATCCTGTCTGACTGGGCCGCGCCGCTCGAGGACCCACTGCGGAGCTGCTGCCTGGAGGCGGCGGACCCCGAGGAGCCGGAGGGCGAGGGCAGCGGCGCGAGGGACAGTTCGGCCAGTGACGGCAGCAGCAGCGAGGACTTGGAGCGGCTGGGAGCCGGAGCCGGGGGTTCCGAGGAGGCTGCGTCGCCCGTCACCTCGGCGGAGAGGACTAGTGGGGGCGCCGGAGCCGAGCCGCGCGTCGGTTTCTCCGACGTTCACTGGAACTCTCGGAATACGTTCGAGGTGAGCCGCTGCCAAAGCGCCCGCGACCACCTGCCGCCGGCGGGGGCGCCGGTGTCCTTGCCGGCCGCGGAGGAGGGCCTTGCCGGGACCTCGGCTCGGGCTCGACGGAGCGGCGGCTTCGCCGACTTCTTCGCCAGGTATAGCGCAGGCTACGCCGGGGATCGGGGCGGGCTTGGGGCCGGGAGCGGGCGGAGAGCGACGTGAGGGCAGCCTCAGAGCGTGGCTCTCGCTGGCGTTAGGATTGAGCTTTGATTTGTCACAGGAGGGACCAGGAACTAGGTCTGCATTGTGTTGTGCGTCTGGATCGGAGAAGTTGTGAGCGCGGGGAGCCAATCTTGGTGCTTCCCTGAGCCGGACGCTGTACCTGCCATTCACATTTGGTTTCTATGAATTTAGGCCAGCGTGCTAGTGCCATATCTACAGTTTTGCCTCTTCCGGAGAAATAGACAGCCTTCTTCGTCCGCGTGTACTATACTGTTAGGATTTAGGGGCGGGTGGCGGTGCGGGGTGTGTGTGTACAGGTGCGGTTGTGAAAGAGAAAGAGAAGTCATTTTCAGAGCTGTCTCTTTGCGTGGAGTCTAAACCCATTCAAGTAGTTTGGGAATTACTGAAATTAGAGGTGGCTGAGTTTCATAGCGTTTAACAGCCTGTTTCAGGGGCCTTTATTAAAATACTGTCAGTTTAGTATTTAAAATTTGATCCAGCCTTTAAAACCAAATTACTATGGCGCTTTATCTAGAAAAATCCCTTTTTCCCACTTTTGCTAGATAGACCTATACTTTTTTCCGGCAACTTCTGTTAATTTTTTATGGTGTCGTATATGTGATTTGACCTGCTAGTCTTGAAGTTAAATTGTGGTGCTGGACATTGCAAGTTTCTCAGTGGGACGTTGATAGGGATACATACGTCGTTAGAAAATACTCATCTTAATGCACCGTAGTAACAAAGCAGTTTCCTGTGAGTCAGATTTTGACACGCTTTTTTTTAAGTCTCTAGACAAATAGGAAAATATTCCCAACTTGGAAAACCCTCCCTTTCAAAGTTCTTTCTCCTTTCTTCTGTGTTTTTGTTCCCTTTTCAGGGATCATGACAAAAACCAGAAATAAAGAAACAAGTAATGAGTCTCAGATTTGAGAGGATTATACAATTAGTGTGCATATTTGTAGACTCACAGACAGAGTTTTCTGATTGAAATTAGTGTTTCTTATTCCCTTTTCTGCTCTATTAACTGTTGTTTAAATCAAGATTGGGGAAATCCTAATTATGTTTTAGTCATTGTGTGCTTAGTTGCTCTGTGGTGTCCAACTCTTTGTGACCACAGACTGTAGCCCACCAGGCTCCTTTGTCCATGGGGATTCTCCAGGCAAGAATACTGGAGTGGGTTGCCAGTGCCCTCCTCCAGGGGATCTTCCCAAGCCAGGGATCAAACCCAGGTCTCCTGCATTGCAGGCAGAGTCTTTACCAGTTGAGCTACCAGAATCTTTACCAGCTAGCTGAGCTATCAGAGAAGCCCTGTTTTACTCGTAGGGCAACATATATAGTAGTGAAATGTGCATTTGTCCCTCAAATTATGCAAAGATCTATGCAAAGAGACATACTTAAAGCTAGTAGTGGCAATATTTTTAAAGCTCTTAAGGTGTGTGAAGCTTGTAGGTTTTTTTTTTTTTTTGTGGAACTTGTGGGTATTTATTGGTCATGTTTTGATGTCAGGTATCAGGCAGTTTTAGATTTGAACAGGGCTTTGGAGAGCATAGCTAGTTGACATTCATATGGCTTAGTTGATGTTCATATGATACACTTTTCATGTGTATCAGAACACTGAGTGTAAAGTCAGTAAACTTAGGTCCCCTGAAGTTAATTTCTCTAAGCTTTGTTTTTGAGATATGAATGTCAAGAGTCTAAGCATCATTGCTTCCTTCATATAACATTCTTGGGAAAGGACAGAATCAGACATTAGGACTATTTTTATGTTAACCTTTAGTCAAAACCTTAACTAATGCTGAACACCTTCAAGGCAAAGACTATGACCTTCATTTTTGAATCTAAAATATCTAGTGTTGTATAAAGAATCCCATTCAGATTGTGTTGAAGTGACAACTTTCATGGACTCTCCCTCTTTTACTGTTCTCTAGGTAGTGTAATTTTGAACAAATCTTCTATTTCCAAAAAGAATAATCAGAAATTTTCTCTTCTGCCTACAACCTAGGAGTGTTTTTCTTCCCATAAACAGTTGTCAGCTAATGGCAGAGCTGGGTTAGAAACCAGGGTTCCTGATTTTCATTCCAGGAATTCAATCATAACTTCTGTTTACCTGTGACTCTTTTCTTTCCCACCTGATTATCTAAATCTTTCCCTTCTCCTTTCCATTTCCTCTCTTTCTCTTAACTGGGTCAAAAAATCTATAACAAGAAATACTTTAAAAGACTAGTTTCATGTTTGTTTTAACCTTTTACAAATAAAGAGAGTAGACCATTTTATGGCTCTGTTTATCTGTTACTACAAAAATTTGTTCAATTAAGGCACATCATTTACAGAAGCCTCACTGAGTAGGGTAGAAATCATGTAGGAGAAAAAGGAATTTGGTCCAAGATGGGACAGTTCTCATTATCTCCTTCCTGCTTGCCCTCCCTTCTAGATGAAGTGAGTTCTATTTCAGACTCTGTTGGGAGCTTGCCTCAGCTGCACATGGGCATCTGTGTTTATAGTGACTTGATTACGGGAGCCCTAGAAGTAACATTCAGGAGAAGGAAATGGCAACCCACTCCAGTATTCTTGCCTGGAGAATCCTGTGGGCAGGGAAGTCTGGTGGGCTGCTGTCCATGGGGTCACGCAGAGTCGTACACGACTGAAGTGACTTAGCAGCAGCAGCAGCAGCATGCATTGGAGAAAGAAATGGCAACCCACTCCAGTATTCTTGCATGGAGAATCCCAGGGATGGGGAGCATGGTGGGCTGCCATCTATGGGGTCGCACAGAATTGGACAGGACTGAAGCAACTTAGCAGCAGCAGCGTAAGCAGCAGAAGTAACATTCCCTCAGGTCCTTGGCCTTTTCCTGTCTCTAAAAGTTTTGAAGTGCTAGGTGCATCCACTGCTGCCACTCTCACAACTTAGCAGTGAGAAGATGAAAGTTAAAAGACAAATCTCTTGTGTTTGTAGGCTAGCCTTTGTTTCTCAAGGGTATGTTTATTATTCTGTTCTGAAAGTGAAGTAACTTTAAACCATTTTTATGATCCTTTAAGCAAATCCATGTCGTGTTTTCAAACTAGAGTGGTTTGTTTTTTATGTATGCTCTTAATAGGTGTATTTTAAAAGCCATTTAATACTTTTGAGTATTAATACTCAAATTGAATACTTTTGTTCTGATTGCACTGGCAAAGTCACTGTTGTTTAGAAGCACTCAAGTATGTATCTGTGTCTCCTAATAGTGTTAATATATATATATATTTTTTACAAAATCTGCATGATAAATCACAAGAATTTAGTAACTTAAAAGGGCATGACTAAGGTAGGCAAAAAGTACTAAAGATTTTTTTTCCTTCTATCTGAAAGATAAACTTTATAGATTCTGGAATTTATATAAATCTTTATAGATTGATTTTATAGATTCTGGAACATAGAGATTTGTGTAGCTTACCCTGTAGTTACCAACTCTGAAACTTCCTAAATATTGCACAAAAATTTTTTTGTGAATCTCTTTTTATTATGGGTAGCTGAATAGGGAAGACTAGCAATGGTAGGCTCATTTAGTGGTTTCTTTTCACATATTGGGTGTCCCTTGTAGCTCAGCTGGTAAAGAACCCGCCTGCACTGTGGGAGACCTGGGTTCGATCACTGGGCTGGGAAGATCCCCTGGAGAAGGGAAAGGCTACCCACTCCAGTATTCTGGCCTGGAGAATCCCATGGACTGTATAGTCCATGGGGTTGCAGAGTCAGACACGACTGAGCGACTTTCACTTTCATATATAAGCAGTCTCCAATCTCCCCACTATGAAAATTGTTGAGAATGTATATTCTTTTTGTTATGATATTGAGAATTTTGAAAATTTCTGTTATAATTTTTCTTAATTTAAGATTCTCAGAAACAACAAAATCAACCATATTTTCACTACTACTCAAAATTTAGTTGATGTACGCTGCTGCTGCTGCTGCTGCTGCTAACTCGAGTTAGTCGTGTCCGACTCTGTGTGACCCCATAGACGGCAGCCCACTAGGCTCCCCCGTCCCTGGGATTCTCCAGGCAAGAACACTGGAGTGGGTTGCCATTTCCTTCTCCAATGCATGAAAGTGAAAAGTGAAAGTGAAGTTGCTCAGTCGTGTCAGACTCTTCGAGACCCCATGGACTGAGCCCACCAGGCTCCTCCGTCCATGGGATTTTCCAGGCAAGAGTACTGGAGTGGGGTGCCATTGCCTTCTCCGTGATGTACCCTAGTTGATGAAATAAATCATTATTCACCTGACTGAGCCACCATTGACTTTCGTCAGATAGGGCTCCCTTATTTGTCCTATAGTGTGTATTCTTCCCAGTCAACTAAAATAAAAGCCACAGTTTCAGGACCAGTT
The DNA here is from genome assembly GCF_029378745.1 of Bos indicus. Classification (NCBI taxonomy): domain Eukaryota; kingdom Metazoa; phylum Chordata; class Mammalia; order Artiodactyla; family Bovidae; genus Bos; species Bos indicus. The sequence goes on from NC_091785.1 coordinate 15,802,772, forward strand.
TCTCAAAACAAACAAACAAACAAAAAAACCCTTCTTTAACATTTCAGTAAAGAAAAGGTAAAATATCAAACCTCTGATAAGTTTTAAAAGATTTTTATAGCTCCCCAAAGCAAACAGTTCTTTATAACAGGTGTGGTATGATTATTTAAAAGGAGAATTAAGAAATATCTTGCTCTAAACATAATTTTTTTTGTTATTACAATACTATAAAAATATTCATTAATGTGTCACTAAGGAAATTTTGTTGGATATTACTTTTATATTAGTATAATTAAAATGTGTAAAATTTTAGAAAAACTGAAAAGAATGTGTAATTAGTTGCTCTAGAATAAAAATGAGTCTTTTAAGATTTTAGAGTGTTGTGAAGCTACCCATTATAATATTAGATTGGGGAGCTAATGGCTGAAGAGTCTTTGTTTCCTTTTCTTATATCTAGCCCTTTCCCCTGCTCAGATCCAATAATTGCTTTAAAAAACCAACCAACTGCAAAATACTAGTTATCTATACCAAACCATTAGAAATCCAACAGTGATTCAAGGAGTTCATGGTTAGAGATGTAATCATCTGAATATAAATTCAGTAGAAAGTATTGGGAAACTCTAATTTTTGTGGGACTTGGTTAATTTTAATCACTCAAACATTATTTCGAAGTGCTAAACTAAACTAACATTTTAACACTAAGCCCCAGTTAGCAAAGCAGACTAATATTAACTAGGAATTGGGACTTCCCTGGTGGTCCATTGGTTAAGAATCCAGGCTTCCGTGGATTAGAGTAAGACACAGAGATTTACTTTTTATTTTATTTTTTGAGATTTACTTTTTAAGATACTTTTTTAAGAATAGGTTTATGTTTATAGAAAAGTTGCAAAGGTACTATAGAAAGTTCTGGTATATCCCTTGTCCAGTTCTCCCGTTGACAACATTACATAACTGTGGTACATTTGTCACAACTAAGCAAAGAGTTGGACACGACTGAGTGACTGAACTGAACTGAAGAATCCATCGTTTGTACATTATTACAGTTAAACTTCATGCTTTGTTTAGCATAGAGTTATTGACTAAAAGAGCCTTCCCAGGTGGTTCAGTGGTAAAGAATCTGCCTGCCAATGCAGGAGACGCAGGAGACTCAGGTTCGATCCCTGGGTTGGGAAGATCCACTGGAGAAGGAAGTAGCAACCCGCTCCAGTATTCTTGCTTGGAATATTCCATGGACAGAGGAGCCTGACTGCCTACAGTCCATGGGGTCACAGAGAGATAGACACAACTGAGCACGCGTGCACCACACCTTTATTGTTGGCTGTAAGACTTTTATTTGGGAAGCTATTGAGTTTTACTGTAAAATCAGAGCTGTTTAAAGTAGAAGGAATTTTAGGAGTCACTTTATTCATTCTTTAATACTCTATGGAAAATCAGGGTTAGCTTCTATTTGCTAGCCATCACTTAGTAAGATGGTATTAATTTAGTATTGGAAATGAACTAGACATAGTAATGAGTTTAAGTGATCTAAAAGCAATGTTTTTTAAAGCTTTTCAGATTATTTGGATTTAACAACCAGTACCCATTTGCCTCTGGAAAAAAAAAGTCACGTATATTTTAATTTTACATAATTTCATATTTTTATAAAATTATTTTAATATGTCTTTCCTTTATATATTTTTTGATTCCTAAATTATTCCTGTATTCCTAATTATTTCTTATACCTAAGAAAGGTAGGGTTTATTTTTATTTTATAGCTATTTGCCCAGAGACAGAGAGTTAATTAAAAAAAAATCAGAACTGGGCATAGGTATGATTCCTGGGGTTTGAAGCTAATACATTGATTTCTGTGAATTATAAGAAGTTTATGAATGAAAACATAGCTTTTGATGTAGTGAAAATACTCTTGTCTTGAGAAATAAGAAACTTGACTTTTGTCCTGGGTAGTTTCTTTTCTTGTATCATTAAACAATTTATGTGATCTTGGGCAAATTACTAAATTTCTTCACTTCACTTTCCTCATCTATGAAATTTAGAGATTCAGAGTACCTTTCAGCTCCAATACACTATGATGTTGTGTGATTCACTTGCACTCACTGTTGTAATAAACCTCAAATATTTGTTGGCTAAATACTACATATGTGAATTGAATTGAGTTAAAGAGAATGCTTTTTTTAAAAACAGCATGATTTTTCATCTGTAAAATGAAAAAGTTGCCAGGGATAGAAATACCCCTTCAACTCTAAATTCTGTCTTGAACGTTTTTTTGGTAAAGGCCTAACTCTGCCTGAGAGTAATCATGCTAAACATCAGTCTCAACATCAGTGATCTTTGTTTAGTGTCTCATAAGCATCTCATAAACAGACCAGCAGCTCTTTTTTTTTTTCTTTAGCAATTCTAGATTTTTTTTTTCTTTATGATTTCTTTAGAGTAGGAAAGTGAGAGAGTAAGATAATAAGTACATTCTAGTTAATCAGTGAATTGGAGTTTGATACTTTAACTTCCAGACCATGATTTTTTTCTCAAAGTTTGCCAGTGTGCCACTTTGGGGAACTGATAGCTTAGTACAATAGTCCCTAGCCTTGTTATACTGCAAATTAACCTAAAAGCACATTAAAAAAATTAGATGCTTCATAATCCATAGCCCTTAGGTGGATGGATTCAGGGGACTTGCCCTTGGCAGGTGGAATCTTTAAGCTATAGGATGGATATAGAAGTGAAGTAAAGTGAAGTGAAAGTTGCTCAGTCGTGTCTGACTCTTTGTGACCCCATGGACTATACAGTCCGTGGAATTCTCCAGGCCAGAATACTGGAGTGGGTAGCCTTTCCCTTCTCCAAGGGATCTTCCCAACCCAGAGACTGAACTCAGGTCTCCCTCATGGCAGATGGTTTCTTTACCAGCTGAGCCACAAGGGAAGCCCTGGATGGTTATAGTGTACTGCTTAAAGATGTTGATTGTGGAGTTAGACTGCTTGGGTTTCAATTAGCTTGTTGTTGTTTTATAGTCACTACGTTGTGTCCGACTCTTTGTGACCCCATGCACTGCAGCACACCAGACTCATTTGTCCTCCACCATCTCCCAGAGTTTGTTCAAATTCATGTCCATTGATTCGATGATGCTATCTAACAGTCTCATGACAACCTACTCCAGTGTTCTTGACTGGAGCATCCCATGGACAGAGGAGCCTGGCAGGCTACAGTCCATGGGGTCGCAAAGAGTCTGACATGACTGAAGTGACTGAGCATAGGCACAGCACATGCCCATTGAGTCAGTGGTGCTGTCTAACCATCTCATCCTCTGCCTCCCCCTTCTCCTTTTGCCTTCAATCTTTCCTAGCATTAGGGTCTTTTCCAACGAGTTGGCTCTTCCCATCAGGTGGCCAAACTATTAGAGCTTCAGCTTCAGCATCAGTCCTTCCAATGAGTATTTACAGTTGATTTCCTTTAGGGTTGACTGGTTTGATCTCCTTGCAGTCCAAGGAACTCTCGGGAATCTTCTCTAGCAGTTCAAAAGTATCAATTCTTGGGCACTCAGCCTTCTTTATGGTCCAACTCTCACATCTGTACATGACTACTGGAAACACCATTGCTTTGACTATACAGACCTTTGTCAGCAAAGTGATGTCTTTGCTTTTTACTATACTGTATAGGTTTATCATAGTTTTCCTTATAAGAAGCAAGTGTCTTTTAATTTCATGGCTGTAGTCACCATCTGCAGTGATTTTTGGAGCCCAAGAAAATAAAATCTGTCACTGATTCAACTTTTTCCCCAAATGTTTGCCATGAAGTGATGGGACCAGATGCCATGATCTTAGTTTTGTTTTGTTTTTTTTTTTTTTTTTGTTTTCAAAAATATTTATTTTTTTTCCCTTAATAGCTTTGTATATTATCTTTTTTATATTTTATTTTATTTTTTAACTTTACAATATTGTATTGATTTTGCCATATATCAAAATGAATCCACCACAGGTATACATGATCTTAGTTTTTTTAATGTTGAGTTTCAAGCCAGCTTTTTCACTATCCTGTTTCACCCTTATCAAGAGGCTATTTCCTCTTCACTTTCTGCCATTAGAGTGGTATCATCTGCATATATGAGGTTGTTGATATTTCTCCTGGCAATCGTGATTCCAGCTGGTGATTCATTCAGTCCGGCATTTGGTATGATGTACTCTGCGTGTATGTTAAATACGCTGGGTAAAAATATACAGCCTTGTCATACTCCTTTCTCAATTTTGAACCAGTCAGTTGTTCTGCATCTGGTTCTAACTGTTTCTTCTTGACCCACATACCAGTTTCTCAGGAGACAGGTAAGGTGATCTGGTATTCTCAACTCTAAGAATTTTCCACAGTTTGTTGTGATCCACACAGGCAAAGGTTTTCTTGTAGTCAATGAAACAGAACTAAATATTTTTCTGAATTCCCTTGCTTTCTCCATGTTGGCAGTTTGATTTCTGGTTCCTGCCTCTTCTAAACAGAGTTGTTACATTTAGCTTGAAGACCTTTGAGCATAACCCTGCTAGCATGTGAAGTGAGCTCAGTTGTATGATAGTTTGAACATCTTTGGCATTGGCCTTCTTTGGGATTGGAATGAAAATTAGCTTACTAGCTGTGTACTTACAGATAGGTAACTTGACCTCTCTGGACCTTAGACAACTCGTCTGTAAAATATGGGTCATAACGATAGCTATCTCATGGGATTGTCATGAGCATTAAATGAGATAATACGGCAAATGCCTTGTATTTATTATGTGGTGTATAGTGACGACCCACATCTTATTATTCAGACTACAGGAGACTGCCACAATCCCTTTCCCAACTCCCTCACTGAAATTACTGGTTTAAAAAAAGGGAGAGCCCGAGATGAATTTTTTGTGTACTCACTAAAGAAGCATTGCACAATTTGTGTAGTAGATTTTATTTTTTTAACTTATTTATTTTAGTTGGAGGCTAATAATTTATAATATTATAGTGGTTTTTGCCATACATTGATATGAATCAGCCATGGGTTTACATGTGTTCCCCATCCTGAACCCCCCTCCCACCTCCTTCCCCATCCCATCCCTCTGGGTCATTCCAGTGCACCAGCCCTGAGCACCCTGTCTCATGCATCGAACCTGGACTGGTGATCTGTTTCATATATGATGATATACATGTTTCAATGCTATTCTCTCAGATCATCCCACCCTCGCCTTCTCCCACAGAGTCCAAAAGACTGTTCTATATATCTGTGTCTCTTTTTTTCTGTCTCACATATGGGGTTATCGTTACCATCTTTCTAAATTCCATATACATGCATTAGTATACTGTACTGGTGTTTTTCTTTCTGGCTTACTTCACTCTGTATAATAGGCTCCAGTTTCATCCACCTCATTAGAACTGATTCAAATGTATTCTTTTTAATGGCTGAATAATATTACCATTGTGTATATGTACCACAGCTTTCTTATCCATTCGTCTGCTGGTGGACATCTAGGTTGCTTCCACGTCCTGGCTATTATAAACAGTGCTGCGATGAACATTGGGGTACATGTGTCTCTTTCAATTCTGGTTTCCTCCGTGTGTATGCCCAGCAGTGGGATTGCTGGGTCATATGGCAGTTCTATTTCCAGTTTTTTAAGGAATCTCCATGTGTAGTAGATTTTAAAACAGTTTGTATTTGGGATTGGATGGGTGTTAAAATGGACTCTGGTGTAATGATACAGGATTTTTAGAAGTCTTGAAGCTTTGCCTAAAAAGCAAGTCTGAGAAGGAACTGAAAGGAGAGAATGTTGATAAAGATTAAAATATTTGTATCTTTTGTTATTTTAAGGACCTTATATAGAACGGAGAAGGCAATGGCACCCCATTCCAGTACTCTCGCCTGGAGAATGCCATGGACGGAGGAGCCTGGTAGGCTGCAGTCCATGGAGTCGCTAAGAGTCGGACCTGACTGAGCGACTTAACTTTCACTTTTCACTTTCATGCATTGGAGAAGGAAATGGCAACCCACTCCAGTGTTCTTGCCTGGAGAATCCCAGGGGCGTGAGAGCCTGGTGGGCTGACGTCTATGGGGTCACACAGAGTCGGACAGGACTGAAGTGACTTAGCAGCAGCATAGATAGGGAAAGACACTTTTTAAGTTTAAATTCATGAGCCTTTTAACCTGGCTTGCTCATATATTTTATACTTAGTATGTTGTGGTGGGAAAGCTATGGGGAAATGTGGAAACATTGGAAGATTTTGAAGTGATACATTTGTTACCCATCTCTAAATGTATTATTCAGAAAGGGAAAGCCAAACTTATTTCTCTTCCTAGGAACCCTATTGGCTACATTAAAAGTTGTCCCCAGGGAGTTCTGACTGCTTGTTGCTTAGACCCTACTACAGTAGTTATTGAACACTAGTGTTGAAAACTGGGCTTTCCAGGCAGCTCTAGTGATAAAGAACCTGCCTGCCAGTGCAGGAGACATCAGATACCCAGGTTCGATCCCTCGGTCAGGAAGACCTCCTCCCTAGAGGAGGCGTGGCAGTTCACTCCAGTATTCTTGCCTGGAGAATCCCATGGACAGAGAAGTCTGGTGGGCTGTTGTCTATAGGGTCACAAAGAGTCGGACACAACTGAAGTGACTTAGCAGTAGCAGCAGCAGCAGTGTTTAAAATTACCTGTGGTGGGAGATGGGGAGGGATGTGAAGAATGCAGATTTCTTGAGCACTTTTTTTGATTCTGTAGATCTTGGGTGGGGTCCAGTAGGAATCCAAATGTTTAACAGAATTTCTCAAGTGATTCTGATGAAAGTGGTTACCACACTATAATTCGTGAAATACAGTTGACTGTTTTCAAACAGGAGTTTGAACTGCCCAGGTCCACTTACATGTGGATTTTTTTCAATAATAAATAACTACAGTCCTACACCATCCTTTGTTGATTGAATTCCTGGGTGCAGAGGAGAAAGGGATGACAGAGGATGAGATGGTTGGATGGCATCACCAACTTGATGGATGTGAGTTTAAGTAAGCTTCAGGAGTTGGTGATAGGGAAGCCTGGTGTGCTGCAGTCCGTGGGGTTGCAAAGAGTCGGACATGACTGAGCAACTGAACTGAACTGAACTGCAGATAAGAAGGGCGGACTGTAAGATTATACTGGGATTTTTGACTATGTTAGGTCCCCCTAGTCCCCGAGTTGTTCAGGTGTCAGCTGAAATTATTGATAGGCAGAGCTCTCTAGGTAGTAACTAAAAGAAGGTACAACATACATTTAAAGCTTAGATTGCTTTACTTAAAATTGGGTCATATTGAGGTATTATGTAATTGATGAGTATAAATAGAGATATAGGAGAGAAGAGATATAAGTACAAATATAGAAGTATTTTACTAACTTTCACTAGATTAAGAAGCTATCTCTGCATAATTAAAATCCTGTTTTCCTTTTTATTAGTGGGAAAGTTCTTTTACTTTCACTTTATGTGGTTTTAGATAGTCGTACTTACATGTTCTGTGAAACACTTGAACTCAAAAAACTTTACTCAGGTCTCTTTAACATGGAGTCAGAACTTTACTTCTTATTTATAGTTTATCAAAAAGGGCATTAATTTCCCTTCCTTCTGCTGAGTAGTTGTAATTCTTTTCCATGCCTTTAAGAAAAAATTCTGCATGTTGCATGTGGCTTATTCCCCTCCAGAATTTGCTGCTTCAGCCTTTCTTGCACTTCTTATTTCTGTAGCCAAAACAAGAAAGAGAGGGAAACCCATGTGACTGTCTGGCTTTTCAGCAGGCTCTTTCCTGCGATTAAGAGAAGTTTACCTAGGAAATCAAGCCACAAGTTACATTCCTACTTAGGGCTAGTTTAAGAGTTAACTTGGTAATGTGTTTAATTTTTAATTTACCCTTGAATTTGCTTTTCAGTTTCTTTTTAATTTAAATTTGATTTTGGGTTTCTTGGTTAAAAAAATACTTCCTTCTGTCTCTCTCTAACCTCACACAGATGAAAACATTTTAAGTTTGGAAATGAACATGATAGTTTTGAAATCAAATTCTATGCTGTGTTCTCATATTTTCCCCAATACTGTAATATACAACTACATTATTTAGAATTTCCAAATGTGGTTTTCATCTAGACTGTTTGTAGTCATTTTCTAGTCAAGTAGGCAAACTGCTTTTCTTTTGCTGTCCAAGGAAAAAGTTCTTCAAAGACCACAACACTGTATTGATTTTTGTTGTTGTTGTTAGAAAAACATAAAATGCTCATTTGCCTCCTTTCTAAACACAGCACAGGGAGAACAAAATACACTAAAGATAAATACTTTGTTTTTACACATTCCAGTCCAGGTAGTAAGAAAGGAGACAAAATTGGGAAGGTGTGGGAGTTTCACTAGAGACAAGAGAAACTGTTAGAGAATGAATTTGAAGAGGTTTGTGCAGAAAAAATTGCTGGAGAGAATAAGTGTTAGCTGGAAGTTAGCTCTGTACTTTGGTCTGTGGGCTTCAGAGTATTACCACAGGTTATTTACATATTTATTTTTCTGTTCTGCTTACATCAATGCCCCAGATGCTTCTGGCAACTTCTTAAAGGTAGTTGTTGTGCCTCTTCCTCTTAACTTCCCTAATATCCCCATCCTGGGGCTTCCCAGGTCGCTCAGTGGTAAAGAATCCACCTGGCAACGCAGGAGCCACAGGAGATGCAGGTTCAGACCCTGCACTGGCCACCAGAAGAAATCAGTTCACTCCAGTGTTCTTGCCTAAAATTCCATCAACAGAGGAGCCTGGTGGGTTACAATCCATAGGGTCACAGTCAGACACAACTGAACAACTAAGAACCTTCATAGCTTCTTAACAGGTTATGTCTTGCAAAAGAAATATTTTTTTAATGACAGATGGTATCAGTTCAGTTCAGTCGCTCAGTCGTGTCCGACTCTTTGCAACCCCATGGACTGCAGCACGCCAGACCTCCCAGTCCATCACCAACTCTCGGAGTTTACTCAAACTCATATCCATTGAGTCAGTGATGCCATCCAATCTTCTCATCCTCTGTCATCCCCTTCTCCTCCCGCCTTCCATCTTTCCCAGCATCAGGGTCTTTTCAAACTAGTCAGCTCTTCGCATGAGGTGGCCAAAGTATTGGAGTTTCAGCTTCATCATCAGTCTTTCCAATGAATATTCAGGAATGATTTCATTTAGGATGGACTGGTTGGATCTCCTTGTAGTCCAAGGGACTCTCAAGAGTCTTCTCCAAACCCACAGTTCAAAAGCACTAATTCTTGGGCGTTCAGCTTTCTTTCTAGTCCAACTCTCACATCCATACATGACTACTGGAAAAAGCATAGCCTTGACTAGGCAGACCTTTGTTGGTAAAGTAATGTCTCTGATTTTTAATATGCTGTTTAGGTTGGTCATAACTTTTCTTCCAAGGAGCAAGTATCTTTTAATTTCATGGCTGCAGTCACCATCTGCAGTGATTTTGGAGCCCCCCAAAATAAAGTCTGACACTGTTTCCACTGTTTCCCCTTCTATTTGCCATGAAGTGATGGGACCAGATGCCATGATCTTAGTTTTCTGAATGTTGAGCTTTAAGCCAACTTTTTCACTCTCCACTTTCACTTTCATTAAGAGGCTCTTTAGTTCTTCTTCACTTTCTGCCATAAGGGTGGTATCATCTGCATATCTGAGGTTATTGATATTTCTTCCAGCAATCTTGATTCCAGCTTGTGCTTCCTCCAGCTCAGCATTTCTCATGATGTACTCTGCATATAAGTTAAACAAGCAGGGTGACAATATACAGCCTTGATGTACTCCTTTTCCTATTTGGAACCAGCCTGTTGTTCCATGTCCAGTTCTAACTGTTGCTTCCTGACCTGCATACAGGTTTCTCAAGAGGCAGGTCAGGTGGTCTGGTATTCCCATCTCTTTCAGAATTTTCCACAGTTTATTGTGATGCACACAGTCAAAGGCTTTGGTATAGTCAATAAAGCAGAAATAGATGTTTTTCTGAAACTTTCTTGCTTTTTCAACGATCCAACAGATGTTGGCAATTTGATCTCTGGTTCCTCTGCCTTTTCGAAAACCTATATATAAGGTTTAATTTAGACTTTAAAAGTTTAGGTTGTTAGTATGACAGATTCATATATTAAAAATTACATATATCAAAGTATAAGATAAATGCAATATACAGTTTTACACAATGTATTCTTACTTGAGCTCCAGCATTTCTCATGATGTACTCTGCATATAAGTTAAACAAGCAGGGTGACAATATACAGCCTTGATGTACTCCTTTTCCTATTTGGAACCAGCCTGTTGTTCCATGTCCAGTTCTAACTGTTGCTTCCTGACCTGCATACAGGTTTCTCAAGAGGCAGGTCAGGTGGTCTGGTATTCCCATCTCTTTCAGAATTTTGTAAGTTTCTCCTACAAGGACCATGGTAAAAGTAGCAAACAATTTAAATCTGTCACCCATAAGAAAGTTATTCATTATCAGGAAGCTATATTGTGTATAAATTTAAGTTTTGAATTAAGTTATTGAAGTTTTAAATCATTAAAGGTCTTAATTGACTACGTAGCTTCTGTGTTGTGAAGAGTGATAAAATTTGAGTTGCTTTTTTGATTACATAGCCCTTTGCACTCCTTACCTCACCCGTGTTGAATTGACTTTTTAACTTTATCAGTACACCAAGAGTTAAAGAGCTTGGGTGTTGTTTGGAAAACAAAAGATTCGTTGTAATTCATAATTGGGTGTTGAGTACACAAAATTTGTTATCTAAAGATTAAAAAATGTAGCTTTTGATAAAAATGATATGGGGTAACCAGCACAGTAATTGAACGTATAACCAGAGAGTGATGTTCATCTTTGTGATATACTTCCAAAAGCACAAGAATACCATACTAGGACAGTGATTACCTTTCACAATAGTTTCTACTATTAACATAAGTGAAAATTATACTGCGTGAAGAAAAAAAAATAGTAGCTAACCACTATAAAATGTTCTTGATTAAAATAATAGTTAGCTACATGTTGTAATGAAGAGATAAGATTGTTTTGCTGTTGTGTGAGACCACCAAAATCTTTTGATTTTGATGGAAATGTCATAACATCAAGTGGAATAAAAGACAATTGCCTTGGTCAGGAGAGATACTTCAATTATGCTGATGGAAGACGAGTTCAATTCAGAAAGTGCTTCTAGGTCAGATGAGCCAAGTGTCAACTAAACAACCCCCAGAGCTAAGTGTCCGCCTCTCTCTTGTGAGAGAGTGTGGGCACCTGATAGATGTGGTTTGGCCCCTGCATGAATTCTTTCACTAACAAGCAACTCTGTTTCCTCAATGCAGCCCATTGAGGGTATTAATTGTTAGAAGGTTCTTTATGTCAAAGCACAGTGTATCTCTTTGTAATGTTCCTGGTCCTCATTTGCCCTTTAGAGCCACAAAGAACAAGTGAGTTCTTTTACATAACTGCTGTTCAGAAATTTAAAGATTGCTATTGAATCTGTTTTTGACTCTTCTAGCTAAGCATATACAATTCTTATGAACTAGCTTGAGATTTTCTTACCATTTATTCATTCAGCAAATGCTGTTGAGCCCTACTATATATATGAGGCACTAAGGAAATAAGAGAAAAAATATTCTATTAACAAACTTAAGATGGGAGAATCATATAAATCAGTACTTACAATACAAACCTGATTAGTGTTATAAAAGAAAATACAAGGGTGCGTCAGTGGCACTGAGAAGGAGTGATTAACTTTGGTCATGAGACATTAGGGAACTTTTCACAGTAGATGAAACATGAATGCATAATTTTTCTGTTTTGTTTTGTTTTGACTAATGAGGAGGGTTTGGATTGGAATGAGGCTGAAGCCAGGACAGGCATACAGCAGCATATGCAGAATTATACATGGAATAGCACGGCACTTTTGAAACTGTAGAGACTTATTAGTATGACCTCACCTTAGCACGCAGGGCTTCTTTGGTGGCTCAGTGTTAATAAAAAGTCCGCCTGCCAGTGCAGGAGATGCAGGTTCAATCCCTGGGTTGTGATGATCCCTTGGAGAAGGAAATGGCAACCTACTCCAGTATTCTTGCCTGGGAAATCCCATGGACAGAGGAGCCTGGCAGGCTACACTCTATGTGGTCAAAAAAGAGTCAGAAGTGACTTAGCAACTAAACAATAGCAACAATAGAACAACACCTTAGGGCAAGTGAGGTAAAGTGTCAAAAATGGAGACGGAAAGGTTGGGGCTAAATTATCAATGAGTTTGTGTGACAGAACTACACAGTTTTAATTGATTCCATGAGGGGTGGTAGCATACCAGACCTTTGATGGGTTTTCAAAACAAGGGCAACATGCTTAAGATTGTGTTTTAGAACAGTGACTCTGGTAGCAGTATAGCAGATGATTTGGGACTTGAGAAACTGGGGCTTGGATACATTTGTGGTAGTTTATCTGTACTTGTCAGTCTCTTTATTAAAGTGTGATATCCCAGTCATTGATGTAAATTCAGTCTCTATCAGAAGAAGGTGAAGGTGAAGTCACTCAGTTGTGTCCAACTCTTTGTGACCCCATGGACTGTAGCTTACCAGGCTTCTCCGTCCATGAATACTTCTCCAGGCAAGAATACTGGAGTGGGTTACCATTTCCTTCTCCAGGGGATCTTCCCGACCCAGGGATCGAACCCAGGTCTCCTGCATAGGAGGCAGATGCTTTAACCTCTGGGCCACCAGGGAAGCCCACCTCTTCTATCAGAAGAGTTAACTAACAAATTTAGTGATATATGCTTACCTTGGGCTTCCCTGGTGGCTCAGATGGTAAAGAATCTGCCTGCAATGCGGGAGGCCCAAGTTTCATCCCTGGGTCCAGAACATGCCCTGGAGAAAGAAATGGCAGTCCACTCCAGTATTGTTGCCTGGAGAATCCCATAGACAGAGGAGCCTGGCAGCCTGGGGTTGCAAAGAGTTGGGACACAACTGAGCAACTAACATACACATGTGCCTACACAGTAGCCATTTTGTGAAGCTTTAATGAAGGCCTAAACTTTGATTTTTGTTTTTGTTTTTGTCTTTCTGAGATACTGATTTTATTTCCTTTGGATGTATACTCAGAAGTCCTATTAAGTTTTTGAATTGGCATACTGGAAAACATAGTGGCTGCACCAGTGTATATTCCCACCAGTTGTTTACAGAGGTTCCCTTTTTCCACACCCTCCCTAACAGTTGTCACTTGTCCTTTTGGTCACAGCCATCTTGACATGTTTGAAGTGATATCTCATTGTATTTGCATTTTCTTTTTTTTTAATTAACATTTTTTTAAATTTTAACTGTACAATATTGCATTGGTTCTGCCATACATCAACATGAATCCGCCACAGGTATACACGTGCTCCCCACCCTGAACCCTGCTCTTCCCTCCCTCCCCGTACCATCCCTCTGGGTCGTCCCAGTGCACCAGCCCCAAGCATCCAGTATCGTGCATCGAACCTGGACTGGCGACTTGTTTCATATATGATATTATACATGTTTCAGTGCCATTCTCCCAAATCATCCCACCCTCTCCCTCTCCCACAGAGTCTAATGAGGTGGATGAAACTGATTTTTGTTTTGAGGGAAGTGGGATGATATGAAATTGGAGAGTCATGTGAAAAATTATGTCTACCATGTTTTATAAGGAATTTGATGAGGAGGGGCAAAGAGCCAGGATAGTTATTAGGCCAATTTTTCCCCCTCTAAATTCAACTACAGTTGATTTACAATAGTATACTAATTACGGGTATTTAATCTAGTGATCTGATATTTTATAGGTTATACTCCATTTAAAGTTATTACAGGGATGTCCCTGGTCGTCCAGTGGCTTAGACTCCATGCTCCCAGTGCAGTGGGCCCAGATTCGATCTCTGGTCAGGAAACTAGATTCTGCGTGCCACAACTAAGACCTGGTGTAGCCAAATAAAAAGTAATTAAAAATAAATTAAAAAAATAAAATTATTGTAAAGTATTAGCTATATTCCCTGTACTATCTATGACATCCTTGTATCTTATTTATTTTATACCTAGTAGTTTTTAATTGTTGTGGGAAACAAAACAATTTCAGAGGAAATCCTGTGAGAATAAAGTAGTAAAATCGTGTCTGTATACCCAATGCACAAGGTCTATATATTGCTTCATAAACGTGGATGGTGGACATGTACCCATCACCTGTTTTTGAGGATTGAATGATGTAAAGACAAAGTATTGAGACTTTCATCATTACTTGTAGCTGTATGTTTCTCTTCCACTAAAATGAAAACTCCCTGCAGATATGAAACATGTCTTTTTTGTCTTTGTAAAGAGACATAGAGCCATGTATATATGAACACAAAGATTTATTGGATTAAGAACTTTTTAAAAAGTACCAGAGCTTAATAGTTCAATGATTGGAACCTTTGGAATAGTCACTCTGGGAGTAATAGTATCATTTCTCAAAGTATGTTTGATTCCTTTGGGAGATGTTTCTATAGGAGAGAAATCAGTTGGGCCCATGTAAGATAAGACTGAAGAATTGAACGTGGAGGAGAGTCATAGTTGAAATACATTAGGAAGCCAGCTAAGCAAGTTCAGTTATATATTAACTATAGTAATTACTCTAATATTCTAGATATAATAGATTCATCCCCAGGCAAATAGTGAGACACATAATAATATGTAAAGGGTTGAGATTTATATAAACAAGCAAAATGATTTCACCTCTGGTACTCTTCTTCCCCTCTGGTACTTTTCTGAAGGATCAAATAAATTCAGTGACTTGGGGGTCTGCCACCCTTGAATTTGGTCATATTTGGGTGGTTAGAGCTATATCAGTTTAATTTTGGTGAAGCCTACAACTCCTGTTAATAGGGTGTTTGGTAAAACCCATAATACATCATCTGTAAAAGAAATACTGAACTTTATAAGTACTGCTTTTATGCTGTTGCCAGTTTTGAAGTATCCTTTATACTTTTCTACTTGTGAGGTAAATATTTTCTTTCACTTTTCTAATTAGCAAAACAAATTACATATTTTCTCCTGTTATATGGTTTGCCTTTATACTTTCTTGAGAGTTTCATTTGATCCGCAAAAGTAGAAATGTTTTAAATTTGATATATTACAGTTCTAAGTATGTGCAACCAACTTAGTTTGTACTGTAAAAGGTAAGATATTTATGTAGCTATCCAGAGTACAGAGGCAAGAAATTGGAGCATATGTGAAAAAGAGTACAGTTAGAGTTATTTAGTTTGAAGGAATATAAGCCAACTTAAGCTACTTAAATGCAGGAGAGTTTATTGTAGGCTTGTAATAGGAAACTTGTACATATTCTGAAGATAGAAAATAAAATATAGCTGGGCTATAGAGTACCTGGAATAGTAGTTTTTCTGTTTTCCACTGGATGCTTGGCTTTTCTCATCTCTTTTCTGCCTCTTGGTTCAGTGCATGCTTTTTACCTGCAGAAGCTGTTTCAACTGTACCTGATTTATCAGTTCAAGCATTTATTGTCATTTGACTCAATCTCTATGTCTTTTATTTAAAAATCCTGGAAATCTGATTGTCTCAGCCTGCATATGAATTTATCCATGTTTTATCAGCAGTCCAACTTAATCAGTGCTGACTGAGGGGCAAGACCATGAAACACAAATATAGCCATTTTGGGCTACTGCTTCAGGCAGAGTTGGGACAAAGATACTGTCAAAGAAGTGGGAGTAGGTTGCAGGTATTCTAAAGTCACATGTATTTCTCCTAGTTGTAAAAAGGGTAGTAGGAAATAATATTGGAAAAATAATTTGAGTCCAAATTGTAAAGAGTCTTTAATGCTCGGTTAAAAAAAATTATAACTTTTCCATAGATATTAGAGACGGTTGAGGATTTGGGGCAATAAATGAAATTCTCTATTCTTTTCTGCTTGTACTTTTAAGTTTATTCTAGCCACAATGAATTAATATGTTATTCTCTCCCTTTAATTTCTGTTTGTCTGAATCCTCCCGTGTTAATTCAGTAAACATATTTGAGTACAGACTCTATAGCAGGAAAGAAGGAGCTAGAATAAAGCCTTTCTGGTAAAGCCAGTGATGATCACATTGCAAACATAAATTGAAATGCTTATGACGTTGATAGTACCAGGGAGCGTGAGATGAGGGAAGCAATATTATTCCTCTAGCACTGAATCTGGCTTTTAAGTCCATCTTTGTGCTCATTTCAGTGCTTTACAGGGATTGGGAGGGGTAACTACAAAGAGGTAACATGATTGAATTTTGGGGGATGATACAAATGTTTATCACCTCTCCTGAGGTAGTAGTTACACAAATCTATGTGTGTGTGTGCTCAGTCGCTACTGAGCAGTTTTGACTGACTCTTTGTGACCTCATGAACTATAATCCACCAGACTCCTCTGTCCATGGGATTTCCCAGACAACCCACTCATTGCTGTTTTCTTCAGGGGATCTTCCCCAGCCAGGAATCAAACCTGCATCTCCTGCACTGGCAGGTGGATTCTTTACCACTAAGCCATGTGGTGAACGAATCTTTACATGTGGTAAAACCTGTAGAACTGTATGCCAAAAGAAAGGCAGTCAATTTTTATTCTGTGTTAGTTTCAAAAATGAAAATTTCCTGAGTGTTTAAATACCTTATGTGCAGGTTATTGTGGAAATAGCACAAGTCTACTTCTCAGTGCATTTAGAGTTTAAAAGTAGCATTCAGATTATTATATAAGATAGAAAGTAAAATCAGGAGGGAGTGATTTATAGAAGAAATGGCTCATGGGGAGAAAGTTTCATAGAAATAATAGCTCCTCAGACTGCACTCCTCCATTAGACTACTGTTATAGACTGAATGTGTCCCCTTTAAAATTTGTATGTTGAAACCTAATCCCCATTGTGATACTGTTTGCTGGTGGGGCCTTTGGCTCATGGTTAGATCATGGGTGTGGAGCCCTCATGAATGGGATTAGTGCCCTTATGAAAGAGGCCTGGCGAGCTCTCCTGTGCCTTCTGCCTTGTGAGGACACAGTGAAAAGACTACGGTCTATGAACCAGGAAGCCAACTCTCATCAGACACTGAATCTGCCAGTGCCTTGATCTTAAATTTCCCCAGCCTCCATAACTGGAGGGAAGAAGCATCTTTTGTTTACAAACCACCAAGTCTTTGTTTTTGTTGTTGTTGTTGTTGTAGCAACCACGAATGGATAAGACAGCTAATTTGAGGATAGCAGTTATTTTTTTCTCTGCAGCCCTCAATTAGCAGACTGATTTATGTGTGCAAGCACAGCACTAGGGTACAATGGTCAACATGGAACTCACAGTCTAATGAGGTGGCAACATCCATAAAGCTCACATTCTAATGAAGAAAGTGACAACTAATTAAATTTTCAAAATCATTTTGGCTATTCTGCTTCCTTTCCATGTCAATTTTAGAATCAGTTTATCTATATTTACGGATAATCTTTGTTAATTAACGTGGGGAGAATTAACGTCTTTAGTATGTTGAGTTTTCCATTCCTGGAACACAGTATATTTCTTTGTTTATAATTTTGGTCTCATGAACTTCTTTTATCAGAGTTTTGTAGCTTTCAGCATACACATTCTGCTTATGTTTTCTTCAGTTCAGTCACTCAGTCATGTCCGACCCTTTGTGACCCCATGGTACTACAGCATGCCATGCTTTCCTGTCCATCACCAACTCCCGGAGCTTACTCAAACTCATGTCCAACAAGTCGCTGATGCTGTCCAACCATCTCTTCCTCTGTTGTTTCCTTTTCCTCCTGCCTTCAATGTTTCCCAGCATCAGGGTCTTTTCTAATGAGTCAGTTCTTCATATCAGGTGGCCAAAGTATTGGAGCTTCAGCATCAGTCCTTCCAATGAATATTCAGGACTGATTTCCTTTAGGATTGACTGGTTTGATCTTCTTGCAGTCCAAGGGACTCTCAAGAGTCTTCTCCAACACCACAGTTCAAAAGCATCACTTCTTCAGTGCTCAGCTTTCTTTAAGGTTAAACTCTCACATCCACACATGACTACGGGAAAAGCCATAGCTTTGACTAGATGGACCTTTGTTGATAAAGTAATGTCTCTGCTTTTTAATATGCTGTCTAGGTTGGTCATAACTTTTCTTCCAAGAAGCAAGCATCTTTTAATTTCATGGCTGCAGTCACCATCTGCAGTGATTTTGGAGCCCCCCAAAATAAAGTCTCTCACTGTTTCCATTTTTCCCCATCTATTTGCCATGAAGTGATGGGACCAGATGCCATGATCTTAGTATTTTCAGTGTTGAGTTTTAAACTAGCTTTGTCACTCTCCTCTTTCACTTTCATCAAGAGCCTTTTCAGTTCCTCTTCACTTTCTGCCGTAAGAGTGGAGTCAATTGCAAATCTGAGGTTATTGATATGTTTCCTGGCAGTCTTAATTCCAGCTTGTGCTTCATCTAACCTGGCATTTTGCATGATGTACTCTGCATATCAGTTAAATAAGCAGGGTGACAATATACAGCCTTGGCATACTCCTTTCCCAATTTGGAACCAGCCTGTTGTTCCATGTCCAGTTCTAACTGCTGCTTCTTGACCTGGATACAGATTTCTCAAGAGGCAGGTCAGGTGGTCTGGTATTCCTATCTCTTTAAGAATTTTCAACAGTTTTTTTGTGATCACATAGTCAAAGACTTTCGTGTAGTCAATAAAGCAGAAGTAGATGTTTTTCTGGAACTATCTTGCTTTTTCGATGATCTAACCGATGTTGACAATTTGATCTCTGGTTCCTCTGCCTTTTCTAAATCCAGCTTGAACATATGGAAGTCCTTGGTTCACGTACTGTTGAAGCCTGGCTTGGAGAATTTTGAGCATTACTTTGCTAGCGTGTGAGATGAGTGCAATTGTGTAGTAGTTTGAATATGCTTTGGCATTGCCTTTCTTTGGGATTGTAATGAAAACTGACCTTTTCTAGCCCTGTGGCCACTGCTAAGTTTCCCAAATTTGCTGGCATATTGAGTGAAGCACTCCAACATCATCTTTTAGGACTTGAAATAGCTCAGCTGGAATTCCATCACCTCCACTATCTTTTCTTATATTTATGTCAAATATTTATTTTTGAGCTATGATCAGTTCAGTTCAGTCGCTCAGTCGTGTCCGACTCTTTACAACCTCATGGACTTGAACTATTATAGATTATGTATTTTTAACATTTCAGTTCCTAAATATTCACTGCTGTACTATATAGAAATATGATTAATTTTTGTTTGCTTTCTATCCTATAATCCTGGTAAACTTATTAGCTCTAGAAGCTTTTCTGGGACACTTATTTTTCTTGCCTTAGTGTCCTGGCGAGGATTTTACATTTTTTTTGAGGGGAGTCATGGGAGTAGATAACCTTACCTTGTTACCAATCTCCAAAACATTTGGTCTTTTACATTGAAGGATGATGTTGTTGTTCAGTTGCTGTGTCATGTCTGACTCTGCAGCCCATGGACTGCAGTATGCTAGGTTTCCCTGTCCTTCACTTTCTCCCTGAGTTTGCTCAAATTCATCTGTCTGCAACACAGGACATGCTGGAGTTGTGAGTTCAACCCCTGAGTTGGCAAGATTCCTTGGAGGAGGGCATGGCAACCCACTCTAGTATTCTTCCCTGGAGAATCTCATGGACAGAGGAGCCTGGCAAGCTGCAGTGCATAGGGTGCAAAGAGTCGGGCATGACTGAAGAGACTGAGCACAGGCACAGCATGTGCCCACTGAGTTGGTGATGCTACCCATCTCATCCTCTGCCATCCTCTTTTCCTTTTGCCTTCAGTCTTTCCTAGCATCAGGGTCTTTTCCGAGTTGGCTCTTGCCATCCGGTGCCCAAAGTATTGGATCTTCTGTCAGTGTCAATCCTTCCAATGAGTATTGAGGGTTGATTTCCATTAGGATTGATGGTTTCATCTCTTTGCAGTCCAAGGAACTCTCAAAAGTCTTCTCTAGCACCACAGTTGGAAAGCATCAATTCTTGGGCACTCAGCCTTTTTTTATTGTCCAACTCTCACATCTGTACATGACTATGTGAAAATCATTGCTTTGACTATACAGACCTTTGTCAACAAAGTGATGTCTTTGCTTTTTAATATATTGTATAGGTTTGTCATAGTTTTCCTTATAAGAAGCAAGCGTCTTTTAATCTCATGGCTGCAGTCACCATCTGCAGTGATTTTGGAGCCCAAGAAAATAAAATCTGTCACTGATTCGACTTTTTCCCCATCTATTTGCCATGAAGTGATGGGACCAGATGCCAGATGCCAGAGTTTCAGGCTCTCCACTCTCCTGCTTCACCCTCAAGAGGCTCTTTAGTTCCTCTTCACTTTCTGTCATTAGAGTGGTATCATCTGCATGTATGAGGTTGTTGATATTTTTCCTGGCAGTCTTGATTCCAGCTGGTGATTCATCCAGCCTGGCATTTTGCATGATGTACTCTGGGTAGAAGTTAAATAAGCAGGGTGACAATATACAGCCTTTTCGTACACCTTTCCCAATTTCAAACCTGTCAGTTGTTCTGTGTCTGGTTCTAACTGTTGCTTCTTGACCCGCATACAGGTTTCTCAGAAGACACGTAGGGTGATTTGTTATTCCCATCTCTTCAAAAATTTTCCAGTTTGTTGTGATCCATAGTCAAGGTTTTCTTGTAGTCAGTGAAGCAGAAGTAGATGTTTTTCTGGAATTCCCTTGCTTTCTGTGATCCAGTGAATGTTGGCAATTTCATCTCTGGTTCCTCTGCCTTTTCTAAATCCAGCTTGTACATCAGAAAGTTCTCAGTTCGGATACTGCTAAAGCCTAGCTTGAAGGATTTTGAGAATAACTTTACTAGCATGTGAAATGAGTGCAATTCTGTGGTGGTTTGAACATTCTTTGGCATTGCCCTTCTTTGGAATTGGAATGAAAACTGACCTTTTCCAATTTGTGGCCACTGCTGAATTTTCCAAATTTGCTGACGTATTGAGTGAAACACTTTTAACAGCATCATCTTTTAGGATTCTAAATAGTTCACCTGGAATTGCATCAGCTCCACTAGCTTTGTTCGTAGCAATGCTTCCAAAGTATTGACTTCACACTCTAGGATGTCTGGCTCTAGGTGAGTGACCACACCATTCTGGTTACCCCGATCATTAAGACCTTTTTCGACTTCTCCTTGATTTCTTCTGCCTCTGTTAGGTCCTTACTGTTTCTGTCCTTTATTGTGCCTGTTCTTGCATGAAATGTTCCCGTGCTATCTCCAGTTTTCTTGAAAAGATCCCTAGTCTTTCCCATTCTGTTGTTTTCCTCTACATCTTTGCATTGTTCATTGAAGAAGGCCTTCTTATCTCTCCTGGCTATTCTCTGGAACTCTACATTTAGTTGGGTGTATCTTTCCCTTTCTTCCTTGTCTTTCACTTCTCTTCTTTCCTCAGCTATTTATAAAGCCTCCTCAGACCAGGAGGAGGTAAACCAGGAGGTTTACCATCTTGTATTTCCTTTTTTTTTTTTTTTTTTGAGATAGTTTTGGTCACTGCCTCCTGTACAGTGTTGGGAACCTCTACCCACAGTTCTTCACACACTGTCTACCAGATCTCATCCCTTAAATCTATTTATTACCTCCACTGTGTAATCATAAGGAATTTGATTTAGGTCATACCCAAATCACCTAGTGGTGTTCCCTACTTTTTTCAATTTAAGCCTGAATTTTGCTATAAGGAGCTGATGATCTGAGCCACAGTCAGCTCCAGGTCTTGTTTTTGCTGACTATATAGAGCTTCTCCATCTTTGGCTGCAAAGAATATAATCAATCTGATTTCGGTATTGACCATTTGGTGATGCCCAACCATCTGTAGAGTCATCTCTTGTGTTGTTGGGAAAGGATGTTTCCTTGGACCAATGTGTTTTCTTGACAAAACTCTGTTAGCCTGTGCCCTGCTTTATTTTGTACTCCAAGGCCAAACTTGTCTGTTACTCTAGGAATCTCTTGACTTCCTACTTTTGCATTTCAGTCCCTGTGATGAAAAGTACCCACTCCAGTACTCTTGCCTGGCAAATCCCATGGACGGAGGAGCCTGGTAGGCTGCAGTCCATGGGGTCGCTAGGAGTTGGACATGACTGAGCGACTTAACTTTCACTTTTCACATTCATGCATTGGAGAAGGAAATGGCAACCCACTCCAGTGTTCTTGCCTGGAGAATCCCAGGGACAGGGGAGCCTGGTGGGCTGCCATCTCTGGGGTCGCACAGAGTCGGACATGACTGAAGCGACTCAGCAGCAGCAGCAGCAGCAGTGATGAAAAGTATGTCTTTTTTTGGTGTTAGTTCTAGAAAGTCTTGTAGGTCTTCATAGAACTGGTCAACTTCAGTTTCTTCGGCATCAGAAATTAGGACATAGACCTGGATTATTGTGATGTTGAATGGTTTACCTTGGAAATGAACTTGAGATCATTTTGTCATTTTTGAGATTGTACCCAAGTACTGCATTTTGGACTGTTTCGTTAACTATGAGGGCTACACCATTTCTTCTAAGGGATTCTTGCCACAGCAGTAGATATAATGGTCATCTGAATTAAATTTGCCCATTCCTGTTCATTATAATTCACTGATTCCCAAGATGTAGATGTTTATTCTTGCTATCTCCGGATTGACCATGTCTTATTTATCTTGATTCATGGACCTAACATTCCAGGTTCCTATGCAGTATAGTTCTTTACATCATCGAACTTTACTTTCATCACCAGACACATCCACAGCTGAGCGTCGTTTGGCTCAGCAGTTTCATTCTTTCTGGAGCTGTTAGTAATTGCCCTGTGCTCTTCCCCAGTATCATATTGGACACCTTCCAACCTGGGGGCTCATCTTCTGGTGTCATATATTTTTGCCTTTTCATACGGCTCATAGGGTTCTTAGAGCAAGAATACTGGAGTGGTTTGCCATATCCTTCTCCAATGGACCACATTTTGTCAGAACTCTCCTCTGTGACCTGTCAATTTTGGGTAGCCCTGCATGATATGGCTTACAGCTTCACTGAGTTATAAAGCCCCTTCTCTAAGACAAGCCTGTGATCCATGATGAGGAGTGTGATGTTAGCTGTACGTTATTTTTACAGATGCTTTTAACCATGCTAGGTAACTTCTATTTTATTCATAGTTTTCTGTTTATTTTTTAAAATCAAGACTAGATTCAGGATATTTTCAAATGCATAAATTGATATGGATCATGTTTTTTCTTCTTTAGATTGTCGGTGCTGCTGCTAAGTCACCTCAGTTGTGTCCGACTCTGTGTGACCCCATAGACGGCAGCCCACCAGGCTGCCCCATCCCTGGGATTCTCCAGGCAAGAACACTGGAGTGGGTTGCCATTTCCTTCTCCAATGCATGAAAGTGAAAAGTGAAAGTAAAGTCGCTCAGTCCTGTCCGACTCTTAGCGGCCCCATGGACTGCAGCCTACCGGGCTCCTCTGTCCATGGGATTTTCCAGGCAAGAACACTGGAGTGGGATGCCATTGATTGTTAAGATGGTGAATTACATTGATTGACTATTGACTACTGAATGAGTGTTGCATTCTTGGAATACATCCCACTTGGTCTTATTGTCTTTTTACCTGTTGTCACTTTTGATATATTTTTTTAATATAATAGTTTTATTGAGATATAATTCACATGCCATACAGCTCATCCATTCAAAGTGTACCCAGCTCAGTGATATTTACTCAGTTCACAGTTGTGCTATAATCACCATAACTGTGTACTGATCATGAAGATTAAATATTAGTACATGAAAAGATATTTTACTTTTATGGTAAACAACACTAGCATAGTTTTATTTATGTAAGAGACATTAATGGATAAGTATTCACATGTGGTTAGTTTTATTCAGTCTTTATCTTGCCTTTCTCTCCCAACTTTCTCTTTTTTCCCTTTGGCTAAGCTGTGTGACTTGTGGGATCTTATTCTTCCAGCAGAGATTGAATCTGGGACCCTGACAGTGAGAGTGTAGAATCCTAACCACTGGACCACCAGGGAAGTCCCCCCAAATTTCTCTTAGAGGTTAAAAGATATCTTACCTCCTGATGACTGAAATGTTTTTGCTCATATTTTACTTATGTTGTTCCTTGTTACTGCTCATGTTCTTCTCCTAAAAGTTCTTTCCTGTATCCTTCCTCTTTTCTTCTAGTGGTTTCTATCTTTTCTCTGAATGTCTTAGGTACTACACTGGGCTTAACGCAACAATTTCTCTTCATGAAACTTTGATACATGATGTGTAGTATGTAGCACAAAAGCAAGGATATTTTTATAATTATTTTTCCCTTCCTTAGTTGTATTCAATTGTGTTTTCTCCCTGCAAAGTGAAAGTTGGTCAGCCGTGTTCTACTCTTTGCGACCCCATGGGCTATACAGTCCATGGAATCCTCCAGGCCAGAATACTGGAGTGGGTAGCCTTTCCCGTCTCCAGGGGATCTTCCCAACCCAGGGATCAAACCCAGGTCTCCGCATTGCAGGTGGATTCTTTACCAGCTGAGTCAGAAGGGAAGCCCAAGATTACTAGGGTGGGTAGCCTATTCTTTTTCCAGGGAATCTTCCCAACCAAGGAATCTAAGTGAGGTCTCCTGCATTGCAGGAGGATTGTTTACCAACTGAGCTCTCAGGGAAGTAGAAGAATAAAAAGATCTCTGTCAGTAAGATATTGCCTGAAACTTATTTACTAAAAGAAATAACACATACCATAAGATGACTTGCTGACATGAAAACAGGAGAAAGAAGAAAATAATGTATGTGTTTGTATTGTTTAAATGAATATCAGGAAGCATTTTGGCAATGTGTAGGATGAAAGGGAACAGGCATAGTTGGAAGCTGTTATGTTGTGATTGTTCTATGGAGGATGTGAACAAGATGAGTGTGATTAGAAAAAAGAGGAATTGTGTGAGAGATCTGGCTCCAACATTTACTATTTATGTGACCTTGGGAAGTGGCTCGTGAACCTTTCTTGGGGGTGGTCGGGTGACACATTGAATACTTGGAACATTTGATGAAAGCTATAGATAGCTGCCCAAGAAGAATGTTTGTGAATACATCATTTACTTTAAATTGTACATAGAGCTTGAGGAGGCTCATGGACCTCCTCTAGTCTGTTCATGTAGGTGCACTGATTCTTGATTAAGAACCTTTAATCTGGTTTCTGGCTGAGGTCCCTAACAGCTCTGAAATACTGTAAAAAAAGAATTACAACCTTTACTTTCAGCATTGAAATTCTGTTTCTGTTTTTTTACAAAGAATAAATGATGCTTAATTCTGTACTTTTCTTTTTTTTGTTGTTATTTATTTTTTTTAAATTTTATTTTTAAACTTGTACTTTTCTGATAGTCCTGATCTGTGGCAGTATTTAGATTAGTTAAACAGTGGGTATTAAGTAAAATTCTCTATTATTTTTTGATTTTTAGGATTTGTAATAATGACAAAGACAAGATCCAGAAACGGGCCTAAAAGAAAATTCTTGGAATTCAAAAAAGCCTAAGTTATTTTGCAAAAAAAAAAAAAAAACAGCAAACTTTTTTTTGCATCTAGTCAGCTGAAAGTGTTTTTCAAGTGAAAAATGATTGAGGTTTGGAAAGAATGTAAGTAATCTTCATGCCAGATCTTTAATCCAAAATACTCAAGGGTAGCCAAAGAACTGTGTTTTAAAGAGACAGTACTTATAATTCTTTGAATTAATTATGTAGTCAAACTGTAGCATTCCATGTTCACTAGATAATGTTTTCTTTTTGGCCTTCTATTATACTTTAGGGAAACTTAAGTACAAAGTCCAGGAAGTTGCTGTGTGGTCAGAAGTCCAACTTCTGCTGAGACAGAATTTGAAGATCAGGTCATGATTTCCAGTTTTTTAAGCTGATTTTTCTCTCTTGATTAAAGTTGAATTTTTTCCTGTTTTGAAAAGTATTCTAGCCCCCTTTTAATGTACAACTACATTTAAATGATGATTAGAATTTATTTAATGAATCTAAAAAGTTTTAAAAAGTCATATGTATGTAAATATTAGGCAAAAACAGTGTTGTTTTACTAGAGCTGATGATATTGTTGGTGGTAAGAAGGTTCAGGATTATGTAGTCACAGTTTTCCTGTAACTGTCGGACGCCATAGTCTGAGAAAATATGGAATTTATATGGTTTTTGCTCAGATATATAAGTGGGTTTGCCAATTCTTAAAGACCCAGGTACTGGAGATTCTACTTTAGAAATCATGAGCAGAGAACTTACATGGTGTGAACAAGCTGTGGCCCTTTTTGGTTAGCTATATATATCCTTTAATAAGGAGTAGTAGGCAAGTGATCTCTTTTATATCATCTTTAACTCTTTTATGGTGGTAAAAGAAGTGACGAAATCTTAGAAAAATGAAACAGATATGTGAAGCAGGTATTAACAGGTATTAACAAGTAAAAGCCATTCATCAACCTTTATTATAAAAACCACTTAAAGGAAAAACTTGGCCTTTTTTTATTTTCTTCCTCTTCTTATCCCCACATCTGTTATTTTGTTGTTGGTGGTGGTGTGTCTCTTTTCTTTTTCTTTACATTTTCGGCAATATAGAAACATTGATCTGGTATTTCTTGAGTTAGTGCTGTTTCTTAACTGTTGCTCCAGATTTTCTCAGTTTCTTTTTGTTATGAAGAGTGGACGTGAGTGGTGCAGAGAATAGAAGACGGTGTGTTTGTGTCTCTGGTGTGTAGGTTGTTGTGTGTGTGAACATAGTGTTGATTGGAGTGGAGAGTGATTTTAATGGAAAGATGAATTACTACTGCCACTCCTTGTTCGCTGTACACACTGACAAAATGTGTCATAGAATGAAAAGCAAACATGAAAAAGCCCAAACTAGAAAACATCGTTTTAATGTTTCCAGTGTATCTGAGGCAATAAGATACCCAACCTGTAGACTTGACAGTTGGAGTTGAGGGAGAACAGCTCTTTATCAGCCCATATGGGTTTGTTACTAGAAGAGAGAAAGACATGGACACAAATAGGACCTCAAAACATCAGCTTTAATACTCACAAAATCTGAGTTGAAAGATACGCCTTTGTACCTCCTAACTCTAAATGTATCCAGCTAGCCAAAGACAGAGACGCTCTATACAGTCAGCAAAAACAAGACCAGGAGCTGACTGTGGCTCAGATCATGAACTCCTTATTGCCAAATTAAGACTTAAATTGAAGAAAGTAGGGAAAACCACTAGACCATTCAGGTATGACCTAAATCAAATCCCTTATGATTATACAGTGGAAGTGAGAA